>NC_056729.1:408084379-408294379 GCF_019279795.1 Protopterus annectens | reverse complement strand
TACTAGTTTCCTCCTTCTATTGTATAGCTTGTTTATGGCAGGAGTCCACCAGACTGGTTTCCTTTACTAGGAGGAATGAGTCTTGGTTTTGCTTGGAATGGCATGATCCATGCATTCTTGTAGGTGCCCGTAGAATGCATTAGTAAAGTATTTTGCAGCTTGGACAACGTTATCCTTCAGCATGGGGGCTTTGAAACTTTACAACTCGGTCTTAAGTAACGTGAAGTTTGCGTTTGAAAAGTTTTTCATGGTGGTTTTCTTGTCCAGGGGTGGGGGCAGAATGTGGATATCCAAAGTGATTTGTTTATGGCCAGATCTAACCAGCGAGAGGTTGACCTCTGGTGTGGAACACCGGTCGCCCATGCTGGTGATGACCAGGTCCAATATGTTGTCACCTCAGGTGGGAGTGTTGACTAGTTGAACCAGGGTGTTTGAGTTTATAAATTCTAGGGAATGTTGGGCAAGGGAGTTAATACTTGAGTAGTTCTCCCAGTTAATGTTTGGGTAATTGAAATCACCTATTAGGGTGTTTGGTAGGACCTTTATGTTTCCCAGTGTTTCCAGAAATGCGGAATGGGGGTCCTGGGACACGGTGGGTGATGTGTAGCAAGCTACAATATGAATTGTAGTTTTGCCCATTGTTAGTTGCACGTGGATGATCTCTGAAGCATTGTGCTGTGCCACTAACCTGGAGGTGTGGATATCCTTGAAGAATATGGATACACCCCCGCCTTTTGTATTTCGGTTTGGGTTCTGTGGCCAAAATGTATGGTATGAGTTATAGCCTGGTAGTGCTGGGGTGCTCTCTGGAGCCTTAAACCAGGTTTCTGTTACTGCACATATATCGATTTTCTCCATACTGAGGAGTGCCTCGAGTGTGTGCATTTTGAGGTTCAGACTTCTTGCACTGAGTAGCATTACCCTCAGTTTTTTGTTACTTGTACTATTTATGGCGGTGGGTTGGTCTTTTCAGCCTTACCTAAAAAAGGCACTATGGGGGTGGCAAGATCCTTGGCCAGAAAGCCAAAGGGTGACAGGTGAAAGCCATCTCTAGCGAAGCAGAGTGGCTTGTCGAGCATGTCATCCCAGGTGGAAAGACACTGGATCCCCTTTGAATGACACCAGAAACTTAGCCAATTGTTGAAATTGAGAATTTGTTCTTCATACCGTGGTATCATTCTTGGTGAGGGCAGGATGCTTCTCAGGGTCAGGGTCATACTGGCCTGGACTACATGATCATAGAGCTCTTCCATGTCTCTTTTCATGTAGTCCAGAGAGGTATGGCTCAGGTCATTCACACCAACATGGACAATAACAGAGTCATATTTGTACTTGCTCTGTAGTGACCTGAGTGCTTGTGTTATGTGGCGGATCCTGGCGCCCGACAAGCAGCTAACAGTAACCTTCTCCTTATTCAGCCTAGTGAGTGGGACGTCAGTGTGCCTGACTATAGAGTCACGTATTACTAGTATGCTGGGTATGTTATTTTGCCTTAAGGGCTGTGATTTGCATGGCACACTGGTTTTGTGAAGTATGTGTTTCATGATTTGTGTTGGGGGGGATGGAGGTTGCTTGGATGTTTGCTTTGGAGGTCTCTGTTGGTTTTGCAGATTTTTATTTAGAGCCTCCGAGTAAGTTTTCATGTATTTATGTGTATTTTTTCCAGTGCTGCTTTAATGGGTTTATGTGAGATTGGTGGTGTGATGCAAGTATTTCCCTTCTCCTCTTGACTGTCTGAACCAGTCTTGGGTTGAGAGAGCTTAGCCTCCAGTTTGGCTGTATAATTGCATCTCTCACATGTATTAGTGTTTGGTGGTAGGAGGAGGGGGTTGTCTGTGTACATGAGGCAGTTGTAACATTGCCTCAAAATGCCCAGATTCACCAGTTGGACTGGAGAGTACACCTGAAACTGCCCTTTGGACATGCCTGGATAGGTACAGTGAACTGTTTTACTGGATGGCTGGTAAGGTCGAATAGAGAGCCTTGTCCTTCTGTACAGTACAGGAGGGTCTAGTGCTAGGGTTTATAAGTGCTTGCTATAAGTTTTGAGTAAGTGCCAGGCTGGGAAATGAGTGGCTTGAGTGCTTAAGTTGAAAGTTTGCCTAGTTCCAAGGGAAAAATTGAAGAGGAGACTTTGTGGAGCCAGGGATAGTTTTACCCTGGCTAACCGGCGATGCCTGGCATGCAAAACCAAGCAAATACGGTATTTATAGCAGGGAAATGAAAGAGATAGAAATTAGCCCAGAATGGCCAATAAGCCACAAATTTCTGGGATGAAACCACTCCTCCAGGGACAGACAGGCTGCTCAAAGCTCCCCTCTCTCACAGGTGAACAGAAAACTTCCTTCCAAGTAAGGTATGGGCAAACACAGAAATTTGTAACACAGCCCTGAATTCAGCACTAACCTGAAAACTGGATTATACAATAGAAAACGAACAAACTGATTTAAACAAGTTACCTAATTAACCAGAAAAAAAGCTCAAAACTGAGCCCTGTTCCAGCAGTCTTCAATCAGACAAGTTCTAACTGCACACCCCTGCTTACTTGGTTGCAGGGAAACCTTCTCCAAAAAAGATGGCCTGGCTCAAGTTATACAAACAAAGCTAGATTCAGCAGGCCTGAAACTGGTCTATGCTACAGCAACAAGCCACACCAGTTTCAGAAATAAATAGTTCAAATAAGCAGGCACAATAAGCCTGTGACCAGATATTCCCAGCTCAGAAGAGCAGAATCCAGCCTCTCCTCCCACAAGAGTGCAGACCACAAACCTTCTTAATGTAGAATAACTGGCCTGAAGCCCAAGTGCTTAAGCTAGAACTAATACACTTTTAGAATAGCAGACACTGGGCCTTCAATCAGCAATTCCCAGCTTAGAAGGATGTAAGCTACCTGTCCTGCCACAACAGTGCAGACCACAAACCTTCTTAATGTAAAACAGCCTGTATGAAGCCCAAGGGCTTAAACCAAAAGACTTAGAATAACAGTTACAATTTAATCAGGCTACTACCAAGCAGTAATAAATGCAGCAGAATAAATTGAGTAATTTTAAGAAAAGCTAAATAAAGTAGGAGGAAAGACAAATACTGTAAAAGCAAATGAATAAAGTGCAATTTTTTTGGGGGCCTTCTCAAATCTACTCTCTGTATTAAGTAGAGTGGACACTAGACTCAGAATATGATCTCACTGTACTTGGCTAAGTGAGCAAATGAGATGGACCCAGGAGGAGTGTTCTAATACAGACTTACAGGAGGGGCGGGCAATTCCAGAGCCAGCAAGGGAGGGTGGGAACTAACTGCAGAGAGACACACAGCACACTGTTCAGAAACATACATTTAGGAAACAGAAAAAATGAAAATACAGTACTTTTAAAACTGCAAGTTTTTACTTAACAGAATATTAAAATGCACTACTGCAAGTTTCACTTAGCTTCAGCTTCTAATGCAGATGTTTGTAGTCAAGCAAGTCTCTCAGGAGTTGATTTAAATCAGAAGCAGTTCACCAGAGAAGGGATGGTTGTTGTGTATGTGGAGTTTGGGGTGGGGAATGATGGCTAATGTAATCTACCCTGGGGATTGTGGAGTTAGGCTGGGGGAATGATGGGTATGGACCTACACCCCAGCGGCCACTTCTGTGTCACTGCTCGACAGTGGCACAGGAAAATAACATACCCAACTGTTGTCATGCTTGACTATGTATTCTTTACCATTCCTAACTATGTAATACTTTGTAGACACCGGTCACCACAGATGGCTACCATGGTGTGCTAAAAGGCATTACACACGTGTATGCCTGGCTACAGGGTAGTCACACACAAATACTCACACACTTGCCAGTATTGTGCATACATGTCTTGCCTATGTAAAGGTAACTAGTACAGTGGTATGGGGTATGTGCCACAGAACACATACAATTACACTTACTGAATCCATGTCTGAGCTGGGCCATTTACTTGCAGTGGGGAGGGGGGAAGAGAGACATTTAGTGGTCGACAAGGATAAAGGCCAGTGCAAAAGGAGATATCTCTTTGGAATGCAGCAAAACCCACTGCCATGACAGGATGCAGACACAAATACACACACACAACCACACTCAGCCATTTGCTGATACACACACTCAGGCATTTGCTGAGACACACAAACAAACACATGCACACAGTTGCCAGTGGTGGGATCAGAACTCCTGCCTATATAAAGATCACTATTACAGTACTACACAGTTACGAGACACGCCACAGAGATTACACATTCCAAGGCAGTCAGACTGCCCTTCTACAATTGAGGACAACAACAGGGAGACTGACAGTCACAAAGTACAAAGCTGTACACCTGTGTGTTTAAAGTAGGTGTCCATTACAACCTGTATACACAAACATGACACATCATCTGCAGAGAGGCCTGTGAGGTATAGTTGTAGCACAACAGGAACCTGAACTGGATTATGGCCATCTGCGGAATGGACAACTACTATCACTATACAGGGTTACAGTGGGTATGCTCATACACTTAGTAGCACAGGGCCGTTTGGGATGCACTATGACTACAACTACACAAGGTTATATTGGGCATGCTCATACACTTATTAACAAAGGGCTTGTTGGATGCACTGACTCAAATTAAACAAGGTGGCAGTGGGTACGCTCATACACTTAGTAGCTCAGGGTTGCTTGGGATGCACTCCGATTCTAACCACTGAAGGCCACAGTGTGCATGCTCAAACACTTACATGTACAGAACATGTTGTAATGGACTCCTATTGTAAACATACAGGTTTACAGCTAGGTACATCTTACCTGTTAGTATATATGCACATCATACTGGTTTACTACCTGATACCTGTATGTGGCCTGTAAATGATATATCTGTGTCTGTGATCTGTGATACACATGCATACATGTACATGAAGTACTGACATATATATGTTATGTATACACATTCATGCATGTGTGGACGTGACAGACAATAGGTTAACTGGGTCGCACAGGCAGCTGCTACCTACAGCATGTGTCACACACCTTGCTGCCCTGAAAGGCATACATTGATAGCAGGTTGTGGAAAGTGGCATTATACGTGGAACAGTGGCATGTGCAAGCATAATGTGTGAGCCACCTTGTGTAATGGTACTGAGGTGCAGGTGTCAGGATGACCTCTCCCAGCTGTGTTAGTAGTTGTCATTATTAGCAGGACTGCTACCCTAAGTATATCTCACATTGGTCATATGCACAAGTTCTGCCGCTGTCCATCACCTTACATGGGGCATTATGAATGAGTAAGGTTCTTGCTTTGTGTCCTTTTTATATTGTCCCCATACTCCATGTATGCCCCTCCAGTTCACTTATTGGACATCTGACCCAGGCCCTCCTTGATGCATGATTGTGTTACCCATCATTCCTCCCCCACCCCAATCTTCACATACACAACCACCTATTCTATGGTGAATTAGATTAATATTAATTGTTATAATACCAGAGCTGTATGTGTTTTGTGTACACTCCAATTCCTTTGGAGTGTTTCTGTGTCACGAATGTATCAGACATCACTGATATATATATATATATATATATATATATATATATATATATATATATATATATATATATTTCGCATTAGTTTGTAACAGTAATACATCTGTAGACTGGAATGTGTTGGTTCACAAACTACAATACATTACAATGTACTGTACATGTGTACACAAAGTCACTGTCCCATTTGGTATCATTACAGTGAAATGCATATGGTATAAGGTGTAGTCTCATGACCATGAAACATGTGTACACCTCGGATGGCTTAGTGGTACGTCCCATGACTATAGTGTGCATGGTCCAAGGGTCGACACCTGCGATGCTTTACAAATGTTTTTTACTGCAGAATAAGGCTCATTTAAGCAGTTGTAAGCATGTTTAAAAGTGTTTGTGTGACATTATAGCAGCAGTTAAACACAGTTAAACAAACTTTGTAACGTATAACCTGTGCACGCAAACATGGCCACATCCGCTAACTACTCCGGATATATACATGTCAGTGACTTAACATCTCACTATGTGCTGACATAACATTACATTCTCTGTTGACTGTACTCTTCTGCAGACATGGGTTTATATGGGTGATTCGAATGTTTATTATACAGATAATTACTACCTATATATGAAAGCTGTGGTTAAGGTATACTTTTGCACATGATAAACATCCCTGCCTTTATCGGGATTGTAACCTCGAATGCACAGATACTATGCAGATGCTGTAACCTTTACACTGTTGACATTAACGTTGCTTCCGCCTATTTCCTATTTAGATGATTTCTATGTGTAAGTTAGGCTAAGCAAAGTATTGGAGCCCCCAAACTCACTGAGCTTCACGTACTCTTGAAATAACAACATATAACAAATGTACTGTGAAACAATACATTACATTCCTAACTATATTAGGCATAGCCCCTCACTGACACACTTCAAGGGAAACCTTGTTGTGTGAATGGGTAACAGACTATACACCCTCGGGATCATGTGTCCCAAAACCATACAGCAAGGGGGTGAGGAAGCCTGTCTATCTTGATAGCTGCAAGACCTGTTGGGGGAATTGAATGGTGCTGAATTGCCACATTAACATGCCCTCTTTAGATCACTAAGTGCCCCATCACCCTCCACAACCCCAGTCTTCAACAGCTTCCAGCAACTCTGCCTGGAATTGCTTCATTGGCTATGCTTGACAGAGGCTCACTTACTTCATCAATGGTGCGGGGAAGGCCAACACACTGTTGCTATGCTTCTAATTGCTCTTGGTCAGATAGGTAGTAGGCTATCTGTGAACCTCTAATGTGCAGGCCATCACAGTCATAATATGTGAATAAACAGACTTTCAGATCACAATATACAGTGTGAACTCACCATGTAGTCAGGAAACAGTTGAGTACAGCAAGAACACACAGAACACTGATACTTAGTCACTGCAAAAGCCTATCTTGGAAGCTAGAAGACTTGTATAAGTTTAAGGCTTTCCATTGCATACCAGTAGGCTACCTATATGGGAGATGACAAACAAGCACAAATGGGGAACATGCATGCAATGATACCATAGTGGCCTATGTGTCAGCCTTACGCTTTGGACTACTGGCCAAGATTATTGGTGCCCCCATGGTGCCTTACTTAGGAGAGTCTTGAAGGTGTATACCAGCTTCGTAAACAGCACAATAGCAGATTCAGTGAGAATTATGCTACTTAACACCAGGGGTTGTGATCACAACATGCATGCACTCGCAGCACTCCTCAGGATGGACATCATCAACATCTGTGCATTAACTGAAATCTGTCTTAAAGCTTCTGAGAGCACACTAGCACTACAAGACTACAATCCGTACCACACATTTCAGCCACAGAACATGGACTCTTAGACATGGAGGGGCTGTAGCCATATTCATCAGGGATACCTACATCTCCAGGTTAGTGGGGCAGCATGATACCTCTGTGATCATCCATGTGCAGCTGACATCAGCCACAACTGCAGTGTAGAATGTGGCCTGCTATGGATCACCCTCCATGACCCAGGACTTCCACTCCACCTACGCGGAGACAGTGGAGAACACGACAGTCCTAACGCACAGCCTGGCATTGGTCATTGTCAACTACCATACCATTAACTGGGAAACGTACTCTGGTACTCATTTCCAGGACCAGCGCTTCCTGGAATATATCGCCTCATATGCCCTGTATCAGGTGATAACCTCCCTAACGTGGGGTGGAAACTACTAGATGTGGTCATCACCAACATGGGCAACAGGTGCACCACAGTGGAGGTTAACCAGTCACTGGTTAGATCTGACCATGAACTATTCACTGTTTCTACACCCTAGTATCTCCCCCACCCATGGATACCACAGTGTATACCTTTCCTACAGCTAAATTTACACTACTAGTGACAGGGGTGGGGGGTTTCACAGCCCTCATGCTAAGGGGAAACACTGCTCAAGATACAGCCAGATTTGCTAAGGGGAAACACTGCCCAAGGTACAGCCAGATTTACAAATGCAGTCTATAAGCACCTACATGGATGTATGGATCATGCCATCACTGGTAAACCAAGACTCGCTCCTCCCAGACAAAAACACCGGTCTGGTGGATCTCTGCAATAAACAGGCTATACTACAGAAGTAGGACAGTGTTCCAGATGCACAGCAAATCCCACGAAAGGCAGACATCCGTGACCACTATTACTATGATACGTAGGTCCCTCATGACATCATCTAAGGCTAACATCAGCAGGAGAATACGCAAGGATTCGAAAGATAACCACAAAACCTTTTTTGGCTATGTCAAGGATCTACATGGTTACACACAGATTTGCACTGTGATGGTGAAATATAGCACAAAATATGCTGACCCTAGCGATATCGCCAACATCCTTGCAGATACATTCGGTGCATACTTAAGAGCCCACAACACTACCCGAAAGGTACAGTATCCCAACCATCAGAGACACACAGGTAGAAATAGTCCTTTCTAACAGCACAACACAGCATCAGTGGAGGCAGATGTTGACCCAGACTGCATCTTGCAAACTGTACAAGACAACCTGCCCCCCCACCTAATTAAGCATTCCTACCTCAGCCTCTCCACAGGCTACATGCCCATATATTGGCACGTGGCAACGGTTATTCCACTCCATCAAGGTGAAATCACAACTGATCATGGTAACTAACACCCCATAAGCCTGACTAGCCTGGTCTGCAATGGTATGGTTTGCATCCTCATGGCACTCATTAACAATGACATTGGTAACGTTCGAACACGTGACCCAACCCAGGTCAGCTTGGTTGAGTGCAGTTCATGCCTACTGAACCTGCTTGTTGTCTTACGTGCAGTCACCAAGACATTAGATGATGGGGGAGGTGGTTCACACATACTACCTGGACCTCACCAAGGCTTTTGACACCATGCCCCACTCAGGTATTATTTATAAACACACCAGCCTGTACATTCACCCATATATCACAGGTTGGGTTGCCAACGGGCTTACACACAGAACCCACATGTTATGAGTAGCAGTCTCCAGGTTCATCTCTTGAACAGTCACGACTGGTGTCCCACAGGACTCAGTCCTGGGAACCCTACTGTTTGGCATATACATCTCAGATGTACAGGCAAACACAGGTGGACTACGGCAGACCATGTTTGGAATGACTGCAAATTGGGAGCCATGATTGATAGTCCAGCTGACACGGACATCCCTTAAGCGGCCTCACAGAGAACGTCACAGGGTGCCAATGACACAGCCTCCAGCCAAGTGCCACTAATTGCATGGTCATTCCAATGTGGAATTGGCAACCACATATTAACACATGAGTGGCAACCACTTTAATACAGATGAGGTAATGGTGTATCTGGGGACTAAGGTAGATAGTGATCTCCCCTTTGACAATCATATCTCCACAGTAGTTAGGACATCCTTCTATATAGGCCATCTGATTACTAAAGGATTCCCATCTAGACATACTGGGGTTATAGTGCCCCTTTACTCATCACTCATCAGTCTCATCATAGGGTATAAGAACCCATGTGGGATGTACCTCAGAGGACACGTCCAACAGCTGGGGGGGTCCACAAATGTACCTCACCAAGGGGAATACTGGCCTCCAACATATGGCCTATGCAGCCGGACTGAATAAACTCCTGCTTTACTCAGTGGCATCTCGTTTACCCAGACTTGATCTCTGCTGGCCAACATAGCCATGTCAAACTCAGACCTGATGGATATGCTCCACCTATGGGAATCCATGTCACAGTGAGCCACACACTGTAGTGAGCTGACCTTGCCACAACAATAACCAGGAGATGCTGGAGGGACAGCTTCCTGTCACAGACACTCCCCATACTTTGAACCAACATCCCTAACTACATTATACAGAGGCCATCACTAACACTATGCAAGAGAAACCTTGAAGGGCGGATGGGGAACAGTAGATGCACCCAAGGGATCCCGCCATTGGCTCTGCTGCACAAAGGGATGGTTAATGAATCAATGAGGTGGCGAAAGCTGACACATTTTGGCTGGCCTTATGAATGGCTTCTAGCAGTTGGCCAAGTACCTACCTATGAATCTATACATACAGTATCTGCATATGCTGATAGCTTAATTTACTGTTCAGGTGTTGACTTACCTTGTGCCAATGGCTGTTGTGTGTGCAATAGTTGTGGGCTGCCTATGTTGGATGCACACAGTAGACTGCCTATACATGACAATTTACAGGTAGTCTTGTGTGTGTGCCATCCATTTTTACTGTGTGTGCAGGTGGAGAAAAGTGTCAGTCCCTAGGTGCCTACACTGTCAGTGTGTGTGCTATACATTCCCTCTTTGCCAAGGCATGGGCATACTGGGCACACCTTCGTCTGCACACTGGGGCTGGTTCAGGGTCTTCGTGGTCTGAGTACCTCTGTGCCTGTTGGTCCCTTGGCAATGATGAAGGGTTGTGAGGGCCTTCACCATTCTGTCCCTGCTGCAGCTGTTTCCACAAGACCATATTGTGTAGCATGGCACACACTATGAAGATGTGGGCATATGTGCCTGGAGAGTACTGCAAGGCTCCACCAGATATGTCCAAGCACTGGAACCATGATTTCAGCATCCCAAACACATGCTCTATGATGATTCTGGTTTGTGCATGTGCCTCATTACGGTATTCCTGCATGGGTGTGTGTGCATTTCTGATGGGAGTCATCATCCATGGTTCCAGTGCATAGCTAGCATCCCCCACCAGGTGGCCATTTGGGATGCCCCCCCCCCGGCAAATAACCGATACAGCTGTGAGGCATGCCAGATGTAGGAGTCGTGATAGCTTCCAGAGCTACCAGCACACACATACATGATAATGCCCTGGGCATTGCACATGACCTGGCAGTTGATGGAGGATTATCCCTTGCAGTTTCTGTAGCGCCTACCCTGCTCACTGGGTGGTGACATGATGTGTATGTGTGTGCAGTCTATTGCACCCAGTACCTCCAGCTATTCTGCCACATGGTGGAAGAGACGCATATTGCTGGCCAACTCCTCCTGCATTCAGGGGAAGTATATGTGCTCATTGGCATGTAGTAACATGGCATCTGGGAACTGGTGTAGTACCCTGGATGCTGATGCCTGTGAGATACCCATGATATCCCCAGTTGGTCTTTGAAAGGTACCTGTATCTAGTATTCTCAGGCTTACACATACGTTCGTATCCACTGGGATGTATTCCCCTCTATTTGTTCTGGCTCTGAGGCATGGCCGGCACAGCTCCACAAGTTGCTGTAGGGTGTCCTTGTCCACCCTGTAACACTCTACTCTCTCCAGATCATGCAGCCCCTGGTAGGTTACCCTGGGTCTGAACACTCTTCTCCTCCTCTGGTGCCTGCGGTGGTCATGTGCATCATCCTCCACACCACCTTCAGTCTCCAACACATGCTTGTGGATCAAAGCTATGGCAGCCCCTAACATGTACATAATAAAAGTTCCCCATCTGTATACACCACTGGTGCAGAGTGTATGGGAATACACAAATGTTTGTGAGGTGCTTTCATACTTTATAGTATTGTGCTATGGATGATGCTGATGTAAGTGGGTGTGTATGAGCTATTCCAGCTGCTGCGTGTCTTAATTATGGGTTTTGCAATGAGTACTGTGAGTGTGGGGCCTTTACTGTGGAGATCTACTTGCCTGCCTTGATTAATCTGTTGCCCTTTAATTCACTTTTAGACCTGGATCCCCTCCCATTATCAGGCATGCATCCACCTGCCGTCTTTCTTGTTTTGTACTTTCCCTACCCAGTCATGGTGAAATGTGCCTTGTAGCTGATATACTGCATATCGCCTTTGTTCTGCTTTGACTTTTTTTCTTTGCAGTACAGCCCCTCCCTTTCCCTGTTCTGCAGGTAGCTGCTTGCAGCCTTGTTAGCTGTTGTCAGTGGCCCACTGTAGGCTCCTAGGTGTTAATTAGTCATTTGTACTCCAATTTCACTGCTGCAGCATTTCCTTATTTCTTTCCTATATCCTTCCTGCTTCAGCTGCAGTGCGCGCCGTGCATACCCTTTTACCAGGTTTACACATGTTTTCATCTCCGTTCACGTGCATACTAGGTTACCTTGTGTACTTTCAGCTAAGCATAGCTATGGTTAATTCAACACACCCCTATCCTGCAGCTTTGCCTCGCTAGGGGCAGACTGGTTTAGCAATGCTCCAATGTGCTTACAGCAATGGCGACACACCCCTGTCTTGATGTCATCTTTATCTCAAGGGCTCACCTCAGTGTTATAATGCTACACGGTGAAGTACATCCTTACACCAGTGAGGAATCTGCGATTCACTATTACTCCTCTCATTTGCATGGCATTGCCTACTAATTCCTAGCTACTATGCATAACACTGTCACTGCCCCTTAGCAACCCTTGCGCCATTTGTATGGTGTAGCATGCCTGCCATTGACTATTATGGGGAAATCGTGATATGTGTTTCATTGCGGTTTTATTCTATATTTTTATATATTCCTTGCGATCCCCTTTGCTCACCGCTGCCCTGCGCTTCCATGTCGCGATAGTGCGACTATATATATTAAATGTTAATTTTATATTTTGTACATTTTATTTATGCCAATGGCTATATATTTAGCCATTGGCATATATTAACAATATAATACATGGGTTTGGTTGGCTGTCATAGCTCCAATTTTATGTTTGCAAAAATGTAAACCGTTTTCTACGGTTTACATTTCTGCATGCTTACACTATGCCTGCACCACTTCCTGAATCGCTGCATACTTTCATTTGCATGCTACACTGCTGCACATGGGGTAATTGGCATACAAGGCTCAGGAGTTGTGCAGGCGTAGTGTACGCAGGTAGTGCACGTGGGAACAGCTCGTTCCTGAATCGCTCGGTGGCCATCTTTGGTGTTAGAACACCGACGCTAAGCCTGCACCTGGTGCAAGCTTCATGAATCCCGGGGAAAGAGTCCTGCACTTTTTGGTGCTTGCCTCATTGCTTCTTTGTAATTAAGCATCCCCCAGTGGTTGGGTTCTACCCATTCACTCACTCATACTGGGGAATTGCCTCAGTATAGTATAGGGGTGTGAACTGTCCAAATGGGCCACCGTCATACAGGCAGCTGTGAAGATTGCTTTGGCTTTTTCCAGTGTCATGCTAATGGTGATATTTGTATGACTTAACCCCACACCCTGATTACAATGATGAGCTACTTGCATCACCACAGTGATCAACGGTTCCTGTTATTTCCTCTGTGAGTGCACATTCCCATATACTTACTAATAAAGCCTACCATTAAGTGGTAACTTGGTGAGCCAAAAGTCTGCCACTCATGGCAAAAATTGTGACACAGCCCCTCCTGAGAGGGATTGTGGCTGTATGTGCCTTGCTGTGCTTCACTGCCCCCCAGAGATGGGCATGTCAGACCACCACAGTCCAGCATGTGTCTGAGCTATTAGCTGAACTTGGATCACCTGGGTCATAGCTATGGCTTTATTCCCCATATCAGCAGTGCTGGTGCACTCTTTCTTAATAGTAATAATTTTGTTTGCTTGTTACAAAAAAACCCAGTAAAATCATTTTTTTTTTGTTTTTACTGAAAAAAACCCCACAAAAACAACTAACAATAAACACATTTTAAACTTGCAAGCTGTACAAGTAAGGCTAATTTAAATTTATAAAGTGGATTAAATTGCTGTAAAAAAACTGCAATTGTGTTTAATTTGCTCAGAGAGAAATAATAAAAGACAAACTGTTCTATTTCAGAGAGTGTGAATAAGAAAGCTGAAGTGCTGTTCAACAATTGGATTCTGCTGGAATAGGTTTAGATTTCTGAAAGGTTTCTGCAGTATTAATAAACTATTTGGAGCAGCAAGGTGCTATACTGCTGGACATTGCAGATTTATTATTTAGTAAATTATTGAATTATGAAGTTGTTGAAAAGGAAATAAATTATGTTGTGCTGGATTCCAAAATTCAGTTGCGGACAGCACAGCACACCAAAGGAAAACTTCAGCACTCCAAGTGCAGATGCAATTTTAGAAGTTATGCTGGAATCATTCTGAGTACTTATTTATTCAGTGTAGGATAATTATGGATTCTGCGCATACCCGTTGGATTCCAGAACACATCATGCAAGTCCAATGGGACTGAAATATGACAAAGTGCAAAGCAGACTCTGTTTCTGAAATCTTCAGTGAATGTCATATTGTGACTTAAGGAAAGGAGGCTATCCACCATGGAACTCTATGGAATCCGTAACAATACTGAAAAAATGCTACCTGCAGTGAATGAACTGCAACAGGCTGCAATACTGCAGGACATGGAGGATGATCTAGCTGTACATCCTGGAAGGCAGACAGCTAGACAGAAAGCCAGGCTACAACTAAACCAGCTCTCAGATCAAGAAGTTGTTGACAGGAACTGCTTAGCCAGACAGCTGGTGCAGGCTGTGTGCAACATGCATGCCTCACTCATTTCTGTGTGTACAATATGAGGCAACCTCATACTTCTTGACAGAAAAGTCTGTATGAGCCTAGATGTACTGGTGTCTAGGACATTCAAATAACATATGGGAAATGCTGTAGGAGTGTCACAGACAGCTGCCAATCATATCCTCACACAATTTCTGGCAGCAATGTGCACCAGGGTAGATAAACACATACACTTCCCATCTACACCCATTGAGTGGTGAAATGTCATGCACTATTTCTATAAGATCACCAACTTTTCCCATGTTCTTAGTGCAATAGACTGCACACACATCCCTGTTAAGATCCCCATGCAACCAAAAGTAGAATCATACTGTGACACCTGTGCACTAGTCCAGTAATCAAGGAGCCTTAATCCTCACCACTAGCACCAGTGAAGGGGCATGCACATTGGGAAGGATAATAAGTACACACACAGTAAAGTACAATTTCCCTTAAGAGCACACAGAGATCACAGTCAGTCTGGGCTGGTTTCTCCCTTTCTCTCCAGATCCCCAATAAGACTCCCCACTGGCACAGCTATAGGGTACAGATCTCACCCTAGTGGTCAAGCCAAAACCTCCAGCACCCTCTCTGTCCAACCAGTGCTTCGTGCCTTTGCCCAAATAGCTGACACACACACTTTAAGATTTGATTTAGATACAACCACACAGACACTTCTGGGGAAGGCTGGCACAGGTTCTCCAGCTGTGCCCCCTTTCTGTCCAGACTATAAGGTAGTACCGACTGCCACAAACCTCTAATATCAGCTACTATAAGGCCCTTCCCAAAGAGTGATCAATTTTACTGTGCAATGTTATTATCCAAATAGTAAGTGTGACTGAGACTTGAAGGCTATTTAGGAGTGGCTGGTACAGTATCAACAAATACATGCAATGCATTCTAAGAGCTTAAATGATCTCTGCACAAAACAGCCACAGTTGAAAGGTTTAAAAATATTTAATAATAAATAATAAAAACACAAGACAATACTTCTTACTTCAACACAATGACATAACAGAGTTCAGAGATCACAGGAAACTTTAAAATAATATTGTAGGATAGTTCATAGGTTCATAGGTTCATAGGTTCATACTAGGCTATCTGCCCTGGGGCAATTATAAGCCTAGCCCGATTCTGTATGGCTTACGCCACCCCTTGATTTGAGTATACTGTGCCCTTTTTAAGGTTTAGTTTACTGTGCCTCTGTCTAATAGTGACACGGGAATAATCCCTGGGACAAACCTACGATCCCCCATCCACCTATCGAGATTCTTCTTGAAGAGATTCAGTGAGGTGCTC
Organism: Protopterus annectens; assembly: GCF_019279795.1. Taxonomy (NCBI): domain Eukaryota; kingdom Metazoa; phylum Chordata; order Ceratodontiformes; family Protopteridae; genus Protopterus; species Protopterus annectens. The sequence goes on along the minus strand of NC_056729.1, from coordinate 408,278,608 downwards.
TGCCTCACATGAACTGGAATTCTATTCCAGAGCAAAGGGAGCCTCTGGGTTATGAACCTGTCCCTCCAGCAAGTTCTATTTATTTCTGTGCTGAGGTTCAAGTCCCTCGAGCATGTGGCTCTAAGGGATTTAGATTTACTGAGGTGGAGCATGTCCATTAATTCTGGATTTGACATAGCTTTGTATGTCAGGCATAGATCGCCTCGAAGTAGGCGGTATGCAACTGAGTAGAGCTGGAGGTTTTTAACCGAGAAGCATATGGCATCTGTTTCAGACCCTTGATCCTCTTGGTGAGATACTTTTGGGGTCTTTCTAATTGCTGCAGGTGTCGGGTAAGGTACATCCCAAAAGGGGCATTATATTATATGATGGGCCTGATGAGGGATGAATAAAGGGGCACGATTACCTCTCTTGATCTAGATGTGAAACCTTTCGTGATGAGGTGGGCTATGAAGAAGGTCTTTCTAACCACTTTGGCAATGTGGTTTTCAAAGGAGAGATTGCTATCAACTTGGGTCCCCAGGTCCCTAATAACTTTCTCTGTACTTAATGGGTTTACACCTATGTGATAATTTGTGGGCACATTGTTTTTGCCAAAGGGTATGACTATACATTTTTTGGCATTTAGCTTTAAACCATGGTGCTGGCACCAGTTATCTGTCTCTGTGAGACCTTTTTGAAGGATATTTGTGTCAGCTGGAGAGTTGATTATGGTGCCCAGTTTGCAGTCGTCTGCGAACATGGTGAGCCATAGTCCTCCCATGTTTGCTTGTACCTCAGAAAAGTATATACCGAACAAGAGTGGTCCCAGGACAGAACCCTGTGGGATGCCACTTGTGACCGGTTTCGAGTCAGACATGGCTCCAGCAACTCTCACTCTGTGGGTTCTGTCTTTGAGCCAGTTTGCGACCTGTCTTGTGACATAGGGGTTTATATTTAAGCTGGATAGCTTATCTATGATGCCCGAGTGGGGTATTGTGTCAAATGCCTTTGCAAGGTCCAGATAGGCTGTGTGGACTACCTTCCCTTCATTTATGGCTTTGGTAACTGTTTTGAAGAAGTCATCCAGGTTCAAAAGGCAGGATCTGCCCTTGACAAAGCCGAACTGGGTAGGATCTAGTGTCTGTAGGTCCCCAATGTCTTTGTTTATGAGTTCCATGATGATCCTCTCCATAGCCTTGCAGACCAAGCTAGTCAGGCTTATGGGGCGATAGTTTCCAGGGTCCGTAGAGGCTCCACCTTTGTGGAGTGGGACCACTGTTGCTGTACGCCATTCTGTGGGCACATATCCTGTAGTGAGGCTGAGATTGTATAGCTGTTTTATTTGAGGGATTAGTTCCTCTTGGGTTCATGTAGGACGCAACCTGGGACACCATCTGGTCCCATGGAAGCAGTATTTTTTGCTTTGGAGAGGGCAGCCTTCACCTGAGCATCAGAGATGTTTGGGAGGGGGTGGAGAAGTTTGCACTGAACCTGTCTGCCAGGATATTGGTGATGTCTGTGGGTTCAGTGTATTTTCTGTCATTTAGAATCAACTCAAAACAAGTCTGAGAGTTGCATCCCAGGTTTCTAACATAACGGAAAAAAGACTTATGATTGTCTTTGTTGTTCTGTGCAATTTTTCTCTCGAAGCTGGCCTTGAAGGATTTTATGAGGGATTGTAATTTTTTGCTAGTACTGATCAGAGATGCCTTCCCTGTTAGGGATTTTGCTCTATCATGTAGTAGCTTCCTCCTGTTGCACAGTTTATTTATGGCAGGGGTCCACCAGACTGGATACCTGCCTTTGGATGATTGGGTCTTTGTTTTGTTTGGGATAGCATGATCCATGCATTCCTGGAGATGTCCGTAGAATGCATTTATATAGGATTCTGCAGTTTGGGCCATAGTTTCCACTGGCCCTGGGGCCTTGAAGGATTCCACTTCAGTTTTGAGAAGTGAGAAGTTCGCTTTTGAGAAGTTTTTCACTGTGGTTTGCTGGGCTGGGTGTGGGGTCAGGATGTGGACATCCAGTGAAATTAATTTATGGTCTGATCTTACCAATGAGGGATATACTTCTGGTGTGGAGCATAGAGTCCCCATGTTGGTAATGATCAGATCTAGTATGTTGTCCCCTCTTGTGGGAGTGGTGACTAGTTGTTCCATAGCATTTGAGTTTATAATTTCCAGGAACCTTTGGGCTAAGGTGCTGTTGCTTGAGTAGTGCTCCCAGTCAATGTTTGGGTAGTTGAAGTCGCCCAATATAATGGTGTTCGAAGAGATCTTCATGTTCTCCAATGTTTTCAGGAAAGCCGAGTGGGATTCCTGACTTTGAGAGGGTGGTCTGTAAGATGCTATAAACTGAAAAGCTGTCTTGCCCACTGTTAGTTGCACATGGATGGTCTCCGATACTTCGTGCAATGCCACTAACCTGGAGGTGTGGATATCCTTGATAAATATGGAAACTCCCCCTCCTTTTGTGGTTCGGTCTGGGTTTTGGGGTCGAAAAGCATGATATGAGGAATAGCCTGGTAGTGCTGGGGTGCTCTCTGGAGCCTTGAACCAGGTTTCTGTCACTGCACAGATATCAATGTTCTCCATACTGAGGAGAGCTTTGAGTGCGTGCATCTTGAGGTTAAGACTTCTGGCGTTTAGCAGCATTACCCTTAGTTTCTTGTTCCTTGTGCTGTCTATGGGGGTGTGTTTGACTTTTGAGCCTTGCCTAAAAAAGGCACTATGGGGGTGGCAAGAGCCTTTGCCAATATCCGAAAGCCCAGTGGTGACAGGTGCAAGCCGTCCCTAGCGAAGCAATGTGGCTTCTCGAGCATGTCATCCCAGGCTGACAGACACTGGATCCCCTTTGAATGACACCAAAATTTTAGCCAATTGTTAAAATCGATCATTTTGTCTTTGTACTGTGGCATCATTCTAGGTGAGGGTAAGATGCTGCTCAAGGTCAGGGTCATACCAGCCTGGGCTACATGATCAGAGAGCTCCTCTATGTCTCTTTTCATGTAGTCCAGGGAGGTACATCTCAGGTCATTCACACCAGCATGTACAATGACTGAGTCATATTTGTATTTGCTTTGGAGTGACCTGAGTGCTTGCATTATGTGGCGGATCCTAGCACCTGACAGGCAGCTCACCGTGACCTTCTCTTTATTCAGCCTGGTGAGCGGGACGTCAGTGTGTCTGACAATAGAGTCACCTATTACAAGAGTATCAGGTGTGTTATTCAGCCTTAAGGGCTGTGGCTGCTTGGCACACTGACTTTGTGGGTTATGTGTTGTGCGTGTTTTGTTTTGAGGTAGCGTTTGCTTGGATGTCTGCTTTGGAGGTCTCTGTTGCTTAGGTAGATTTTTATTTAGAGCCTCCAAGTATGTATTTGTGTATTTATGTGTTTGGTTCGCTGATGTGGTGGGACTATGTGATATTGGAATTGTGTTGTGTGAGGTTACCTTCTCCTCCTGACTGGTTACACCAGTTTTGAGATGAGAGAGCTCAGCCTCCAGTTTGGCTAAATAGTTGCATCTCTCACATATATTTGAACCTGTTTGGAGGAGGAGAGGGTTGTCCGTGTACATGAGACAGTTGTAACATTGCCTCAAAATTCCCAGATTCACCAGCTGGACTGGAGAGGAAACCACTGACTGACCTTTGGACATGCTAGAGTAATACAGGGAAACTGAATTTAAGATGGACCAATAGAGGACAGGGTAATCGTAGAGAGTATAACAGTAAGTAGTGCTTATGGTTTAATAGTGCTAACTTGTAGGATTACTTAATTGGACCAGTGAAGGGCCTTAGAATGAGAATATGGTGTTTAAATTGAGAGATAGAGCAGACTTTGTGGAGCCAGGAATAGTTTAAACCTAATTAGGTGGCACTGCCCACTGTTGCGCTATGCTCAAAAATGCGCAAAACCGCAGAAAAGATGGTTTTAAGAGAGGAAGATGAAGGAGTTTTGGAATTGACCCAAAATGGCCAATAAAACTACAGTTTCAAGTCAGTAACCACTCCCACAAGGGCAGGCAGGCTGATCAATGATTTTCACTGCCACTGATCAACAGAGAGACTTCCCTTTAGCCCAAGCAAAAAATGGCCTCACAGAAACTTACAAACAGTTCAAGAACAGCAAGCCTGTAACTGAACTTTTTTAAATCTCAGAAAAATGGGAAAAAAAATCAAGATTTTTTTTGTTTTTTTGTTTTTTTCAGAGATAGCAGTGGTTCACAAGTATCAACAAGTTATAACAGTGCAGTAAATGACCCCACACAAGAGTGCTTAGCCAAAGACAGATAAAATGCAAGTTTTGAGAAAAAAACGATTTTAAAAATAAGTGCAAACAGGAAATTCAGTAAACAGCTGACATAAATATAGAAAACAGCTAGAGTAATCTTAATATTTCTATCTATCCCTAAGATAAATACTAAAGTCTAAGATCCTGCTTACATACAGAGCAAAGGCAGAGTGCTGGTGAGTTGATGTGTTCAGGCTCAGACAAAATCCAAAATGCTTAATTCTCTCTCTGAGAAAGTCTTAAATTGATACACAGTACTGCTGCGTCATTTCACATGACATCATTCTTGACACTTCTCTAGTTCCCAGGCTACCAGAAACTCAAACTTAACATTTCTTAGCAAGCTTGCACCTGGCTAGGCAGCCGCAGCAATAAAAGACATTATAGATGTAAAATCTAGCAATTAACTCTGGTCTCAAAACAATAGAAATTATTTGCTGGTCCAGACATCCTGTCTCCGAGTTTTGAGATCAAACTGTCATAAAATGCTTCACTTATCAGCTTTCTTCCAGCAGGGGGCACGTTACATTTCTGAAGCTCAGTACAACATATAGTTTAATCATAACATATAGTTCTCTTTACATTTGTAAACCAAGCGTCTGGATTATATTAATATTTAGAATGACATAGAATTATCTACAAAATTCTATCTAGCTGGGCTGGCAGCCTTTCAGTTTTTCACAGATGCATCAACAGAAAGATGATGACATCCCTGAACTGTCAGGTTGTGAGTGCAGCAGATGGCAGCATAACAAATATTATGACGACACACCCCTGGAGTATCCATGATGCTGCCATATGGAGGGAAAGTGGACTGTGGGCTGCATTCCAATAAGGTGAAATACCTGAGGGACTACTACTGGATAAGTATAGGAACACAGCTAGGATGTAAGTTAAATGTATCTTTGTCAGTATTCTGCATGATGACAACATATGTGTTAGCCGTCCCCACAACTCGTGATTGTGATTATCCACCTTAGCCATAGCTAATGACCCTGTACAGAGAACCTTCCAAGCCTGCAGAGAAGGCCTACAATACAGCAACTGCCATGACAGGAAATACCATAGAGCATGTATTTGGTGTGAACCCCAGGTTCAGCTTTCTGGACATATCTGGGCGTGCAATGCAACACACACACCTGAAAAAACAGTACAGGTGATTACCATGTCTGCCATACTACACAATATGCTAACAATCGCACATGGTGGTCTTCCTGCTGGAGGTGTGGGTAAATTACCCCAAGAACCCCAGATATCTGAAGATCGCATTCCACAGCTATTACAAGAGGAGCAGGAGAATAAAGGGGGCAGAAGAAACAGGCATGGGTGATGTAGGGGGTGACCACAAGTCCAGGTTCAGGCAACATGGCAGTGTCTGACATATACCTTTAAGTCATGACAAGCCATATACAGAAGAACGCAGATTAAACATTTGTGTTCAGGTGTTGCTCTACCACAGCAGCACAGATTGCATCTAATGGACATTACCCAGTAGATGTATACACTGAGCATCAGGCATAACAACATATAACAACTGAACATATACAAAACTGTCATGACTGGGATCATCAACTTTGGCTACAAGTGACACAGGTATGCATGCAGACTCATAGTGGTATATGTCTGTTTGGCAGACAATAAGGGACATACTTCTGTGAACCCCATCCCTATTTCTCCACTGTCAAATGATGCAGACAGGAAAGCAAGTCAGGGCATAGTGCAACACTGTTGTCAATATCACAAATAACATAAAGTATGGCTAAAGTATCATGTATTGAATGGAGTCACCTAGGTCAGTAGAATTGACAGAATCCTGTGGCATCAGACTTCTCAATAACCACCGACAGATGACATTGTCAGTGGTCTTCCCAGCAATCATAATTGCCAGGGGGTGAGACTGATACTACAGGACATAGGGGATCAACTGTCAGTGTTAGTGCAATGCAGACTAGGGTGTCCACGCTGATGGTTCACACATGGGTCCAGGCTTGCCATTCCATGTATGGAAACACTCTACCCATGTTGCTCCACAGAGGAGACATATGGATAGATGCCAACATTTAGAGACATACTATGGGAAGGAGCATGGGTGAGTGTTGACTGTCTGGCTGTGCCTATTGGGCCTACACTGGATAGGCCAGCAGCAGATGTGTGCGCATGTTGCAGCATAGACACTGATGTCTGATGGGCAAGGGTTTGTCTACTGAGATGGGGCCTGTCTCTCCCATGTGTCACTTGGCTAAGCACATTCAGGGAATTCTGATCCCTGCTCGTACTACGGCACTGCTGTAATCGTGTCACAACTAACATGCTTTCATTCTGAGCAGCCAGTGCTGCCACGATCTCACCATGTTTGCACTCCTGTCCTTCAAGCAGCACACACAGCTGGTGTGCAAGATGATCCATGACATGGGCAAGTGCATAAATGTCAGATCCATGACTTCACTGGGAACATTCATTTGTCTGTAGGAGTAGGAGGACGACCTTTAACATGTGCGCATGCACACCAGCTACACACCTACCTCTACTATGCTAGGCAGTGTCTCTGTGTTGTGGGGAAGTGTAAACATCACCAGCAGACTCAACATGGGACTGTGGTCCACAAGCCTAATCCTGTCCACCATCTGATGTCCTCACATTGTCAGAATAACTGGACATGTATTCCTCCACATCCGAAGCTACAGCCTCATCCACATGGCTGTCACCTTCTTGGCCAGAGTGTACCACTAAATTTGTGAAGTGTGTTCTATGGGCCATCTATCATAGTGAGATGTATCAGATCCCACCTTGGGATCAATGGATGGGCTAATAGATGATGAAGGCAGTGGACAAGCTAAAAGAAGAGACAGATGATACAGGTCAGGTAAATGTGTTTATATCATATGCTGGATATCATTACTGACATATGCCACAACTCTATCTCTATAATGTTACAGATGCTAAAGATTTATCAGGAAGTTGTATCTGAGTGTGGCCCAGGAACATCTATAACAGGGAGTTGACAATTATATTACACATGCAACATACACAACATGTGAGGAATAACAACACAACACATACCTGACATGTCCTCGTGGGAATTTAGCACCAGAGGTGAGGACTGAAATGCAACTATTGCAGGGAAACAAAGACATCAGTACAGTACAGTATTAATAAGTACATACTTGCCAACATGTACCATTCCAACAAATGTATAGCATACAGTAGGTAATATATATACATACCAGACCAGTCGGTTGCAGATGAGGTGCCAATGGAGACTGTCCTATACAGGGGTAGAACACAGTATTGTAGGAAACAGAGGAAGTAGCATACCAGTTACACCCTCTCTTTGTGGTGAGTTTGTCATAATGCTGAGAAAACACAGACAAAGCAAACACAGTCATAAATGCAGGCATAGGCGCATGCTGACATATATACCACAGTAACAGGATATGGTGGTATTCATGTGACATATGGTGCACATGTTGGCCAGATGTCTCTAGGTATGAAAAACAACATTAATTTCATACAACACAGTTGTGATACACAGTGCTGGAGCCTATGAACATGGTGGTAAACCATATCTGGCCTATCTGTAGGTGCATCTGCACAGCAGATGTCTCCAGAATATGTACCAGTAGGTTACAATGTCAGGGAAATATCAATATGACAGTATACACCAGTAGCATGACAGGAGATAGAGGTAATATCAATTAATGGCCAAAGAGTGTATGGAGACACTCATCTGACATTTCTTTCGGCTACACAGAAGTGGATGGACCTGTGCAAATTAGTTCAGACATTACCCATTGGTTGTACTGTGGTGTATGTACTGATGTTGTACAGCAACATATCATTACATTTATGTTGGTCATCATCAGCACGTATGTCCCCACGTGCATGGTGCAGTTCTGCTGCTGCTGCTACTGCAACACATAAATAACGATACATGAGCATGCATGGAATAACAATCTGTACTTATGTACTCTATATGTAGCAATGTAATGCAAAGTATAACATACATTTGTGGCATGCTTCTGTGCCACCACCTGGTATATATCAGCTTATTGTAGGCTGAAATCACACACTATGGGGTCCATGTCAGGTAACTCCTGTATACACCTACCCACTTAACACACACAATGGTGATAATAGGAAGCAGGAATAACCACAAAACATCAACAAAAGGGTGTATCTCCAAGTTGGTGTTAACCTCAATTTTAGTCTCTTTATGACCTTATTGTTGCAAAATATTCCCCTATTTGGTACTTACAGGCACTGCCTGTTAATACAAATCTCAAAAGGCCAAAACCAAGTAAATGCAGAAGAGTTAAGAAAATAATCTGTCATTAACTTAGTCCCATACAAAAATTAAAAACAAAACCAGTATGAAGCTTCCTGTTCTTTACAGATAATATGGCTTTATTTATCTTAGGTAAGTGCTTTCGTCCAAAGACTTCAGCAAATCTAGGCTGTAAAAGTGCCATGCCTCAGGTTAACAAGCTAAACTGCCCTGCACTTGTCTGATTACAGTGTCTTTATTTCTGATATTGTGTAACATTTTGGTTCATAAAGAATGAAGCAGTGGAGCTGGACATTAGGTGTTGTGCTGCTGGTGCTTAAACTTTACCAGTTAGGTTGCAATAGTCATAGGTTGCAATAGTCATACCTCTCAACCTGCAGACACAGAAAATGGGTACAGAGGCCTTAAAAAGTAGATACATCCAACCAAACATCTGGGCATCTAATTAGCATAAACAGGGATACCAAATAGTACATAACTATGCCTGCTTCCAGTAGAAATGTGGGATACTACCTAGAAACACATGGTTAAAAGCAGGGTGACAAAAATGAAGGAAAAATATAAGCACATTATTAGAGACAGCGTAAAATCTGTACACTTTAATGAACTGTACTGCAAATTTCTATCACACAAGGTCATTATTTTTCCTCCTGAAAAAAAATGTAATATGTGCTTCCCTTTCTTTAAATTGTTGGTACCACTAATATATTGGTCATATAGTGTGGTTTACTGCATATAAAACAGCTTCAAAAAACAGGTATGATGAGGGGGATTCAAAAACTTGTGTGCAAATCAGGACATACCTGCAAAAAGAGGTACATCATGCGCAGGGGCAAATCAGGCCTGAAAATAGGAAAATTCCTCCAAAATAGGAACAGCTAATAGGTCTAGCAATAATTAGATAGGAAATCAGACCATGTCATATAGACACTGGTGTGATGAATGTTTTAAATGGGTGCTTTTGAGAATGCTAATTGCAATCTCTAGAACAGTAAAGGATTTAAGTATATTTAGAGGAATGCATGCTAGCTATAAAAACTGTGGTATCTTGCAGCATGTCTCCTTCTTCTCCTAGGCACAAGCAATCACATAGTATATAAATAGGTGGGATGTGAAGGAGTGAAGCCTACTGCACAAACTACTTAAATATGTAAAATCATGTTTCTAAATTCACTGTTTTCTTCAGAAATCAGAGTTTAATTTTCAAACTGTCTGGGATGGCATTATCAGGTCTTAAGCTTTTGACAGGGAGTAGTGCAAGATCACCAATTATTTGAGGAAGCAAATATGTTGCAACCACACTATTAACATATGTATTTATATTCTAAAAAGTGCTGTAGTTCTTACTGTTTTACCAGAAAGATTTATAATGTATTTATTTGTTTGTTTGTATGTTTATCTATTTGCTTTTGTTAATTAGAAAAGCCCATCTGGGCAGGACAGAGCACAAACATGGGGAGAAAAGCTCCAAAATGACATGTAAATCCACTTGTCAAACACATATGAACACTACGCGCATGTAAACAAAAAAAGTGATGAGAGGATATATATATGCTAAACAGACAAAAGCAAGTAAAATAAACCATCATATCCTGTTCAGTGATACGTGTAACATCAATCAGCCTCGTCCAGTTAGAACATAAGAAAAAATTCCCCAATGTATTAAACCAGCATATGTGACACACCACCTAACAATTTATGCAGTAGTATTCATGCCAGTTTACATATGCAGGCACATCATTTGGCAGCAGGTTTATACATTACAATATGTTTGGCATTTATAATGTCAGGTACACCTGGCTAGTGACAAACTGTTTGGAATCCACTGATCATCCCTGTCCACTCAGTTTGTGCCCATAACATCCAAATGTATATCCTTGCATAAAGCAATGAACTATCAAGACACTGCTATAGGACCCAGGCAAAGAACACACAAAATCTCAGCATCATTCCCAGCCAGCCTCTGGTTTCGGTGGCCAGTATAGTCACTGTCATTAATATTTATGTCTGCTAGGGTACTGACTGGCCGTCAGCTCTACAGTATATACCACCAACCTCCTGCACAAATTAAAAAGAATACCCAGTATTTGTGTATTCACACAGAAATCATTTAACTGCTCTTGCAAGGAGAGCAATGTGTGAAAAATCGGACTTAATGCATCATTTAGCATGGATGTGATGTATGGCCTGGCCAATAGCAACTGCTGTACATGATCCTGACTAATTTACTGGTAAAACGAGGAACATAATTTTAGATGTGTCCACATATCATTGTCTTACTTAATAAATCAGATCTTGGGCAACTTGATGCATAACAGGTTTGTGTGTATGTCTGCACTTTAGCCATATTTTTTTTAAATTCTGGGCTATACTTTGTATATGGACTGCATGTATGTCTTATGAGTTCTGTAACACTTGTGATTTCATCTCTGAAGTTTAAGGGTTTTATCATTTTATGTATTTATTGTAGGCATTTTAACAGTATGTGTTTTTAGCCACAGTGTGTGTACATCTTTCGGATGATCAACTTTTGTTTAATTGTTTAATTGGATTGACTGTGGTTGCATATATATATATGGTTTTAACTGTGACTTCAGCATTCTGAAAAAGTCCCTTGTGGACGAAACCTAGGTAAACATTCGTCTGTTTGTTTGTTAATAAACCTGTGTTGGCCTAGATTCGTTCTCCTATTTTATTTTTAATTTCTCCAAGTCTTTTGGGTTTCTAATGCCATGACGTGAATGGACCCCATTCCTAAGTCAAAGTACGATTAAAGTTCATGAAATTGGTATTGTTTCACTCGCAGCACCCGCAATGTGCCCAGTAATGACTCCTTCTGGAATTTGTATGGTGTTACATGAATTGGTAACATATCTAATACATTGTAAATTCTTTTTTATAAGAGCCATTGCTCCTACTACTATTGGAACTGTCTGGGTATCTTTCTTCCACATGGCTCTCGTTTCTGCCTGCAGATCCAGGTATTTTATGACTTTGTATCTCTCTGTACGCAAGACACTGTAGTAACTGGGTGTGGTAATTTCAATAATCAATGCTGCTTTTTTCTTCTTTTCTTAGACCACTATATCCAGTTTTCTAGCCTCCATCCTTTGAACTGTTGGCATTGGGTGATCCCATGTGATATAAACTTCATCATTTCTATGATTCTTTGTGTCTCATGTTTCCAACAGTTTTTCAGCCACTTTGATACCATAATGTGTGTACAATCTCCAGTGTAACAGTCTCGCCACATTATTATGCCTTTCAGCATACAGTCCCTCTGCCTTTAGTGTGTCACAACCAGCAACAAGGTGTGTGACTGTTTCCAATTCGGTTTTACAAAACCTACCTATGTCTGTTTCTCCCACATGTTCAGTGGACTTTGTAAACCAGCGTGTATGTAGCCCACTATCTTGGGATGCCAATATTAACCTTTCATTTCTTGGTTTGAATTCACCTCTCCTTAACCATTCCTGTGTTTTTTCTTGATCAACATCAGGCTCTTCCAGAAGTTTTCTATGCTTGTAACTATATTTATGCTTTTTCCACATTTCTTGCATTCTCATCTTGTCCTTCACCTTATATTCTTTTTTGTTTGTTTTTTTAGCACATTCAGTTGCTGCCTGGCTTTTATCCACTTCTGGTTTGATTTCCATTCCTGCTTGACGTCGATATGCTTCTGCTAAATTAAGCATATACGTCATCTTAGATTTATTCTCCTCATGTTTCAAAACTTTCATTACATTTAGATCTTGGGAGGTCAGTAAATATGTGTGGATTCCCACGATTGCAGATCTATGCATGTAATCAATCTCAAGGAGGCCCATCCCTCCTTCAAAATGGGGAATATATAATCTTGGTATACACTGATTTTTATAAATCATTTGGTAAGCATGAAGCATCCTTCTTGTTTTAATATCCAGTCTGTCCAACACTTTTTGGGGCCAGTCAGTCACTCCAAAACTATAAGTCAGGGCAGGAAGAGCAAACTGATTAATAGCTTGGATCTTGTTCCTAGATGTCAATGCTGTTTTCAGGATTAATTTAAGTCTTCTAAAGTGCTCCTTACTGAGTTTTATTCACATTTGTTCATGTTTTATTGCTGATCCTTCATCAATTCTCAAGTATTTATACACTCCCTCTTGCTCAAGTTCTTTTATATCACATTCTTGTCCCAAACTGATGTTTTCCTGGTGCTGCAGTTTTCCTTTTTTAAATATTGCTTTTGCACATTTATCAAGACCAAATGACATTCCAATATCATCTGAAAAAGTTTTGACAACCTGCAGCTGTGCTTTCAGTTCCTCATCTGATAAGCTATACAGTTTTAAATCATCAACAAAGAGAAGATAAGTCATTAGACTTAGTTGTTTTCTAGGAGCCAAATTGTAGCCATGTCCTAAGCTGTTAAGTAAACCACTTAATGGATTAATGACAAGGCAAAATAGCAACAGTGACAAACAGTCACCCTGGAATATTCCCCTTTGAATTTTTATCCCTGGGATAATAATATGTCCTTTATCATGGCTTAATTGCAAATTGGTCTGCCATTGTTTCATGGTTACTGTAATGTAGTCAATCAGTGTAGGGTGTATCTTATACATTTTTAAGCACTCTTTTATCCATGAATGTGGGATACTATCAAATGCTTTTTTGTAGTCAATCCATGCCATACTTAGATTCTTCCCCTTCTTACAGTACTCCACCAGAACTTTGTTTAATAACAAATGATCCTTTGTTCCATATGACTTTCTTTTATTACCTTTTTGTTCTACTGCCATAATTGAGTTTTCTTCTAAATGATTATAAACTCTGTTGGTGTCAATTCCTGTGTATAGTTTATATGTCGTTGGAAGACAAGTTATTGGTCTATAATTTTTATGGTAGCTTGCACGTTCACTCTTAAGTAAGAGCATTGTTTTTCCTGTTGTTAACCAGTGCAGTGTGTGTTTGGGGTGTGCATATAAATAGTTCTTACTCATGGCTAAATCCTCATGCAAAGAAGTTAATACTTTAAGCCAAAAGTTAGGTACTGCATCTGGGCCTGGGGTTTTCCAGTTAGAGGCTTTTCTCAACTTTATTTCAATCTCTGTGGCTATTTCATCACATTTCATATCCTGTACCTTTAAACTTTGTATTCTTTATTTTACTTCTTCTATCCATTTAGTATCTTTGTTATGTTCCACAGGATCTTCATATATACTTCTTCAAAATGTACCTACATTCTGTGCATGTGGGTGTGTTTATGTGTGTGTGTGTGTGTGTGTGTGTGTGTGTATATATATATATATATATATATATTATAGAGAGAGAGAGAGAGAGACACACACACACACACACACACACACACACACACACACACACACACACACACACAACATTCTGAGCCTTTAATTACTTCTGTAGAGGCTCTCTAAAACACTTCTGTTTCTCACAAAATGCCAAATGAATGTATAAGACATGTACAGTTTTAAGTGTGGATTAAGTATACACAGTTTAGAGAATTTTTTTCTAGATACATTTGCCAGAATCTCTGGTTTGCCTTTCTGGACTTCTGTCAGGCAAATGGCTTGATGGTGGCCCACACATGGTTGAGTAAAAGAGACAATCACAAGATAAAATACAAGAGTGGCCAACATGCAATTCAGGTAGACTTCCACCCTGTAAAGAAAGGGCACTGGAGTAGAATCAGCGATTGCATAGTCATCCCCAGTGAAATAGTGAGCCCACAACATAAACAATTGTTTGCCACTATCTGCTGCAAGCAGTAGTCAGAGAAGGCTATAATGTTAACAGAGACTAGTTTAAAGACCTAGAAATTGACTGGAGAGAAAGAGTTCAAGAAATTACTCAGTGCTGTAGTACCTCTGGAAGAGAAAGAAATAGGTGGAACTGAAAAAGAATGGCAGTGTTTCAAAACAGCATGTGTGAGGACTACAGAACAGATGTGTCCAAGCCAGGTATGGAAATAAGATGCATATGGAAGTCTGGTGGTGGAATGCAGAAGTTTAGAAAGTCGTCAAAAGAAAGAAGGAGTGCAGGAAAAAGTGGGGGATAGAGAAGATGAACCAGATTAAGATGGAATACTGGTTGGATAAGAGAGTGGGTAAGAGAGGAGTTGCAATAGCAAAGAGCAAGGCATCTGAGGTATCCTACCAGCTTCTGGAAAGTTATTCATTAGATGGTACAAAGAAACTCTTATCAGGTTGGAAGGTAAAGCAGAAAGATAAAAAGTTCGTAAGACACCCTACATAAGGGATGCCAGTAACAACCTGCTGACCAGCCCACAAGAAATCAAAGGTAGATAGAAGGAGTACTTTCAGCAGCTTCTGAAGAAGAAAACCCCACAGAAGTTGTATTGCCCAAGACCACCTATGATAAAAGAAGAGAAGGAGCCCACCCTAGAAGTAAGAGCAGTAGTAAGGAAAATGCAGTCATGGAAAGCAGCAGGCTC
Organism: Protopterus annectens; assembly: GCF_019279795.1. Taxonomy (NCBI): domain Eukaryota; kingdom Metazoa; phylum Chordata; order Ceratodontiformes; family Protopteridae; genus Protopterus; species Protopterus annectens. Next base: position 408,263,591 of record NC_056729.1, on the reverse strand, counting down.
AGATGAGGACACAGCAGATATAATCAAAATGTTGAGTAAGATAGGGGAGAAATGACTCCTAAGGGTACTGATAGCAACACAGACAGTAAAACATACCCTAGATGACTTTAGAATTAGCATACTAGTGCAAGTGATAAAGAACAAATGGGACATCCACAATGGTGGGTAGTAATGAGGTCACACTGCATGAAAGTTCTGGTGAGAGTGATTCAGAAACAAGTATGCACAGTAGTCGAAACTTAGATGGGAGATATGCAGTTTATATTCAGATCAGGGTGTAGCACACCTGACTGGATGTTTGCAGTGAGACAGTTGAGAAGAAGCTAGATATAAGGAAAGAGCCTAATTGGGATTCCTGCTCTTGGAGAAACCTTGCAACAAGGTCCCAAAAAAAAGCTGATTTGAACAGTCCTGTGGTGGTTTGAAGTCCCAGAAACATTGGTAGAATTAGTGCAGGCTCTGTACAAAGACCCAGTGACTCAAGTACAAACAGTATTTGGTCTCACAGTGGGGTTCCCAGTAGGAGTGGGTGTGCATCAGGGTTCAGCTATGAGCCCAATGTTCTTCATACTGTTAATGGACTACATTAGCAAACAGGTTGGAGGGGACAGGTCAGCAATTTTGCTGCATGTAGACAATGTAGCATTACAGGCAGAATCTGAGCAAGATCTTCAGCAAAGGATCAGAAAAAGGAATGCGATACTAAAGGAACACGGGATGAAACTGAGTACAGATAAGACAGTTGTAATGGTAGCAAATGGAGGAAAAGAAACTGAGAAATGAGATAGAAGACAATGTAGTAGAACAAGAATCACAAAAGTCCACGGCCACAGTACCCACATCTCCAAAAAATGTGGTTAGAAGCAATAGGTTAAGAACAGCACGTTTATTGGTACGTAATCTAAATTACACCAAACAGCAACAAACAATAAACCAAGCGCTTTCGTTCGGTTATTACCGAGCTTCTTCAAGGTTAAAAAATCTGTTGTGTAGTCAGCCATGTTAAATACTAAATGCAACATCACATGACATACCCCCCCCCCCGTGTGAATCATCCCTAATCAGTTTTTTTAAAAATACAGTATGTATAAACTTTCCTTAAATATTAAATATATGTTCCAATCCAAAAGCCAAACTCAACTTTAAATCCAATAATGCCAAAAATGGAAATATATAATATGTTACAACACATATAAAAACACATAAAAAAATAAATTAAATAGTGATGAAGTTAATAAACGTAAATATTAATGAAAGTTAAACTAAATCATGAAAGTAAATAAATGTAACTTCTTCATTACAAATGCAGCAAATGGTAACCAGACTAAGGCATTAAGCTGAACTGCAGGTACATCCAATACCAGTATGCTTAATGGGGAAATTTAAGCAGTCTACAAGAACCCCTATTATAATCGTGCCTTCTTAATTTGAGAACACTGTTTATATTCAAGGCATCATTCATGCCCGGTGGTCTAATTGCGTCCAGTCTAAGCTGCCAAAACAGTTCCCGATACTCCAACCTAGCTTCCCAGTTCCCTCCCCGTGGGTCGGGTGTCACTTGTTCTAGAATTGTAAACTTAATTTGCATATTTTCACATAGTTGTGAATGCTTAAAAAAGGCATTGGTCACTTTACCCTTACTAATATCATATTGATGTTCATAGACTCTTTTTCTAAAAAGCCTTTCTGTCTTGCCTACATAAAAACTATGACAATGTAGGCAGATTCCCAAGTATACCACTCCTTTAGTGGCACAATTAAAGTATTGTTTAAACTTATATCTAAAATTTCTGGAAGGGATAGAAATAACATCTTTATTCAACATGAAGGCACATTGGTTACATGAACCACATCTGTGGGTACCCTTCTTCATTCTGGTAGATTCATTCTTAACAGCCTTATTTTTCTCAAAACATTCTTTCAAATTTGTTCCTCTTTTTCTAAGAAACCTGGCACTGAAGGGATAAGATGTTTTATATCTTCATTCACTGATATAATGGGCCAGTACTTTAAGATGACCTGTTCTATTACCTGAGAGTCTGCAGAATATGTGTATGCAAAACTATTCTTAAATTTGGAGGTGTTGTTGTCTATCACCAACTCCGTACCGGCTGTCCCGGTACCTAATAAAGGGTAATACCTAGATTCCCTGTTATCAGTAATTTCCTGGGCCAATCCATCAATCAAGTTGACTGGGTATCCTTTTTCTATAAATAAGCCACGGAGTGTGTTGGCTTCTTCTAAAAAATATTCAAAAGTGCTACATATTCTTGATGCTCTAATCATTTGGCCCTTAACTATCCCTTTTTTCTGGTAAAAAGGGTGCCCGCTACAAAAATGAAGGTACGCGTTAGAAAAGGTAGCCTTTCTAAAAAGTTTGGAGTGAAAACAGCTGTTTGCATAGTCCTTAATTAATGTTACATCCAAATAATGTAAAACGTCTTGGTCAATGTTGTAAGCGAATCTAAGAAAATCAGAACATCCATTGATGTGTTCCAAAAACCCATTCAGGTCATTAATAGAACCATTCCATAGTAGGCAAATATCTTGTAAATATCTGGTATAATGTGTAATGAGCTTCTTCCATGGTGTATTGAACACAAATTGCTGCTCCCAATGGTAGAGTACACAATTGGCATAAAGCGAAGCACAGCATGCTCCCATCGCCATGCCTTTCTTTTGGCGAAAAAACTCTCCATTAAAGTAAATAAAATTGTTTGCCAAAACTGTGTCCATTAGGTCCACCACTAGATTAATGACATTGCTAGCCAACGTGCCGTCAAGTGTAAGGGTTTGCCTGAACCATTCAAGTCCTACTATGTGAGGGATACTTGGAAATAAGTCTATAATGTCAATGGTTACCATGTATAGCTCTGGACTAAACATCTGTCGGTTAATAACTTTTAAGAAATGCCAGGAGTCTTTGCAAATGTGTGCAATTGGTGTTAAGACTCTTTTGGCTATATGATCTATAAATTTTGCTAAGGGCTCTGTAATACTGCCTGCCCCAGAAACAATAGGCCTGAATCTTAAAGGGGCCAGGCCTTTATGTGTTTTCGGAATACCAAATATTATTGGTACCCTTGGCTTCATAACATGAAAATAGTTATATAGCTGCTCATTAATAGTACCTTTCAAGAGGTGGTCGTATAAATAATAACTAATTTTGGCATAAGCTAAATTAATTTCATTAAGGGACACCAGTTCATATTGTTCAACATCATGCAACATTCCCTGTAGGATGAAATCATAATCTAACTGATACATTAGCACCACACCCCCTCCTTTGTCAGGTTTCATAACCCGGCATTTTTCCTGCTTTAAATTCTCAATCAACTGGAATTCTTCGTTACTGAGGTTCAATGGGCACTTGTTTTTCTTGTTTTTACCAGCTGTTCTAATTTCTCTCTCTACCGTTTCCTCAAATATCTTCAGAGATGGGTGTGTGGGGGGGGTTAAAGGTGCTAGTTCTAGTGAGATCTGAGTGGGTACTGGGTTGACCCTTAAAAAATATCGAAAGGTTTAGCCGCCTAATGAACAATTTAAAATCTATCAGTGTGTTAGTGGTGTCAAAGGGGCTAGATGGGACAAAGGTAAAACCTTTTAAAAATAAAGTAAAATGCTCATCTGTGAGCAAGGAATCAGTAAAGTTGAAAATTGTAAAATTATCTTTTCTAAAAATAATTTTCTTGGTAGGGGGCTCATCCATTGTTAATGATAAAACATTAACCAGGGGTTCTATTTCTGTATACGATTCCACCCTTGTTTCTGGTGTCCCATCCCCCTCACTCCCCTGTTGGGAGGGTGCTGAAAATCCTGATAGGACTGTTTCCTGCCCCTCTCAGCAATTCTTTCACTCCTCCTGGGTAGTTCATTGTCAACTCTAACACTCTTATTGTTACATTCCACCATGTTATCCCCTTCCACAAACACAGTGTCATAGTTGTTTCTCCAACCACCATTTCTATAAATAGGGTAAGCTAAGCCTTCCTGGTATTCATGCATGTCCCTGTCAAGTTTCTTAATTTTTCTATTTAAAACTTTTAAACAGTGTTGGTCGACCTCATAAAAAACGTTGTCATAGTTTCTTTTAACACTTCCAAAATTCACATCATTAGTAACATTTTGGTTAAGAGCAGTCAGCTCCTTCAATAAAAGTTCAGCCTTGGATTGGTACTCCACAGTCATTAGTTTCAACATTTCTATACCCGCGTTGTTAAAAATGTCACATAACTTGTCATACAATTCAGTCCCTGGGTGCACACAATTAGGAAATTTAAATAAACGAAGACCTTTGGGAACCCTGTTAACCTGTATGCATTCGTTTAAGTAGTCTATCTCCAACTGGTTGTATTTAAGCGCGTATAACTTGTCTCTAAACAGGTTAAAATTATTCTCAATGTTTCTGTTAAAATTGGAGTCTACAGTACCTTGCTGAAAATGAAACTGCTTTTCAGTCCAGGCTCCAAAGTTAAAATCCTTGTTTATATCCCTTGTATTGTTGTCTCTTCTCGGTTTACCACTAGCAACATTTTTAGTGAGAGACGTACCACGTTGTGAATTGTCTCGCAGATGGTTACCGGAACTGACGTCATCGGCCCTGCCGTTAGTAGCAGTTGGTGAAGAGGAAGTGACCCTATTGCGCTTGTCAGAAAGCTGCAACTGGTTGCCAGGCAACCCAAAACTCTGTTCAGCATTTTTTTCTTTCAGTTGTTTAGTAAGTTCAGTTAACAGGTTCAAAACCTGTATAAATTCAGCGCAGGTCACTGGAGCATTGTCAGTGTCTTCTCTCAGTATCGCTGGGGTCTCCATAAAGTTGGTAGGATTGGTTCCTTCAGCCATGGAAAAAATAAGCTCTGAATGTCAAAAAAATGTGAACACAAGACCAAGAATCACCAAAGTCCATGGCCACAGTACCCAAATCTCCAAAAAATGTGGTTAGAAGCAATAGGTTAAGAACAGCACGTTTATTGGTACGTAATCTAAATCACACCAAACAGCAACAAACAATAAACCAAGCGCTTTCGCTCGGTTATTACCGAGCTTCTTCAAGGTTAAAAAATCTGTTGTGTAGTCAGCCATGTTAAATACTAAATGCAACATCACATGACATACCCCCCCATGTGAATCATCCCTAATCAGTTTTTTTAAAAATACAGTATGTATAAACTTTCCTTAAATATTAAATATATGTTCCAATCCAAAAGCCAAACTCAACTTTAAATCCAATAATGCCAAAAATGGAAATATCTACAACCCAGAAGATGAAGTCAGCAAAACGCATCCACAAAGCTCGGACACCAGAAAAGTTCTTTCTTCGGTTTATTTAGACACAAAACAGTACACCACAAAAAACGAATGCAGCAATCAATCTAGGTTAAGCGCTTTCATCTGTAATAAGACAGACTTCCTCAGAACCATGTTAAAACCTAAAATAGTCCTATTTAAAGGAATTTTGGCGCCAATATCCACAAAACTTTTAATTACATTTTAAAAGGGCTATGCTCTATATCTGATCCACTGCATATATTAACACAGTAAAACATTCATTTATTTACATCTGATGGTTACCGGTGACATTGTATAAACATTAATACAATTACTAGGTGAGGTCTAAGTATCTTCTAAAAACGAAATGTTGAACCAACAAAGTGCAAAATGTTTGAAATAAATGTAAAATGAAATAAAAAATGAATATAAACTACTTCCATAAAACCTCAACTAATTGGCTACAAAATCTCATGCCTTAATAAATAAGATAATATTATAATGTTATATGAAAAATATATGTGTCGAAATATATATAATATGTAATGTGATATTTTATGCTCTATCTTCACCTGAAATAGTAAAACGGAATCGACCAATCAAATTGTATAATATATCTACAAGATATAGACATTATACAAGACATATGTTAATTATAAAATATAAAATATGATGATATGTAAAATCTAAAAGTAGTGTATGTATGTTAATAAATATAAATGTAAATATAAATATAAATATGTAAATTGTAAATGTATAAAATGAAAGTTAAAATATTAAAATAGAACCATACAAGTTTGTATGTATGAAACACATAAATATAAAATGTAAAATGTAGACGCGAACATTTGAATATGAGAATGGTGTATAAAAATGTAAAGATATATGTGAAATATATATAAGGAACAGGAAATGTGTAAGAGCAAGTATGGTGTGTATAAAAATTATGATAAAAGCTTGTTGTTAAAAACTTAACGTCAAAAAGATGTAGTGTGATAGGTTCACCATAGTGATAATGTCTAGGAAAACCTCAAGAGTCCAACTGTAGAAATGGTTTTATACTTATAAAGTCATATATACATTCTTGAGGCTCTAATCATTTGGCCCTTAACTATCCCTTTTTTCTGGTAAAAAGGGTGCCCACTACAAAAATGAAGGTACGCGTTAGAAAAGGTAGTCTTTCTAAAAAGTTTGGAGTGAAAACAGCTGTTTGCATAGTCCTTAATTAATGTTACATCCCAATAATGTAAAACGTCTTGGTCAATGTTGTAAGTGAATCTAAGAAAATCAGAACATCCATTGATGTGTTCCAAAAACCCATTCAATTTACAATTTTCAACTTTACTGATTCCTTGCTCACAGATGAGCATTTTACTTTATTTTCAAAAGGTTTACCTTTGTCCCATCTAGCCCCTTTGACACCACTAACACACTGATAGATTTTAAATTGCTCATTAGGCAGCTAAACCTTTCGATATTTTTTAAGGGTCAACCCAGTACCCACTCAGATCTCACTAGAACTAGCACCTTTAACCCCCCCCCCACACACCCATCTCTGAAGATATTTGAGGAAATGGTAGCGAGAGAAATTAGAACAGCTGGTAAAAACAAGATAAACAAGTGCCCATTGAACCTCAGTAACGAAGAATTCCAGTTGATTGAGAATTTAAAGCAGGAAAAATGCCGGGTTATGAAACCTGACAAAGGAGGGGGTGTGGTGCTAATGTATCAGTTAGATTATGATTTCATCCTACAGGGAATGTTGCAGGATGTTGAACAGTATGAACTGGTGTCCCTTAATGAAATTAATTTAGCTTATGCCAAAATTAGTTATTATTTATACGACCACCTCTTGAAAGGTACTATTAATGAGCAGCTATATAACTATTTTCATATTATGAAGCCAAGGGTACCAATAATATTTGGTATTCCGAAAGCACATAAAGGCCTGGCCCCTTTAAGATGCAGGCCTATTGTTTCTGGGACAGGCAGTATTACGGAGCCCTTAGCAAAATTTATAGATCATATAGCCAAAAGAGTCTTAACACCAATTGCACACATTTGCAAAGACTCCTGGCATTTCTTAAAAGTTATTAACCGACAGATGTTTAGTCCAGAGCTATACATGGTAACCATTGACATTATAGACTTATTTCCAAGTATCCCTCACATAGTAGGACTTGAATGGTTCAGGGAAACCCTTATGCTTGACGGCACGTTGGCTAGAAATGTCATCAATCTAGTGGTGGACCTAATGGACACAGTTTTGGCAAACAATTTTATTTACTTTAATGGAGAGTTTTTTCGCCAAAAGAAAGGCGTGGCGATGGGAGCATGCTGTGCTTCGCTTTACGCCAATTGTGTACTCTACCATTGGGAGCAGCAATTTGTGTTCAATACACCATGGAAGAAGCTCATTACACATTATACCAGATATTTAGATGATATTTGCCTACTATGGAATGGTTCTATTAATGACCTGAATGGGTTTTTGGAACACATCAATGGATGTACTGATTTTCTTAGATTCACTTACAACATTGACCAAGACGTTTTACATTATTTGGATGTAACATTAATTAAGGACTATGCAAACAGCTGTTTTCACTCCAAACTTTTTAGAAAGACTACCTTTTCTAACGCGTACCTTCATTTTTGTAGCGGGCACCCTTTTTACCAGAAAAAAGGGATAGTTAAGGGCCAAATGATTAGAGCCTCAAGAATGTGTAGCACTTTTGAATATTTTTTAGAGGAAGCCAACACACTCCGTGGCTTATTTATAGAAAAAGGATACCCAGTCAACTTGATTGATGGATTGGCCCAGGAAGTTACTGATAACAGGGAATCTAGGTATTACCCTTTATTAGGTACCGGGACAGCCGGTACGGAGTTGGTGATAGACAACAACACCTCCAAATTTAAGAATAGTTTTGCATACACATATTCTTCAGACTCTCAGGTAATAGAACAGGTCATCTTAAAGTACTGGCCCATTATATCAGTGAATGAAGATATAAAACATCTTATCCCTTCAGTGCCAGGTTTCGTTAGAAAAAGAGGAACGAATTTGAAAGAATTTTTTGAGAAAAATAAGGCTGTTAAGAATGAATCTACCAGAATGAAGAAGGGTACCCACAGATGTGGTTCATGTAACCAATGTGCCTTCATGTTGAATAAAGATGTTATTTCTATCCCTTCCAGAAATTTTAGATATAAGTTTAAACAATACTTTAATTGTGCCACTAAAGGAGTGGTATACTTGGGAATCTGCCTACATTGTCATAGTTTTTATGTAGGTAAGACAGAAAGGCTTTTTAGAAAAAGAGTCTATGAACATCAATATGATATTAGTAAGGGTAAAGTGACCAATGCTTTTTTGAGCATTCACAACTATGTGATAATATGCAAATTAAGTTTACAATTCTAGAACAAGTGACACCCGACCCATGGGGAGGGAACTGGGAAGCTAGGTTGGAGTATCGGGAACTGTTTTGGCAGCTTAGACTGGACGCAATTAGACCACCGGGCATGAATGATGCCTTGAATATAAACAGTGTGCTCAAGTTAAGAAGGGCATGATTATAATAGGGGTTCTTGCAGACTGCTTAAATTTCCCCATTAAGCATACTGGTATTGGATGTACCTGCAGTTTAGCTTAATGCCTTAGTCTGGTTACCATTTGCTGCATTTGTAATGAAGAAGTTACATTTATTTACTTTCATGGTTTAGTTTAACATTCATTAATATTTACGTTTATTAACTTCATCACTATTTAATTTATTTTTTTATGTGTTTTTATATGTGTTGTAACATATTATATATTTCCATTTTTGGCATTATTGGATTTAAAGTTGAGTTTGGCCTTTGGATTGGAACATATATTTAATATTTAAGGAAAGTTTATACATACTGTATTTTTAAAAAACTGATTAGGGATGATTCACACGGGGGGGTGGTATGTCATGTGATGTTGCATTTAGTATTTATAATGGCTGACTACACAACAGATTTTTTAACCTTGAAGAAGCTTAGTAATAACCGAGCGAAAGCGCTTGGTTATTGTTTGTTGCTGTTTGGTGTGATTTAGATTACGTACCAATAAACGTGCTGTTCTTAACCTATTGCTTCTAACCACATTTTTTGGAGATTTGGGTACTGTGGCCGTGGACTTTGGTGATTCTTGGTCTTGTGTTCACATTTTTTTGACATTCAATGTAGTAGAACAGACTAACAGCTTCAGTTATCGAAAGGGGTGGTTTTAGAGAAGGGAAGTCTGAATAAGGAGGTCAAAGCTAGAATCAGAAGGGCTGCAACCAACTTGCATAGAGCGTCAGGTGTAGTGTATAATAGAAGAATGCCAAAGAAGCTGAAAAGTAAGATGTACAAAATAGTGGTAAAACCAGTACTACAGAAACTTGTCAGTAAAGGCAGAGCAGTACAGGAAGCTAGAGGTGATGGCGATGAAGTGCCTGAGATGGATGATAGGATGTGCACTGTGGTATACATGAAGAATTGAGGGCATCCAAACAGAAACCAAAGTAGCTTCAATTGCAGAGAAGGTCAAAGAGAACAGATTACAGTGGTTTGGGCACATATGCAGAAAAACAGAAGACAGCCTGGTAAAGAAGATTTGGGAATGACAGGAAGAAGGCAAAAGGAAATGAGGGCACCCAGCAAAGAAGTGGATGGATTGTGTGAGAGAAAACCTTCAACAATCAGGCAAACATTAGTAATTAGATGAGTATCATATTATAATTTAGTACAATAAAGACTAGTGTTTTACTTTTGTTTTTTTGTTTGTTTGTTTTGTTTTATTCGAGTGGTTCATGCCTAGTTATATTTAAAGAATGCACTGTGTTGACCTGATTTTGACTCCCACAATCACCACATGCATACAGAGTGATTTTCAGCAAGTCCAGACCAAAACTTTTGCTCCACTCCGAAAGAAAGGCACTTGTGTCCACTGGGTCTTCCCAGTTAACAAGGGAAACACTGAAAATCTGATGTTTCACCAATGTTACTTGTTACAACATAAAATAATAAAGACCAATAAATGTAGCTTCATACCAAGATGTACATTCTTTAAAATACCAAGTTTCAGACTATATTTTCCAGATCTATGATTACTTACTCAATTAATTCTGTATTGTGAGCTTTTTGAAATTGTTGCAGTGTAGATTTTTGAGGGGTTTGCTTTTATGTGAAATACAAATTACAAAGTAGGAAAGTAGAGGGGACTCAATGGAAATAAAAATCATGGTGACCCCACTCACATCTGCCATGAGTGGTGCTAAAAAAGTGCTCAAACTGGCCTTCTCCTTTTATTGCTGCAAATTGTCATCCGTTGAGAGAAACTTTTTTTCTTAATCAAGATAAGTAAGAATGTCAGTTATAGTGGTGGTCATTAGGACTTTCATATCTGTGACTGACTTGACTGTTAAGCTAGTTCTTTTTGCATCCCTGAAAATTCCTGTATTATTTGGCTTAAGAATGAGGGCATACTGTAAAATAAAATATATTCACCATGTATATTCATAACAGAAGTCACTTTGCATGATATATTTCACTGCTATATATATCTTTAAACATTCAGTTCCCTGAACGTAATTAAAAAATTGGCATTTAATGCAGATGTTGTTACTTAATCCTAAAACAGATATGCTGCTGTTCCTCTTTAGTACATATATGTGTGTGTGTGTGTGTGTGTGTGTGTGTGTGTGTGTGTGTGTGTGTGTGTGTGTTGCATGGAGCTTTATACAGCAGTTTCGATAGATTTTGAGATTTCCAGCTTGCAAGGTTTATATAATCTTTCTCCTGGATGTAAACGATTGAAAAATATTCAGTGCACACATTAGCATATTATTAATTAAAAATGTGGAACTAGATCTCAGGTGATGCATGCTGCCTGGAGTAAGACCAATGATCAAAAGGAAGCTGCTTATGTAATCACTGCAGTTTTCCTTACATTGGTTCTTATATCTCAGCTTTGCAGTGTCTAGTTTGAATTTTGCATCCTGTCATCCAACATGAACAGTGCCTACATCTTTGTGATTTCATAGAGCGAGCCAAACTTTTTATGCCTTAGAAGTGTGACCTACTTATGTCAACTGTACCATTCAGTGGTGGTTTGATCAGAACGTTGGTAATTTTAGAAACTGCTTGGAAATGTAAAAGCATTCTTTCTTTCCATTGCTTAACATTATTCATTTTTAGCCCTGATCATTATCTCATTTTATTAAACCATGTAAGGAAGAGCAAGTAATGGGCACAGCACATCACTTTTAACCCAGTACTTTTAAATGTTTCCTTCATTTTGTATTCCGCTCATTTTATATGTTTCTGTCTTCATTATTTTTACAAGTCAGCGTTTACTGAAAGTGTGAATTTGATTATGCAAAATAAACATGTTTGTGTTTCTAGACACAAAACTGCATTCTGCATTTGCAAAATCTATCCTTATAAATGTTGCGGCTGGAGTGGCCTAAAACATATTGTATGTTGGATCAGAACCCCTTTTGGAACTCATTTTGCTAGGTCTTAAAACCCAACTTTGTATCTGTTATCTTAGGTTCATAGGTGTGTAGTAGCTAACGGCCACAAGGGTCTTTTTAAGCCTAGACATACATCCCAAATCTCTGACAATCTCTTAATAAGTGTAAACAGGGACTTGGGAGATGAAACATTTACAAGCAGAGACATAGGAGATGAACCATTTATAGACTGCCTATGTTCATTAGAGACAAAGGTGCCAAATCAAGACTGACTTTCCTGTTCCCCATCCAATTGTCCAAGTTACACTTGAATTGTGTTAGGGAGGAACACTGCTTCACATGGATGAGGAGCTTTTTTCAGAGAAGGAGTGGTCACTGGGATACATACCTGTGTCTCCAGTAGGTCCTATTTATATCACAGGCAAGGTATAAGTCATTAGAACAGGTAATTTTGGTGCTGTTTACTTTGCAAATAAGCAGGAGGTCGATCAGAGTGGGGTCTGACAATGTCTTGTATGCCACTCATAGAGCTCCCTTCAAAAGCCAGCAGGAGACAGAATACAGAGATGGGGCATTGAGGTGGTCTGCATAGGACATGTTACTTGCACCCTATATTCTTTTAGTGAGAAGCCTCTGTGGACATTTCAATTGTTGTATGTGCCTGGTTAGGTACATACCAAACAGGGCATTGTACTCAATGACAGGTCTGATGAATGTCAGGTACAGTGGAACAATGACTGCCTTGGACCTAGATCTCATATGTTTGTTTTTAAGTTGCACAAGTTAGAATGCTTTCCTCACTACTGTAGACACATGATGGTCAAAGGCTAGATTAATGTCTATGTGTTTTCCCAAGTCCCTGACTACTGGTCAGCTCTAAGGGTTGTGTTGTCAATATGATACCTACCAGGGGTGGATGACTTCCTGAACGATACTATTATATATTTCTTGGCATTTATATTTACTATGGTTCTGGCATCAGTTATTTGTCTGTGTCAACCCTTCCTGGAGAACATTTCTGTCACTGGCGAATTCTGTGACTGCTCCTAATTTGCAATCATGTGGAAATTTAGTCAGCCAGAGGCTATTAACATTGGCCTTGGCTTCAGAGACGTAAATGTCAAAAAGAAGCTGTCCCAAGACCGATTCTTGAGGGACTATGTCTGAGACTGGCCTCTTTGTAGAGGTGGACCCCCCCAGTTCTAACTTCCTGGGTCCTGTCTCTGAGCCAGCTGGTTATCCAATGAGCGACATAAGGGTTTGTACGTAACCTCTTGAGTCTGTCAACAATGCTCGAGTAGGGTATTGTGTCAAATGCCTTGACCAGGTCACGGTAGGCAGTGTGAACCATTTTGCCCTCATCCATTGCTTTGGTGACCTTCTCAAAGAAGCCCACCGGGTTGAGTAGGCATGACCTGCCCTTGACAAAACCAAACTGGTTAAGTCCAGTGTCTGTAGGTTTCCTATGTCATTATTGCTCATTTCCATGATAATTCTTTCCATGGTTTTTATTATGAGATTAGTGAGACTTATGGGTCTGTAGTTTCCAGGGTCTGTAGATTTCCCATTTTTGTGCAGAGAGATGAATGCTGCTGTTCTCCATTCATAAGGCACAATGCTTGTTTGGATTCCACAATTAGATAGCAATTCCAGAGGGCTTGATAAATCATGTTTCATGTTATTTAGAAGGCATCCTGGAATATTATCTGGTCCCACTAATGCAGTATTCTTGGCCTTAGAGGGAGTATTAAGGACCTATTCCCCAGTGGTAGTAGGGGCAGTTGTATTTGATGGCATTTCCTGAGGGGAGGTTGAAGGGGAGAGGGGGTAAAGTTGGAGATGAATTTGTCAGCCAGTAGATTTGCTATATGTTATGGGTCAGTATAAGTGGCTGCACTAACAATGAGCTATGCACACAATTTTATATTGCCTTTGAGGTTGCGGCATAGCTAAAGAATGCCTTGTGATTGTATTTGGTCCAGGAGGCCAAATATACTTCAAATTTGGCTTTGGTATACTTTATTTGTCCTCTGAGCTGTTTGTTTAGTTTGATGAGAGTGCTTTTATTTTGCTGGGAGCTACACCTCCTAATTTTTGCCATGATTTCCTTCCTTCTGTTATACAGCCTATTGATGTTGTGATTCCATCAGGGTGGCTTGTTTTTTGAGTAAGTTCTGAAAATTTTCCTAATGAGTACAGCTGCCTCTATGCAGTTATCAACATGCTTGTATAGCATTTCCGTGAACAGTTCTGCATAGGCAGCATCATTCTCATGGTTTATGGGGGCTTAAAATTTTGCCAGATTATCACTTAATAGTAGGAAGTTAACCTTAGTGTGGTTCCTGAATATTCTAGGGTTAGCTGGGGTTCCAGGTTTTATTTTTACTTCAGAAGAGACCATTTTGTCATCTGACCTTGCCAGAAAAGAATTTATACAGGGGATTTGTATGTCATACTCCCTAAGATAAGTTATTTGAATTATCCCACCACATCCCTGAAAATAAAACAAAACTTAATTGTGCTTTCCTGTTTCACATTAGTATTTTCTATCATTTGCTGGTGAGATAATTTCTGTATGTTCCACAGCATCATGCAAGTGCAACCCTTTTCTCTTACCTAACCCTCACCATTAAGCTGGATAATATTTTAGTTTGCTTGCAAGGATGAGGGTCTTTCTGGTGAACCATGCCTCAGATAAAATTGACTTTGAAATCCATTCCTCACCATCATGATATGAGAGTACAGACAGCAGCAACAGATGTAGTACTGGAGCTGCTCTAATGTAAGAGATGGAAGATGAGCATAAAACAGTTGTCTTATGTTCATGCTTACTAATGGAGACTAGAGGAAACCTATTTATAATTCAAACAAGAATACCTGACAAGAATGTAATCAGATGAATGTATTTCTCATTACATACTGGGCATGGCTAGTTTTCATCTATAGGTTGAGTATAAGCTCCTTGTTTCACTGTTGAATGCCTATGGCATGGATAAAGCTCCACTTAGTTATCAGCAGCTGTGAGTGAGACTTAAGTATCCTACTATGGAGGTGGTGCATGTCTCTGGGTAGCAGCTAGTAATGCCTGATACCCTATCCAAAAGTGCATCACCAGATGGAAAAGCATTGCATACTAAAGACAATTTGAATAATATGTGCATGCATCCTGCAATGTCAAATAGAAATGTTTTTGCTTACATGTTAGATGACATCAGGGAAACAGCTAAGGAAGATGCTCTTCAGGCAGTTACTACTTTCTTCTGAAATTGCTGGACAAATAAGAAGGGCACATCTAGCCTGTCCCTTACATGGATATCAGGCTGACAGGACACTTTTGTCTGAGCTACATGGCCTTTTGGCTCTGTTGAGACAGTGTAGTAATTATAGTTATTGAATGTTTTATGGCAGTTCAATGAAAGTCATCATAGAAAGAGCCAAGATGTTGATCTTAGTATCCATGCTGATGTGTTTAGGATTGTGATGACATGCCACGTTTGCACCAAAAACAAACCCACCTGGGGAATATAAATATTGATGACCACTCCTTTGCGGAAAGTGAGCATAACAAAAAATTGCTACAAGTCAGTGTGAGTTTAACGGTAAAAAGTACTTTACAGTAGCAGACTATTAGCCCAAAACTATGGGAATAACTATCGATCAAGATATATACATAGTCATTGCCCAGAAGCCCATCTACTTCAGTCCTACTGATCTTAAGTAGAAGAAACTGCAACAATTGAACAAAAGGAAAAAAGAAAAGAAAAAAAAAAGATTTTGAATGTATTTGAGGGGTTAAGACCATCTACACTTACATATCTGTAAACATAATAACACTGCGATCACTCAACTTCAGGGGTAAGGAGAAACTGTTCTAACCCCAAAGCTCATGGATATTGATGCTGACACTCTCATTCCCCTTGACTAAAGTGTGACTCAACAAGTAACTTTTGTTAATTTGTGGCTCAATGAGTATTTTGCCAGTGACCAACAACATTTTCATTCTATCCCCAACAAGTTAAGTCTTTGCACAAGCATATTTGTGCAGTTTGGAATTCCTACTGAGCTCATTGCTGACAAATTCACTGAGTTTGTGATGTACATGAGTGCAAGGAAAAGAAGTGTTAACTGTACTGCCTATAGCCCTCTTTACTTACAAGTATGTAGTTTACCAGAGAGCATTATTCATACTACAAACTGAATTGTTAAGCAATGTGATCCACACATTGCTTTGATGTCTTATTGTGTTACTCCTCATAGTATAACCGAAGGGAGACCTGCCCAGCTTATTACTGACCACTGGCTCAAGGCAACTGTCCTTATATTGAACTCAGAGCTGCTACTTTAGCCTGTCTCTCATAGTACTGCAGCACATAAAATCAAGATTTCAGCTGCACCAAGATGATTAGCTATCTTCTATTTACCTACACAGATGTCAGCATCCCTTTCATTTTCAGTGAACACTTCTGTAGCTTAGTTTATAGACCAAAGTGCATTATTTTCTGTGGTTTTAGTATTTGCTTCCAGTGCTGCTTTTAAGTGAAAAGAGGATGGTAATAAAGCACCTTTTGCAAACAGATGCACATGGATATGAATCAATACTTTGAGAGGAACAGTCCTAAAGATTACTGCCACTGTCTCCCTCACAAACATTAAATATTATTGTAGTATCACTGAAAATAAACTGCTCTTTTGTGCTAGAATAAGTCATGTCAAGTGATCACTGGGTTATTTAATTTTGTGACAATGATATGTTGATTAGATGGGACATTATGCAACATGGTTGGTCTTCACTAATCCTACTACCTTACTTACTGATTTTGCTAAGCTAGCTAAACTTTAGTTTCAGAAATACTTCATAGCTTGCAGGATTATTTAGCATGCAAATAGAAAATGCCTTTTTTTGCACTAAAAATACCAAACTTACAAAAAAGAATGTATAGCGTACCTATGTCCTTACTTTGAACATATTTAAATAAATTAAATACAGCAAGCGATACAGTTAAACATTATTATAAACACAATGAAGGAAGAAAATCGCAGGTAAGCAAACAATGCATCACACAGGCTATCGTAGCAGAGCAGCCTAAGAGAAAATGGTGGAACTACTCTTTACTAAAGATGGGCAGTTATAAGGCATTCATCACACACACATGTCAGTTTAACAGACTTTGACCACAAGTGGACTGGGACAGTGGAAGACGTTTTAAATTTTTACTTGTCCTTATTTTGAGCAGTGATGTCACATACATCTTCAAAAGTGAAGACCAAGTCACTCGAAGAAAGTATTGCATGTTGGAGGGATTCTTCACCATGGAAGGAAAGATTAACTTTCTCTTAGCTACTGTGTCTTCAAACAATTTGCCACTACATGTATAGACTGTAAAAACATTCACTGGTCATGACAAAAGGACAAAAGTTAATTAAATATCAGAGAGACTGCATTTTTAAGCTGGCAACGTAAATTCTAATAGGATTAGCTGTGCTGTTACAGTGTTGTACAATTGTACATTGTGTAAAAAAGCATAACTGTTCTACAAGGACTACTATTTATAGTAGTTATACAACTTTGGTAATACAGAGTATACAATGAGATTAACATTTACCTGGTTTTAATTAACGCAGAACACTTCGAACCCATGATGCACACAGACATTCATCAAATATCCCCTCATGGCTGAATGTGGTAGCTGATGCATACTTAATTTAATCCATTTGTGACTGTGAAGAATCCCATATTTACTGTTCTGCATTTTATTTTAACATTTACTTTATGCAGGTTCGCAGTGTTCCTGCAAAGCTGAAGAAAACATGCATAGCAGTTTCATACATTTTTTGTGGAAACCTATATGGGATACTCATATCTTACTTGCCCCTAACTTTTCCTATTCCTCCCCACATATATGATCACAGATCTACTTCACACGCTCGAAGTTTCAAAACTTTGAACTACAAATGTTCGAGACCATAAGATCGAAGTTTTGAAAGTTTGAAATTGTAATAAAAAAAAAATGTTTACATTTATGCAGGGGAGTAAGCCTTCCTGCTCCCCCTCACCCTCTGCTAAATAAATATACAAACTCCGAGATCTCACTACAGTGAGGAAAATGGTAAATGTCCCATTCTGTGCTGTACGGTGATCTCCATTCAAAATGTTAGAAGTTTCAAAACTTCGATTTTATGGTCTCAACAATTTGCAGTTCAAAGTTTTGAAACTTCAAGCTTGTGAAGGGAGTCCGTGATCACAACTGAGTCACTGAGACATGGTTTAAAGCCATGGAGAGCACACCAACAGTGCAAGGTTATAACGCCTTCCACGCATTTAGGCCAGCTACTTCACAGGCAGGGACTAAAGGTGGAGGTGTCTCTATTTAGATCAAAAATAAATGTACTTCAAGGCTGGTCAAACAGGACAATGCACTCGAGCTGCTCCATGTTCAAATCACCATAGGTACAATATAATACCACTTCCTTGCAAGCTATAGGTCCCCCTGTATGACCCAGGAAACCCATACCATGTATTTAAACTTACTAGAAACACTAACCATCCAACCCAATACCATATTCATGGGCGACTTTAATTACCCCACTATTAACTGGGAATCCTAGACGACACAAAACGCACAGGCACAGAGATTTCTAGATTTTGTAAACACAAACTCCCTGGACCAGATGGTCAATACACCAACCAGGGGTACAACCATACTGGATCTGGTCCTCACTAATATGGGAGACTGCTGTGCACTCCCTACTGTAATGCCTTCCCTGGTAAGGTCAGACCACAAAATGGTCTCCTTTGAGGTAAAAATAAAACCTGGACCCCCAGCTAAATCTGGAATATTCAGGAGCTATTTTAAAGCTAACCTCCTGCTATTAAGTGAGAACCTGGAAAAATTTCAAGCCCCCATAAACCCTGAGAACACTTCTGCCTATGCAGAGCTGTTTACAGAAGTCCTGTACAAGCATGTTAATAGCTACACAGAGGCAGCTGTACACACCAGGAAGAAGTACAGAACTAACTCAAAAAACAAGCCACCCTGGTGGAATCCCCAAATCAATTGTCTATATAACAGGAGGAAGAAAATCATGGCAAAAATTAGGAGGAGCAGCACCCAGCAGGATAAAAGCACTTTCATCAAACTAAACAAGCAACTCAGAGAACAAATAAGGTCTGCCAAAGCCAAATTTGAGATAAGTTTGGCCTTCCAGGCCAAGGACAGCTACAAATAATTCTTCAGCTATGTCTGCAACCTCAAAGGCAATACACAATTGTGTGCAGAGCTCATTGTAAATTGAGCCATCTATATTGAGTCAGAAGATGTAGCAAACCTTCTGGAAGATAAATTCAGCTCCAACTTTACTCCCCCCCTTAACCTTCCCTCAGGAAATATCATCAAATATAACTCCCCCTACTATCAATAGGGAACAGGTCTTTAATGCTTTCTCTAACACCAAGAACACTGCATCAACAGGACCAGACAATATCCCAGGATGCCTTTTAAACAGCATGAAACATGACCTATCAGGGCCTCTGGAATAACTATTTAACTGTAGCCTAAAAACAGGCTTTGTGCCTCATGAATGGAGAAAGGCAACAGTCATCCCTCTGCACAAAGGTGGGCCATCTACAGACCCTGGAAACTACAGACCCATAAGTCTCACTAGTCTTATACGTAAAGTCATGGAAAGAATTATCATGGAGATGATCAAAAGAGATATAGTAAACCTACAGACACTGGACCCAACCCAGTTTGGTTTAGTCAAGGGCAGATCATGTCTACTCAACCTGGGGGAATTTTTTTGAGAGAGTCATCAAAGCAATGGATGAGGGCAAAATCATTCACACTGTCTATCTTGACCTGGCCAAGCATTTGACACAATACCCCATTTGGGAATTGTTGACAAACTCATGAGGTTAGGTACAAACTTGTATGTCACCCGGTGGATAGCCAACTGGCTCACAAACAGGACCCAGGAAGTTAGAACTGGGGAGTCCACCTCTACAAAGAGGCCAATCACAAGTGGAGTCCCTTAGGGATCAGTCTTTGGACCGTTCCTTTTTGGCATTTACTTCTCAGAAGTCAAGGCCAATGTCAATGGTCTCTGGCTGACTAAATTTGCAGATGATTGCAAATTAGGAGCTGTCATTGAATCTCACACTGACGCAAATGTTCTCCAGGAGGGACTGACGCAGACAAACAACTAGTGTCAGAGCCATGGACTAAAACTAAATGCCAAGAAATACATAATAGTATCTTTTGGGAAGCCATCCATCCCTGGTAACTATCATATTGACAACACACCCCTTAGAGTTGACCCAAAAGTCAGAGACTTAGGGACACACATAGATAGTACTCTAGCCTTTGATCATCATGTGTCTACAGTGGTGAGGAAATTATTCTATGCTGCGCAACTTATAAACAAAGGTATGGCATCTAACTTCAAGGGAGTCATTGTTCCTCTGTATTCAGCATTCATCAGACCTATCATTGAGTACAATGCCCCCTTTGGTATGTACCTAACCAGGCATATACAACAATTGGAATGTCCACAGAGGTTCCTCACTAAAAGAATATAGGGCATAAGTAATATGTCCTATGCAGGCCGACTTAAGACTCTATCCCTGTATTATGTCTCCTACAGACTTTTGAGGGGAGATCTATGCCTGGCATTGTCAGACCCCACTCTGATGAACCTCCTACATATCCACAAAGCAAACAGCACCAGAATTACCTGTTCTAAAGACTTAAACCTTGTTTGTGATATCAATAGGACCTGCTGGAGAGATAGGTATGTATCCCAGAGACTACCCTGTCTATGGAACAGGCTCCCCATCCATGTGAAGCAGAGTTCCTCTTTAACCCAATTCAAGTGCTACTTGGACAATTGGATGGGAAGCCGGAAATTCATCCCTGGTTTGGCACATATGTCTCTAATGAACAATGGTTCATCTCCCTGGCCCATGTTTACACTTATCAAGGGTATCAGAACTTGTCAGAGATATGGGATGTATGGCAAGGTTTAAAAAGGCCCTTGTGGTCGTTAGCCCAGTAAACACCTATGAACTGCATGACCTATAACCCTCAATCAACTAATTAATATCATTACCTATACCAAAACTCTCTTTGTAAAGCCCCATCCTGTCTTTTTCAAACCATAACAGTGTTATACTACCAATTACTATATTTAATGTCCACACATTGCCATTTCTAATTGGCAGGGATCAGACTGTTTTCTTACTCAACCAAAGATAATATCAAAAGAATTACAGTGTTACTCTATTATGCTAAAAATAATAAACAAAAACTAGCTGCTATTAGCTTAGACTTTGAAAAGAATTTTAACTTGGCTAAGAGGTTTTATTTCTTTAAGGCTTTGCAAATCATTTTTTATTTTCCTCATCTATGTAGAAATTTACTCAAGTAATTATGCTTGAATACTTCCTCCTATGTTAATGTATGACGTTCTGTGTTTTAGCCTGTATATATCACAAAAGGCAACAGACAAGGTTGCCCCATCACCAGTGTTGTCTGCTACAGCTATTGAATATTTAGAAAATTGCATTACACTTGATAAAAAATTTTGATTGTTTAATAAGTTTTATTTTAAAGTACAGCATTTTGTGGATGATGTTCTTTTAACCATTTTGAAATGAATTTTTCTATAACTTCACTGCATAAATCTTTAATGCATTTTGAAAACTTTTCTAAATTAAATTTCACCCATAATAAAAGAAATATAAACCCAAAGAAGACACAACTTATGCTATTCCTTCCAACAAAGTCTACTGACCTTACCTTTTCCATACTCCCAACCAAAAAGACCCTCATATCCCCAGTCCCAGAGGCCAAATTACTAGGACTTACTATCTATCAGCAACTAAAATTCAATAAACATATATCCTTAACTATCGCAAAAGTCCACAAGAAACTAGAAACCCTCTATCGCAGCAAAAGGTACCTAACATCGGAGTCTAGAATTGCCATAGCCAGAACCCATCTCTTATCTACACTACTCATAGGTTCATAGGTAGGTAATAGGCTATTGGCCCTAGGGCCTATATAAGCCTAGCCAAAAATATACCCTGGCTTTCGCCACCCAAGAAAATTATTTTCCTGTGCCCCTGTCGAGCAGAGCCACAGAGATGATCCCTGGGGTGAATTTCCTATTACCCATCCAATCATCAAGATTTGTCTTGAAGAGTGCTAATGAGGAGCTTTGTTTGATATAGATAGGTAGTTTGTTCCAGAGTATGGGAAGTCTCTGGGACAGGAGTCTATCCCTCCAGCATGTTCTGTTTATTGTGGTGACAAGTTTTAGGTTCCTAGGGTATGTAGCTCAGAGGGATTGGGATTTCTTTAAGTGGAGCATGTCCAACAGCTCTGGGTTTGACACAGCTTTGTATGTTAGGCAGAGATCGCTTTTGAGTAGGCGATGTGTGACGAGTAAAGCTGAAGTTTTTTGAGATGGTCTGTGTAGGGTATCTCTTTGAGGCTGGTAATCCTGTTTGTGAGGTATTTCTGCAGCCTTTCCAGTTGTTGTAGATGTCTTGTGAGGTACATACCAAAAGGGGTGCTTTATTCTATAATGGGTCTAATGAGTGACGAGTAGAGGGGAACAATGACCTCTTTTTTCCCGTATGAGAAACCTTTTGTGATGAGGTGTGCCACATAGAAGGATTTCCGGACTACTGTGGCGATGTGATTATCAAAGGAGAGACTACTGTCCACCTGTGTCCGAAGGCCTCTTATCACACTTTTGGTGTTAAATAGACTACCACCTATGTGATAGCTCATGGGTACAGAGTTTTTACCAAAGGGGATGACAATGCACTTTTTGGCATTCAGCTTGAGGCCATGGCTTTGACACCCGGCATATGTCTCAGTGAGGCCCTTTTGTAGGATGTCCAAATCATTAGGAGTTTCAATAATGGCTCCTAGTTTGCAGTCATATGTGAACTGCATTAGCCAAAGACCTTCTGTGTTAGCCTGTACTTCAGAAAAGTAGATACCAAACAGGAGAGGACCCAGGACTGAACCTTGTGGTACTCCACTTGTCACTGGTCTGAAGTCTGATTTGGAGTCTGCTACTTTCACAGTGTGGGTTCTGTCAGTGACCCAGTTGGCAACCCATCTTGTGACATAGGGATTTATACCTAGTTTAGTGAGTTTATCTATAATTCCAGAGTGGGGGATGGTGTCAAAAGCCTTGGCAAGATCTAGATAGGCTGTGTGAGCCACCTTACCCTCATCTGCGGCTTTGGTGACTGCTTCAAAGAAGTCTATCAGGTTTAGGAGACATGATCTGCCTTTTACAAACCTGAACTGGGTGGGGTCCAGAGTTTGGAGATTACCAATGTCTTTGTTTATAAGTTCTATGATGATACGTTCCATGGCCTTGCAGACCAGGCTCATTAGGCTAATGGGGAGGTAGTTCCCAGGGTCCGTGGTGGCTCCCCCTTTGTGGAGTGGGATAACCGTCACTGTGCACCATTCAGTGGGTGCAAAGCCTGAGGTGAGGCTATGATTGAACATGGTGCTTAAGTGGGGTGCTAGTTCATTCTGCAGTTCATGTAGAACACAGCCTGGGATGTTGTCAGGTCCAATGAATGCTGTGTTCTTGGCTTTGGAGAGTGTGTTTTTTACCTGTGCAGCCATGATTTGAGGAACTTTGCATTCTTTTGGTATAGAGATGGGCCCTTTAGGGGGTGAGAGGTGGGTAAAGTTAGCACTGAACCTATCTGCTAGGATGTTGGCAATATCAGTTGGTTCTGTTTATTTAGTGCTATTGTGCTGTAACTCAGAGCAGATCTGAGTGTTGGCATTGAGATTCTTGACATAGAATGCTTTGTGGCTGTCTTTAGAATCAGTGGCGATTTTGTTTTCGTAGCTAGCTTTGGAGGATTTTATGAGGGATCTCAGCTTCTTACTGAGGCTGACCAGGAAGTTCCTCCAATTATGGGATTTTACTCTTTTTTGCAACTGTTTCTTTCTTCTGTTGTAGAATTTGTTTATGGCAGGGGACCACCAGATTGGCTTCCTTTTTTTGGAGGTTAACATCTTGGTTCTGTTAGGGATAGAACGATCCATGCACTCATGTAAGTGCTTATAAAGTGCATTTGTGTAGGATGCAGCAGTCGTACCTCTATTGCCCATCTGCATGGGTGTCATGAAGTTTGCCACTTCTGTCTTAAGAAGCGTGAAGTTGGCTTTGGAGAAATCTTTTACTGTGGTTTCCCTAATGGGAGTGGGGGCGGGATGTGGATGTCTAGGGTGATTAGCTTGGGGTCTGATCTGACCAACGAGGAATTGAGCTCTGATGTGGAACACCAGTCGCCCATGTTGGTAATGACCAGGTCTAGGATATTGCTGCCCCTAGTGGGGGTGTGGATAAGTTGATCCAAGGCATTGGAATTTATGAATTCCAGAAAACGTTGAGCAAAAGAGTTGGTACATGAGTAGTTTTCCCAGTTAATGGTGGGGTTGTTGAAATCACCCATTATTAGGGTGTTGGGTTGTACCCTAATATTTTCCAGTGTATCAAGAAATGAAGAATCCTGGGGCATGGTGGGGGATCTGTAGCAAGTTACAATTTGGATTGCGGTCTTGCCCAGAGTTAGTTGCACTTGGATAATCTCGGATGCATTATGCTGAACAACTAGCCTGGAAGTGTGGATATTCTTAATGAATATGGACATGCCTCCACCTTTAGTGTTTCAGTCCAGCTTAGGTGGCCGAAAGGTGTGGTATGAATTATAGCCTAGTAATGCAGGGGTGCTCTCTGGAGACTTGAACCAGGTCTCTGTCACTGCACAGATGTCGATGTTCTCCATTTTAAGGAGTGCCTCGAGTGAATGCATTTTGAGGTTTAGACTTCTAGCATTAAATAGCATTACCCTCAGATTTTGCTTGCTTGTGCCTGTTATGGTGGTGAATTTGTCATTTGAACCTTGTCTAAAAAAGGCACTATAGGGGTGGCAAGAGCCTTAGCCAGTATCTGGAATCCCAAGGGTGACAGGTGCAGGCCATCTCTGGAAAAGCATTGTGGTATGTTGATCATGTCATCCCAGACAGACAGATACTGGATCCCCTTAGAATGACACCAGAAGCTTAGCCAATTGTTGAAGTCAATCATTTTGCCCTTGTACTGTGGTATCATTCTGGGTGATGGCAGGTTGCTACTCAGGGCTAGGGTCATACCTGCTTGGGCTACAAGATCGGAGAGCTCCTCCATGTCTCTTTTCATGTAGTCCAGGGAAGTAAATTTCAGGTCATTCACACCAACATAGACAATGACAGAGTCATATTTGTACTTGTTGTGGAGTGCCTGAGTGTGTGCATTATGTAGCGGATCCTGGCACCTGACAGGCAGCTGACAGTAACATTTTCCTTGTTTAGACTGGTGAGTGGAACATCAGTGTGCCTGACTATAGAGTCACCTATGACTAGAGTGTTGGGTACATTGTTATGCCTTATGGGCTGTGGTTGAGTGGCACACTGAGTTTGTGTGCTATGTGTCATTCAGGTTGTGTTGGGAGGTGGGATTGCTTGCATTTTTGCTTTAGAGGTCTCTGTTGCTTGAGCAAATTTTTATTGAGAGCCTCTGCGAATGTAGGTGTGTGTTTTGTGTTACTATGTGTGTGTTTTGGTTGCGTAGGTTTTGAGGGACTAAGTGATGTGTGTGGTGTGGTGCAAGTGTTTACCTTCTCCTCTTGACTGTGTAGTCCAGTCTTGGGTGAAGAGAACTTTGCTTCCAGTTTGGCTATATAAGTGCATCTCTTACAGGTTGTGGTGTTGGGTGGTAGGAGGAGAGGGTTGTCTGTGTACATGAGGCAATTGCTGCATTGCCCCAAGATGCCCAGATTAATCAGGTAGACAGGAGAAACCACCAGGAGCTGACCCTTAGACATGCCTGGATAGGTGCTTATTTATTAAGTACTAAAAACTGTTTTCCTCTAGACAAGTGAGGAAAGTTGAGTGCTGTAGTAATTTGAAGCTTATTTAGTGCTTACAGTGAGTTCTGAACAAGTGCTGAGCTCAAAGAAAAAGATTTGAGTGCTAAAACTAAAGAACTGGCTAGTTATAGGGGAAAATTTGAAGAGTAGACTTTATTGCGCTGGGAATAGTTTAACCCTAGCTAAGCCGCGATGCATAAAGTGTATTTTTTTCTTTTTAACCCATAATTTTTTTTTGGAACCCATAATAAAAGAAATATAAACCCAAAGAAGACACAACTAATGACCTTACCTTTTCCATGCTCTCAACCAAAAAGACACATCCCCAGTACTTACTAACGTTAATAAAACTGACCTGACCAAACTATCCACATGTTACAACAAAACTGCCAGATTTGCTACCAGTGCTAAGTCATGGTCCCACCACTGCCAGTCGCTACACACATTGCACTGGCTAGAATTTTCTAATTTATTAGTATACCACCAACTCAATTTAGCCCATCAAATCCTATACTATCCCGATAAAAAACCCCTCTCTGACTGGCCTTCTAAACTTCTACAACTCAGACAGGCAACTGTGATCCAGTAACAAAGCACTCATCACTAACATCACATGCAAAAACAGCTCCGGGGAATCCCTCTTCCCCAACGAGGTTGCAAAATCATGGAATACTCTCCCTTCTGACCTCTGACTCTAAAACTGTACCTCTACCTTTAAAAACCTCCTCAAATCCTTCCTTTACACTAAGCATCTATGTAACTGCAACGGACCCCCTCCCCCCCTTGAAGCTTGACCACACCAGAGGACTTTACTACCTTATGCCTCTGTAGTTAAAATATAATGTGCTGTAAAGATGCTTTATGTATATAATGTATATATATATATATATATATATATATTGTAAATATTTACTACTTGAAATGTCTTCCACATATCTTGTATCTACAATATTCCACAAGTGTACTACTCAAAAAGCTGTACTCCAGCTTTGTATTTCTTCATATTATAAGATGTCTCCTAACTGTCTGTACCATGCAAACTCTACAACCAGCTACTTATACCATGTACAACTTATTATGTTTTGTTCTGTATGGAGCTTTTTTCCCCAGGACTCCACTGAAAATGGACACTAATGGTCCAGCTGGACTATCCTGGCAAAAAAGTTAAATAAATGAATAATAAATGTAAAGTTACTACTAGATCAAGACATAAATCAATTATTGAACACACATTTGAATACAGCTACAGAAAAGATAATAAGGATACAGCACTTTGGAGTTATCCTTACTGAGATAATAGTAAATGAGTACAAAATCGGTGGTACAGCGGTAGCGTTGTTGCCTCACAGCAAGAGGTTCTCGTGTTCGATTCTCGGCTGGAGTGCCTTCTGTGTGGAGTCTGCATGTCCTCCCCGCAGTCGAGTGGCCTCCGAAAGACATGCGTGAATGGGCGTGCCTTTGCTGAAGGTTGGGTGTTGGGCTGGCAACTTGGCACCATAAAAATTGACTACCAATCATTAGCGGACCAGAGTTCCGCTGTGGTGACCTCTAACCGAGAAAAGCCGAAAAGACAAACAAGTATTAGAATGAGAACAAGTCAATAACTGCAAATTAGACTGCACTGATTTTCTGTTTTGAAGAGAGATTAACATTGATGACAGTAGCTTTACTTCCCAAAATGTTATATATAGTTGAGACTGCTTCATTAATTAGAAGTAAAAAACAATAAAAGACCCTTCTTGACACATAATACACTGAAATCCTCAATTGGAAGTTGGCGAGAGGATTAAGGCTGTGAGCTGTAGTTCTTGTGCTACAGGATTTGATTCCATCAGCTCTTATTTAGATTTAGAAAGAAGGTTTGGCATAATAGTTAAGATATTTCCCTCACAGATATAAGGTACATGGTTTAAGTCTGACTTCTGGTTATTGGATAGGCTTGAAACAGTCTACAGACTGATAGTCTAGTATTAACCTATGAACCTTTTAGGTTAGGGTTAGTATAATGGTTAAGGTATTTAGCTCACAGATACAAGATTCAGGGTTTGATTCTCACTTGTGAGGGAAACTTGGTTAGCCTTAAAATGGCTTACAAGTACATCTAGCCTAGTTATTACCTATGAACCACATAACCACTTTACTACCTTTGTATGATGCCTGAAACACCAAAAGTTGCATATAACCACCACATGAGATTACGGGAGGATGTAGGGGTTGGTCTGCCAGACATTGAGTCTTACTCTTTAGCATCCATATTCAAAAGAGTAATTCACTGGCTAGACCTATTATATAATGCAAATGAAAAGGAATACATTAGAGGGTAAGTGAGGGTGCCGTAATAAGGATTTCCACATCTGTTTTCAGTTCTTAAATAGTAAAATGCTATGGACACCAAGTAATTATATACAATTTTTATACTACTAATCCAGCTAATTCTACCTATATAAAGAATATTTTGAATTCATTCAGAAATTTTAGACATACTGTAAGTACCCAATATTTAAAAAATGGATCTTTCCAATTTTTGCTATATCCTTAATGCAAAGTTTTGCCGATGGCTCTAATCATGCTAAATATTCAGCATAAAAGGAAATGGCTTATTTTTTTTGGTCTGTCATGTAAATATGATCTAAATTGTAGTGATTGGTGGCTGGTTCAAAACCTAAAGCAGCTTTATTTCATGGAAAATGCAATGGATGGTGGAACATGAACAAGCAATGTATCCATCTTTTTTGGAATATATCCCTTCCATTCAATTGGAAAAGTTAAATTCTAATATTTTGTCTATTTAAATTGTATAAAATATTTATATCAAAATCTACATGAGTTTCTTTGATATTGATTAATCTTTGTTATTCATGTCTTTAAATGACCACTTCATCTTTATTTTGTAAAACATTATCATGAAAATTTGTACATCTGGTCCTTTTTACCTTTCTGAAATTGAAAAAAAAGTAAGTTTTATGTGGTAGAAATGTAATATTTTAGTAAAAGTTAATTATTAACATATATTATGACTGCATTAATTTAAAGGTTTTGAATATAAATTGCAATCTTTCACTCATACATTGTAATTGAATAATTGCATATTGACTAAACATTTGATATTTTAATGCCCAAAGCTCTAGATATATAAGGGAATTTTGAAATTCCCCTCCTTTGGTATCTATTAGAAGTAGCCAGAAAAACAACAACCAAGAACTGGAAGAAAAATATTACACACTATTTTGAAGAATTCCTAAATGCAGTCAGTCATGTATTTCAATGTGAAATTAATACTGTTAATGCAAAGTCTAGAACAGCAGCACTAGATTTTAAGTATTAGAAATAGTAATATCTTTAAAGTAATATGAAAAAACATTTCTGTGATATTGTTTTAATTCTGGGCTGTAATATTTATCTTTAGTTTTATATTTTATGCCTTTAATGAGTAAGACTCAAGTGCAGCCTAGGCATGCATTGTAAGTGGCTAATATAGAGCAGTTGTTTGATGTTATTTATTTAATAATTGTTGACAAGGAAATTCTGACTAGGACAGAGCCTATTTCCAGCTCTGTGGCCCAGGGAGAAATTCTACAGATGCATGTCTTTGGAATGTGGGAGGAAACCGGAGTACTCAGAGGAAACCCACACGAATGCAGGGAGGACATACAGACTCCACACAGAAGGCACCCCAGATGAGAACTGAACTGGAGAACCTCTTGCTGTGAGGTGACAATGTTAACCGCTGCACCACCTCACCACCCACCTGTTAGTTGTGTGATGTTTATAGTTATTCTGAAGTTTTATTACTGAATTTGATTAATAGCTTCTGTAACTGCTATTATATATCAATAGAAACTGTTTCAAAAACTCTCAAAATAAACCATATAACACAGAAATGGGTTCATAATATTCTTTTATCAATACACTGAACTGCACTCATTTGAAAACCATCATACTGCAATACTATATTTGGCTAATGTATAAACATCCTACATTCTATGCCTATTTCTCCATCAAAACAGAGGTCAGATTTCATAGTTCTGTCCATGTGTCTGACACTACTTTCAGTTATCACTGTTATCATCTGTATCCTACATAATCTTTCTCCTACAAGGTGCAGTTACATCTAGTCCATACAATTCTGTTAAAAAAACAAAAAACAAACAAACAAAAAAAAAAAAAAAAAAACAATTTCAACAGTGTTTTCAGTCAGGAAACCATGTAAACCAGCACAAATACATTCAAACAGGCAGACAACTTTACTTAAGAGCAAGCTTGTGCTACAAGATTGCTCGGGCAGCCACAATGACTACCAGGGTTTAATTTAAGGCAATGAATACATTTCTAATACATTATAGGAAAGTGTAGTCAGTGCAAGGTACAGTACAGACATGTTTTAGGCATATTGAAATATAGGTTTTGGTGGTGATCTTCAAGAGTACATAGACTGCATTATAAATACAGTGTTCTGGGGAAGTGTGTATATTGAAAAGGGCCACAGACATGAATGGTAGAAATGAGGAAAGGTGAAGAGGACAAGATAGTTGTAGCATGAACAGTTATCAGATATGTACATAGTACAGTACAAACTGCTGTTTACATCTCCTGCATGGGTATATTCATATCATCACAGAGTTATTGAATATTATGTGACTGTCACACAAGGTCACATATCAGTGGAGATAACTGGTTGTGATATAACCACTGTGACATGATCACTGGACAGGATGTTTATCAAGGACAGTATATACAAAAGGCGTTATGTGCATATTGTGAAGTTGTGCAAATTGAGTTCCTTGAATATGAATGTAATATCAGAATAGGTCTCAACCAAGTGGGACACATAGCAATAAGCTCATGGACAACAATAGACTGAAACACGCACACTGATGGACAGTATCAGAATAATACCATGATTAATTGTGTCACTGGCATAAAATATGTGATTGTCATGTTACACACTTGTATAACTGTAATGATATGTCAGTAATTTATGAGAGAAATCAGGGACACCTTCCTCAAAAAGTATCACTTTTTGGATGTGTTAAGAGGAACACTATTACACCTGTAGTTTAAATTACATGCAATCCTGGCTAGTTGAGAGGTTTGCATGATCATGCATGACATATATATTCCACAATCCACACTTGAAAGACTGTAACCCATGCCATCAATGTTGTCAATGAGCTATGTATTTACTGGGTGTATCACAGGAGCATGTATCACACATGCATCTTGTATAACACCTTGAAGGGAAGTCTGCACTATCAACTCCTAATAGTTATGCATCACAAAGAATATTTATGTATGGCTAATAAGATGTGTGGGAGCTCACTATGGCAAAAGTGATATACTTGAGTAAATCACCCCTGGCAGATGAGTGGTGAGGTACATGCAAAAAGGTGCATTGTACTCAATTATTGATTTGATGAAGGCTGAGAACAATGGGACTATAATGTCCTTTGATCTGGATGGCCTGCCCATACTCAAGAGTTGTGCTACATACAAGGGATTTGTCACCAATGTGGGCATGTGCTGCTGGCAGTTCTGCTTACTATCTACATGAGTATCTAGGTCACGTACTACTTGGTGTGTGCTGTCTATATTGCAATTAGCTTGTGTATTTACTTTCATAAAAGAACTAATCATGATTTTTGTTCATCTACTGTGTTTCCATGGCTCTGGCAACAATCCTTTATGTGTGTTCTTGGATTAAATGTTTGTTCACAATTTGCAGTCAAGCTGGTTAAACAAAGGATGTGTAAGTTTGTCTTGACTTATGAGACTTAAATACTGAACAGGAAAGGGCATAGAAGAGAACATTGAGTTATGGACCTGGTCACTGGAATCTAGCTAGATGTGGCTTCACACACTTCGACATTAAGTTCCCTGTATGTGATCCATTGTCAACCCACTTGGTGACGTAGGTGTTTATGCCCACTTGAAACAGTTTCCCTGTAGTACCTGAGTGTGGATTTGTGTCAAATGCCTTGGCCAGGTCAAGTTATGTGTAATGACAGTCTTTTCATCATACATGCCCTTGGTGACCTTTTTGAAGACATCAGACAGATTTAGCAAATATGATGTAGCCTTAACAAATCAAACATGGGTTTGATACACAGTTGGGATATTACCTGTGTCCTTTTTGACAATGTCCATGATGAGTCATTGATCTGCCTTACAAATGAGGAGAGTCAGGATTATGTGTCTATAAATCCCTACATCAGGTGATCGTCCCTTCTTGTTCACATGGGTGACTGATGCTATACACCCTTCTGAAAGAATATAGGCTGTCTGGAGGCTATGTTTAAGAAGGGATCCAACTGTGCCTGCTAGATCAGGTTTTACATCATGCTATAGGCAACATGCGATGTTGTCAGGGCCCATTGATTCTGTGTTTTCAGCCTTAAGGAGTGCAAAGATGACCTACTGTCCTGAGAAAATAAACTGAGTAATGTTTGCATGCATACTTTGGCTGTTGGCCAGTGGTGCCAAGTGGGTTAAGTGTGAGACAAAACATCAGCTAGTAGATTGTCTGTTTTCTCTGGTTGAGTATGGCTGATGGCATTCATATACAGATCTGTGCTTATATGTGTATTCCATTTAACATTGCACACATGTTTACATAAATGATTTGTGACAACACCTCCAAATACAGCCTTGGTTATATATCACATGCCACACAGTGGTATCATTCACACAGTCATGCAGCTCTACCAGTGTCATGTAATTACATCAACTGCACAGCATATGCCTATATTTTTTATTGGAAAGCTGTGTTTGAATGACCTGATACCATGTAAGGACACATAAAATGAGTTGGTTGTAGCTCATGCAGAACATTTGCTAATGCAAATGCTGATATGCTGTGATGTCCACTAATATCCCACCAGACTGTCACCAGTAAAATTTGACATTGCCTTACTATCCTGGGTCAGTAACTAAGTAAGCTTCAGTCTTCACTGCTGATTCCAGTGTGAGACTGGCACTTAAACAGGAGTAATATTTCACATTTTCCCTTAAGAGCACAACAGGAACACACTCTATTTTCCTAGGACCAGACTGTATATTTCTGTCCACCCCTTATGTAACTCCTTATTACACACTTTAGAGCAATGTTTCCCAGTTTAAGACCTCTGATACACTCACACGCATAGTAAATTTAAATCTCACGCACCCAAACACTTCTAGGAAAGCCTGATGCAGATTCATCTGTGTCCCTTCCTCAAAATAATAAAGTAATGCTGCCATCAATCAGAGTATCTTCATGCCTTTCTAAAGGGTGTCCAATTAGGAAAATTAAATATCAAAATAAATGATAGCTATGACCAGAGCAGCCAGGCCTTTGAAGGAGACCTAGAGAATAGCAAACAGGTATAAACACTCTCCAATCTCTAAAGGAAAACATGGATTTCCAGCCATAATATAAAGTAATGAAAAACATTTAATAATAAGTAAAATGATTACAAGAACGTAAATCAATAACGTTCAATAAACACCAGAATTCAATCACCAGAAATATAAAATGAAACTGTAGGATAGAAGTCCACCATTCTAGGAAAAACTCCATCTGAATAACTAAACTTTCCTACTCTAACTGGAGAATACTGTCCCTGATCTAATCTAAGACATAATATCAAGGCAAAGGCAGGCTTACAGTTTTTTTGGTGAGTTCTCTTTCGTGGGAGTCTACTGACTGCAATCCTTCATTAACACCTGCTTTTCACAAACTGCTAAACACTTGACTAACTGCACAGCTTAACAGTCACAACTGTATTATTTTTAAAAATAACAGTCAGCTGTTTAAAAAAAAGTTTTTTTTCCTGTCAGTCAGCTGTTCAAATAATCATCTAGCAACCAGGAACATTCTAATGACATCATCTACTGCTCAGCTGATTCTCCACAGTAGTTTAGAATCTCCCTCTCAAACATGCACAGTTAGAAATGTATCAGAACACTGACAGATTCTTTAAACATTCTGTTTAAACAGAGAAATACTCAACATTTTAAAAAATTCTATTTTCACAATTAGACATGCTGGCATACAATACAAGTTAATCTGACAATATACACAAATCTTCTGACAGACATGCTAACACAGATAACAGTGTTTTCATTTTCTTCACAGTCACAGAATGGTGATAGTGACCACCTCAATAATGCTTGGGAATAGCAGCACAATTACACATACAATGAATTCCACAAGGTTGCAAATGAATCAAAGTGTGATATTTTTGTGTATATCACAGCATTACACCATGTGGATGAAAGAAGATTTATGTGTCCATGTAATCAGTATGAATTTATATTAATGAATGTCAAAGAGCATTTATTGATGTTAGGTAGACACATGCACACCTGTGCCACACTGCAAGTGTCACTGCGATGGTTGGATGAGAACTACCTAGACTGTTGATCTGCTGCACTACAAAAGCACATGCCTTCCTAAGCCAACAATATGTATAGTATCATCCCATGTCAACAGTTCTTAGGAGGCATATTACTACAACTGTTATGGAAGGAACATGTAATGAAATGTCAGCAGTGACCGTTAATACATTACCTCACATCACAGCCTATAATACCCTCTTGTAGGACTACTCTACATACATACCTCAACATAGCACATGTCAATATCATTGAAATGTGAAATGTTCATAGAGTTATAGGACATTACTAAGCTAATGGCCAACATCACATAAAACCTAAGCTATTACTATAACATTTAAATCAAACTCCATATATCTATATACTGGAAGATAGTAAGGCTATGTGTGTATTTGTTTCATTGCATTATATAGCGCCTCTCTCCATATGTGATGTGCACCACCCCATGACAGAATTAACAGTCACACATGGAGTGGTCTTGAGATGGTTTGCAGAGGCTCATGGAATGACTCGGCTTCATGGTGTATATATGCATCTTTGGGTCTATATTACATCACCAAATGCTTAAAAAAGTGAACGGTGATTAATCGACCCTATGTAAGCTTACAATGTCGAACTGTCAGAACAGTGATTTTTTTCCCAAGGGAAAAAAAATCGTTGTTCCAACAAAAAAAAAAAAAAAAAGAAAACACTTTAAACATTACATTAAGTGGGGGGCTTTGCCCCCCACACCACCCTGGGAAAGAATTAGCTTAAAAGCCGCTTCAATATTTTGCCTTTTCAGTCTTTTAAGTTCGACCAAGATGCATTTGAAAGAATGGATTTTCGGTTTTGTAATAGAAAACTGCATCTTTGACATGAGGACATCCTCCTCTCCTTTACAGGAAGGATTTCACAAAGCCAGAAGGAAAAAGGGGATGCTGGATGCATGGGGCTACATTAAATGTTCTCATAAGTGGTAGTGAAATTAAAAGTGATTCAAAAGATCATACAATGACTGTAATGTACCACAAACCTCACACAGCTGTAGAATGTGTCTGATTTGAACATCATCCCAATGTAGGTATAGAAGCTGAATTCCATACAGTGTAACAGTAGCACCACCATGTATGTCTAACTTTAACAATATTGCATTGCACTTTATGGAGTATGATAGTATCACTGTATGCTGGGAAGAACATGTTGGGAGGAGTGTTTGACATGGATGTGGCATCACATCTTGGTGTAAATTTGTCTCAAAAATATTATTTGAATGTATATACACTGACGTTGTCTGCTGTCAGATTAGAACCTGTAAGTGTCTAGTTACAGAAGCTGGAGAACATGTATTTACCGTTACTGCCACAGCAGAATTTTGACTTGAATAATGTCAGAGTGTACATTATGCAGGATGACATCATTAGTGTATGTTACAAGAAGATGTTTGGAGGAGTACCAGACATAGCTGTAGACTCACATGCTGTTCTAAAATTGTCACTATGCTGATATTTGAATGAGCACATACTCACCAGATGACTGCAGTGAGATTAGAATCCCTACCTATCTAAAGAACACAGTACTTAATGCAAGTAACACAGCACAAATCTGGCTTTTAGAGTGTTAGGCAACACTTTATAGCTGATGACATCAGCAGTGTCTGGTGAGAAGAAGATGGTAGTTGGAGTGTCTCACATGTTGTTCTATAATGGTCTCTTGAATGTTTAACTGAACAGCAACCCCCCACCCACACACACACACACACACACACACACACACACACACACACACTCACACACACACACACACACACACACACACACACACACACACACACACACACACACACAGACTCACAAGTTGACTGCAGTGAGACTAGAACCCCTATCTAAATATCTATAGAACACAATACATAACGCAAGGTCCACAACACAAATCGGACTTTTAGAGTGTCAGACAACACTTTATTGCTTATGATATCAGCAATATCTAGTGGGAAGAAAATAGAAGTAGGAGTGTCTCAGATGCTGTTCTAAAATGGGCTCTTAAATGTGAATTAACCGAACACCAACACACACACACATGCGCACACACACACACACACACACACACACACACACACACACACACACACACACACACACACACACACACACCAGCTGGAACTCCTACCCAACTATCTACAGAACACAGTATTTAACACAAGTGCCATAGCACAAGTCTGACTTTTACACTGCTGCTAGCCAATTTATAGTGGACGACATCATCACTGGATGTTTGAGAGAAGAAGTTGGGAGGCATGTATGAAGTGGATGTGTAGGCATATATAACTGTCAAAATATTTGTTCTCCATGGGACTAGATTGCTGACAGTAGGATACAATATTATGCCTTACTGACTATGCACACACACCAGTGAGATTAGAACCCCTACCTAACTAGTTACACAAGCTAGAAAACTCAGTACTTAACTTAAGTGTCATGGCACAAATCTGACTTTTACTCTGCTGATGGACAATTTATAGTGGAAAACATCATCATTGTATGATTGGGAGAAGATGTTGGGAGGCTTGTGTGAAATGGCTGGGTATGCATGTACGACTGTCAAAATATTAGTTATGTATGGGACCAGACTAGATTAATGATAGTAGGATACAGACTAATGTCTGTCTGACTATGAGCACACACTTATACATACATAGAGACACACACATAAGCTGCTGTGGTAATTTAACCCACATATAAGTATATTGATCCCATATGCAGAACACAATAGTTAATGGCTGCACCATCCCTGAAGTATGGTTTTGACTTGTTATGCTGGTCTTTATAGATGATGCCATCATCATTATACAATTGTAGGTAACATATCCTGTTAGGAGAGTGGTGTGCAAAGTGTGAATTTTGTATTTTCTGTTGTGTTTCTAATGTGCAGGTATACTTTAAAAGACAGCTTCTCAAACTAGATGGAAAAATCTGCCAGGAATGCATGTAGCGGAACCGAGACATATGCAGCTGTTTGTTGGTATGTTGTGTACATTGCACATTTATTGTCATACACAGACACACACATGTTTTATGATCAGCATGGATACAACCGTGTATGTACATGTGTTCATATTTGTGATGAATTGATGTCTACATTAATATGTGCATAAGACAATCTAAATGCCTTTTGTCAGTATAAAGCTTTAGATGATGTAACAATGCAGCTGTGGTATTTATTCCTTTAGTGTAGTTGACATTTGGGAACTAGTACTGACATATCCATTTTCAAGTACATGGGTGCAGGGCACATGTAAGTCTGTCTGAATAAATATGTGTTCATTCAATAACAAGTGTCTTCCCTTTGGTTGTGGCTTTACATGTATTATGAGATGAAGAGTAACTGGGCAGTAAACATACTAATTCCTGCCAATCAGCTTTTTTCATTTTGCACCCACAAGCAACTGGTCTGCACACTCAATGACAAAGTGTTTGTGCATGTAAGATACTCATTTAATGACTACTGCTTGAGCTTGAGAAGTACTTATCCATGTAGGCTATGGTAAAAGTAGCTGAGAGATACTATGGTGTTCATAATGTATTTTATATTACATATGTTTTGTCATAAATTTTATGACATTAAAGCTTTCCTCATTTGCGTGGAATTTGGCAATGTGCACACAAGGGTCTCTGCTTCATTGAGAATATTATAATGTTTGTATTGGAGAGGCACAGCAGTTAGCACTACTGAGTTGTAAGAAAAACACATGCTGCCTATCTATCTCTGTGGCACTTAGGTGTAACAGCAGTGAGTTCTTATTTTGAGCACAAATGATACAGGGTTCAAATCCAGTTCAATCTAATTGTTTTACATATGTATTCAGGATGGCATTAAATAATTACATGTGATATTTTTTGCAAATGTGAGAGGTAATGATTACAGTGAAGTACTGTATAAAAACAAACATTACTCGATTTATGTCAACAGTACACATATGGATTTGCATATTTATACTTTCATCAGACTAAATAAATATTACAAGAAATATTTTAAATGAGTGCCTTTATTCTGCTTTAAATGTGTGTTTCCTTAGTGTAGTGAGTTTAAGCAGCATTGCGTGGAGGTAACCACACCATACCATAGGACGTGAAGAGCCTTTCTCCACTGCTCATCATTGCTGCATGATGCTAAACTTTACACAAATGCAGAAGACAAAAAGAGAAGGCCTTGATTAGGGATATATTATTTATGCATGTGTGATGTGTGATTCTATTTTTTTAACCAGACTAAGGTTGGGAAAATGGAGTACATATGAAAGTGGTGAAATGGGGGCAAGCAGGGAGAAGGACAAAGGGGAAGCAATATAGGAATGTGCAGGAGGGAATTAGGAGAGAATCATAGCTATCCACTTATTTAATAGTGTAAGATGGAAATGTACCGAATATTAGATGACTTTGGACTGTCACCGCAACAAAGATGGATGACAACAACACAATCATGTTGTACATTCAATTGGATGGAATCAAGTGCATTGAGAAAACACATGTGCAAAGCGGAGAGCTATGTATGGGATGATATTTTTTTTTTTTGTGGGACAGGTGCCCATTTTTATTTAATTTCAGTATGAGAGAAATGTTGTGTAAGGAATGTAGTAATGCCATTGTCAGGTAAGTCAGCTAGGTGAGGAAGCAGTTGCAGTCAAATAGGATAAACAAAACAAGGACAGGGATGGTGAAGGACAAAAAGTTTAGAGACACCATGATTGGGGATAGAAAAGGAACATCGGACGCACATGTCTGTCGAGCATGGAGACTGAGAATCTAGTCCTCACCCTCAGAACTGCCATCACTGTTCCCTTTCTGAGCTTGCTGTTGGAGTGCTTGACTTTTTTCCAGCATTCCAGTGAGCATATTCTCCACCTGGTTCAGGCATGCACCAATGGTACTTTCCAAGACCTCATGCACCATGCCTGGGATCTCATTGTGGATGACAAAATCATCAACTTTACCAATGCTCCCAGAGAGTATCAGTGCACTGGCTGCTGGGGTAATGCTAACTGACGTTGATGGCCCAGGTAATGTAGGGGCTGCGGAAGCAGAACTGTCAGGATGGGTCCTATATGTGTCTGGCATCAGTGCAGCAGCTGTTTGAGGGGTGACAGGCTAAGGGGCACTGGTTTGCCTACCTCCCAGTGCTGGAAATCATTTTGTCATTTGTCAGAAATGGATGACATCTAAATTGTGATCACACATATGAAAATAAAAAAGAAAGATAAGGGGTGGGGTAAGAGACAAAAAAGAAAAAGATATTAGAGTCATCATATGTCACATACAATAAATTACTGTGATATAAATATAATTTTACTTTTACATTAATTATACATTTTTAACTACAAACTAGGACTGATAATTGTTGCAAGTAATCCTTACCATATGCATAAATTGCACATATGCTTGTTAAAATAATACAGATACGGTTAACAACATGGTATTAATGCCAATTGTGATGTAATTAATAATTAATATTTTTATTATTTTAGTATACATTTAATTGTGGGTTTGAACTCACATCTGAATACACTATTACAATTGGCTCCTACAATTCTTTTGAGTTACAGAATAAATCATGTGCTTCCCTGTTCACTGCAATCTCCTTGGCCGGTGTAAAATACAGAGAAGAGAAAAAGAGAATAGCATTATGCATACCAGTCTTGATTACCTCCAGCTTTGAGCATAATTTAAAATATCTTTATCTGTATAATTACACAACTGTGGGGTGTCAGCAGTCCTAAACCCATCCAGCCATTTGTTGAGTTGTGCCTGCTTGCACCTTTTCAGGTCATTCAAGTAGTGCCTGCATTACTCTCCAGTTCATGGGATGCCAGTTGCACTGGAGATAGCCTTGGCAAGATTATTCCAAGCCTCTGAATTATATTGAGCACCGGTATAGTCCCCCTGCAATAGCCTATGGCTGTGATGTTTTGCAAAGAGTCCAGTGAATATTCTGGAGTCCACAACACCCCATCTTTGAGCTGTAAATTAGGCACCTTCCTCTCTTGCTCCTCCCATGTCCACACAGGTCATACAGCAACAGTTAAAGTGTTTTCTTGCCAATTTGTGATATCTCAGTTAATGGTCAGTGTGCAAACCTGCACAATGGTGCCAACTATTTTTGTGCAATGTTAAGCAGACAACAACATTGCCAAACAGAGAGGAAGGCAGTTTATGAATTAGGCAGGGTAATGTAACAGTTGGTATTAGTTTATGGGTTAGATGTTTATGTACCTGCTAGATGAGTTAACTTTTCATACATATATTGGGGTGTATACATTTTATGATGTGACATATTTTTTGGTTGGCCTTACACACTAGTAAAACTAATTTGCACAATGTGGGATTCAAACCTATGAAAAAAATGACACTACATAATCTTCCACATATGTGTTTTTACCTCCTTGCCACAGAGGAAGTGTTGCTCAGGCATGCTCATTAATTATATATACACATTTAAGAATGTCTGGTTAACCATGTATTTGTGTGACCTGACAATGCCCTTGTTTATACATTCATGCATATATGACTATCATTGAAGTATGAAGTACATCCCAAGGCAGAAAAGACACTTTTAAGTACAGTAACATAATTGTCAGGATACCCTCAGTCATACATACAACTCATATGCTATCCACTGCTTAACATAGTAATTTTATATATAATTTTATATATATATATATATATATATATATATATATATATATATATATATATATATATTGTTAATTTTAATATAAATTACAGTGGAACAGCATTAATACAATTTGTAGTTTTCTGGATTGAAACTCTGTCTCACCTGTATTATGAACATGAACTTACACCATTTGCCACAGAGAAGTTTGGGCAAAAGGAGTATTTTCTGCAGTCATTACTGTGTAGACTGATCATTGCAACTGAGGACATGTTTGTCACACATGCTCGTTATATACAGTATATGCATGAAAAATGAGTCATTAGCCATGTGTGTGTGACATGACAGTGCAGAAAATACATTTTTAATTGTGGAACTATGATTGTAGTGATAAACACAGTCAGATATACAATGTATATGATATCATGTGTATGCTCAAAACACCTGCTATACATAGTTATTTTTATATTGTTAATTTTTATATAAACTACAATGGACCAACTTTAATAAAACTTAGAATTTGCTGGATTAGAAATCTGGTTCAACTGTATTGTGGCCATTAACTGACACCTGTTGCCACAAGAAGAGCTAGGCAGCAGGTATACTTTTTACAGTCAATACTGTGTATGACTACTGACCACCACGCAATGCCGGTTAGCATGTTTGCCTGATGGAAGTCCGCATGTTACAATGTATTTTTTAGAAACTGACAAATCTGCATGTGTTGTGGAAGCATGTTAACCACCAAGCATTGCCACTTAGCATGTATGTACGATGAAAAGGATTCACTTCAGAAGCTCGAATTACCAAAATCTCGAACTGCAAATAACCAAAACCAAAAGATCGAGTTTTGGAAACTCGAACTTCTGAAGCGAAACCAACAAATAAAAAAAAAAAACACAAACCTCGCTTTTGCAGGGGGGCTTCACCCCCCTGTGTCCCCCACCCCCCCTATTTAAATATACCAACTATAAGATCGCGCTACAGTGGGGAGATGGGAAATCTCCCATCTTGCACTGTATGCGGAAGTGCAAAACGAGAGATTTCTCATTTCCTGTCAACACTACAAAACAAATAAAACATTACGTACACACAGAGCGTACAACAATACTTGCCTCTGTGTGCACGTAACATATTAAGGTAATTAAACTCTTATTTTTGAACACTACACATATTCGATTTACTGAAATCTCGATCATATGGTCTCGACCATATGAAATTCGAGATTTCAGTCATTCGATTATGTGAAGTGTTTCCACGATGAAAAGCACAAGATGTAACAATGTATCTTTTTACAATTGACAATGTCTGCTTCTTGTCTGCAGGTGTTGTGGAACAACAGGTGTGGAATCTTGCTGACTGCTGCACAACACTGCTCAGCATGTTTGCATGATAGAAGGCAGAAGTTGTAACAATGTATCTGTTTTAGAAACTGACAATGTCTGCTTGCTGTCTGGGGCATTGTGCCTTGCTTGTGCAAAGGTGAGCAATGCACAAATGAGACAAACAAAGCTCAGTATGTATTATTCTTGTAAAACGTTTTACTTAGTTTTCATCATTAAAATATAAATGTGGAACTTGAACCATGATCTACATATCCTGTGTGCTTCATTGTGTTTACCAGGTGTGTTACAAATGCACTTGATTTACAGCTATAATGTATGCTGTCTTTATCATAGGAACAACTTCCATAAAATGTATTTATCCATTTCCCCATATTCGCTCTAAGTCATGCATTGCTTAATATTTAAAAAAAGAAAAAATAAACAACATTGCAAAATATGTTTTAACACACCTTACAGATTTTTACACAACTCTGGGTTAGAACTACCATACTAATGAAACAAACAAACGCACTAGGACTATCTTATCTCTGTTTGCCACAGAAAGAGCTTTGCAGCAGGAAAGCAAATCCCATTTCTTCCACAGTGTTAACAAAACATAAACACTTGTACACTTTCAGTTGTTTGCACGTGTGTTGCTTATGGATTTATTGCAATATGTGTGATCTCACAACCAGTTATGAGTATTGTTTGCAGCAATGCATTTCTGTTTTCTATTTGTATTTTGCTCATTTGTCACTTATCTGTGCTGTACTTTCAGACATGCAATATAGAGGTCATTTTGTAGCATTGCCATTTAAATGTATGATAAAATGACATGACATTGAAAAACAGTTTTCAGCAAAGGCAGGAGAGTTTGCCTGTTAGTGAACAAAAATGAGAACTGTGAGCTGTTCACTTCCATTTAAAACTTATTACAGTTGCTTCTATACTTTGTAAGTGTATCCTGGCTGACACACCCAGTGCAGATGAGGTAGTCTGAATTGCTGTTGTGTCTTCCTTCTCTCTCACACTAATTGTTCACAGTTGCAATCCATTAGCAACTAACACTGAGGTAGTATCTACACTATGTTGACATCTGTTACATGAATTCAAAAGTTTGGCATTCAGCAACTCTAATGAGTTCACACCTCATTTACAATTTCACCATGCTCAGAGGCCTGAATCTACACTATAGAAAGGTAACCATATAGCTAGGGAACTTGAAGGTGAGGATACTTGTGTATTTTGAAAACACAGAATATTGCTATGCCTTTTGATTTATCTGCAGAAAAGACTTCTGATCTTGTTAAGGTATGATTGTATTTTTCAAATACCTGAAATGTGTCTCCACTACATAATGTTGAATATATATATATATATATATATATATATATATATATATATATATATATATATATATATATATATATATATATATATATATATATATATATGTGTGTGTGTGTGTGTGTGTGTGTGTATGAGCAGGA
This sequence comes from Protopterus annectens, assembly GCF_019279795.1. NCBI lineage: Eukaryota > Metazoa > Chordata > Ceratodontiformes > Protopteridae > Protopterus > Protopterus annectens. The sequence goes on along the minus strand of NC_056729.1, from coordinate 408,220,048 downwards.
ATTTAATTATGTGAACTGTATGTATTGTATGTTCTCTGTTTTATGTCCCATATGATTATGACACCCAAGGGTAGAAATCTCTGTAAACCGCCTTTCAGTGACCCTGAAAATGATGTCATAGTGCATGCATTCAGGCACCATGATGCATTTCTGCTTGAGAGAGGATATGGTGATATGAATGCAGATTTGGAACCAGATAGTCAATGATGTGAATGCTGTAGAGGTGCACCAGGACTTATGATCAGGTGCATCATAAGGCCACTGATATAATTTAATTAGCATGGAGGAGAGCAGCTGCAGTTGCCTGTGAACAGCTGGCTGGGAGGGGGCCACCTGTCACACTAAATGAAGAATTCCTGTCCACTGTCAAAGATCCAGATGTCTCAGTGGAAACTGCACACCAACATGTGATGTCAGTGCTGTTGTTTCTGGGAGGCAAGTATGTGTCAGGAGGAAGTTCCAGGTAAGTGTACAAATGTCAGGTTGTAAGATTTGGTTATGTAACAAAATACAGGAACATTTTAACTAATACTTCACGGTGTTTCTTTTTTTGGATGAACCTATTGATAACTTAAGGTAGTTAATGACACATTTTTGTCCATTACACATGGGCTTTGGATGGAAGTTTCAGTTAAAATTATCGTTAACAGACATATAGGCAAAAATTATGTATTTACTGTCTCCCTCTGTTATTGCAGCCGTGATGATTGTATCCTTACCTTGCTCCATTTCTTTCAGGACCATCCTCCCTACCAAGTGTGGAGTCTTCTGCATATGGTAAGGCATTTTTATTTGATTACTGATGAAAATTTGTCAGAGATTTGTATGTATCTGTAGTGTGAGGTGCATGTAATGAGTGTTGTGAGTATTGCTGTACCATCTGCGATAGTGTGACCAGAGTTAATCATATAAATTGTTTTAAATATTTAATGTAGATATTAATGTGTTTCATGTGTTTGTTGCTTATTATCACAGGTGATACTGACAGTGAAAGTGTAGAACTCTTACCACCTGATGTCAGAGTATTGGCAGACTCTCCTGATGATGGTGGGCAAACACAGCCACAGTCAGGTGGGTGCAGAGGTTGAATCTGGCACTGAGGTTGACATTCAGCCATCTCCTGTACTTCCATCAGACACAGTCAGTAGACCTATGCATACCTATTCTACTGAACCCTCAGATATTAGACAGGTGGAGGGTGACACACATGATCAGGTTACTGTAGCTTTAGTGCCAGTTGACTCCGGCCGTAACCAAAGTGTGAGCAAGGTGCCACGCAGGAAGTTTGTTAGGGGTTGTGATGCTGCCAGTCCAACTAGCTGGAATTTTATAAATAATTCTATGTCATTTGTGAATATTGCTATGATTTCTATAAAACTGTATGTTATGTACTGAGCTTCAAGAATGCAACCACAATGTATCCTACTGGAAAAGAACAGAAATGTATATATACTATATACCTGTGCAAATGTATGTTTTAATAGTAGAAGCTGGAAGATACAGAGTTAACTTGCAAAGCTTCAAGAAAATAGTTTGGAATCAGAATGGTTTACGATTGTGTTATCTCACAGTTTCAGTGCAGCAAGCAGACACAATGTCTAGAGCTAGAACTTTTTCTATTGTCTTGAAAGAAATTTTAATTATTACGTTTAAAATGTAAATTGTTTTATTGCTTCCTAGCAGCTGCACATCTGAGAGATATATACTTCTCACACAGAGATGATAAAATTCTGTTGGTATCTGTTAGCCTGGGAACTGAAGGCAGGTGAAAAAGAGTGAGTCATCCAAGTTGACCCAGCAGAAATGTTTGATAGTAATTTAAGAACTCTCTCAGAGAAAGACTGTGTATTTTGTGTCTTGTCTTGAACCTAGTAACATCCATTCAGCACTTCTGCCTGCATGTTGCACTGTAAGTAAGATTTAGGCATAGTATTTCTTTTAGAGATCTATAGGAATATAGTAAAGAGTAGTTTAGATGTTTTCTGTATTCATTTGAGACTGCCTTGCAATGTTGTTTTAAAATATTTCCTGTGATTCTGAACCCTGAAGTAACTGTGTTGTTTGAGTATTGTCTTGTTCTTTTATTTATTATTAAATGTATTTAAACCTATCTTTGTGGCTGATATTTGTGAGGCATATTAAAGCTCTTAGAGTACTTGCATATATATTTGGTGACACTGCATGCCACTCCTAAATAGCCTTAGTCTTGGTCACACTTACCATTGGATAATTGTAACATTACACAGTAGGATTGGTCACCCTTTGTAAGGTCCTTTAAGTAGCTGATATGTAGGGGATGGTAGCAGTGATAATTACCTTATAGTCTGGGCAGAAGGGGGCATAGCTAGTAAACCCATGCCAGTCTTCCCCAGGTGTGTGTGTGTGTGTGTGTGTGTGTGTGTGTGTGTGTGTGTGTGTGTGTGTGTGTGTGTTTGTATATAAATCAAATCTCAAAGTGTGTGTGTGTGTGTGTATGTGTGTGTGTGTGTGTGTGTGTGTGTGTGTGTGTGTGTGTGTGTGTGTGTGTGTGTGTCAGCTACTTGGACAAGGACATGAAGCACTGGTTGGACAGAGAGTGTGCTGGAGGTCTTGGTTTGCCCCCTCAGCTGAGATAGCTGTGCCAGTGGGGAGTCTTATTGAGGATCTGGAGAAAGAGGAAGAAACCAACCCCAGACTGACTGCGATCTCTGTGTTCTCTTAACGGAAATTGTACTTTACTGTGTGTGTACTTGTAATCCTCCCAATGAGTACATCCCTCAGTGGTGCTAGTGGTGATGATTGAGGCTCCTTGATTACTAGGCCAGTGCAGGGGCATCACAGGGGTGCTCAGAGGAAGGCTGCTGTTCACCTTCCACCTCAACCTGGTGTGTCTTTACATGCCACTTGATGTATGTTAAGAGTCACCCTGGAGGTAGAGGCACATTCCACTAGGACCTCTGAGGCCATGCTTCATGTTGTAGATGTGGCACAAGCTAACATGCATGACTGTCTGCACCTGGCAGTTTCAATGGACTATTTGAATGACATTATGGAATGGGCAGTATCTGTGATGGAATGTCTGCTGGGAGGGGGGTATCATCCCCATGGATGTAGGTCAGCATCATCCTCTGATGTTAGCCAATGTCACCATGCCCGATCATGCTTCAGTAGTGCCACTACTTCCACTGCTTCATCAGTGATTGAGGTGTCCATACTCAGATGTGGTAGGCTATGGGGTCATGGTCCTGGCTGTACTCATGAAGAGATCTCATCCAGCAGACATCAGTCATGTTCAGATAGTAGTAGCAGAACATCTGACCATAGGCATGGACATGCCAGTGCAACTTCTGGCTGAGCCAGTTCTCACGGTTGGGGAGACGATGATGAACTGTTACCTCTACCATGCACGGCTCACACCTGTCTGACATGCCAGGTTGTAGAGCTAGTACACAGCTTGGCTGTGTTCTTGAAGACACTCACCCATACATGTTTCAACCTGACTGCCCAGACACACACACATAACAGTAGTTGCAATCTGATACTTTATCCAAATGTCTGCCTGTTTGTCTTTCTTACTCATGCTCACACACTGACTTTTGTGTCAGCCTCCCCCCCCCAACAACATCCTAGGCTGATAATGATAATTGTGCCATATACTTGATTTTCTATCCTTCAGGTTCAGGGATGCACAAGTTCTTTGTCTAATGCCCAGGGCGCATAGCTGACTGAGTGCTTGTTATATATGTGTTCGTGATACTCTTTTGAAAATCGTATTGCTTTCTTACATGTTTTTGTAATGTAGGTATCTTTGATGCATGAGGCCCATTAGTTGATAGTGAACATGTCTGCTGACATAAGTCAGTTCTGTCATATATTGATGTCATTGCTGTAAAAATCATTCATCTTCCAGTTAGTTACAATAGCAAGTAACATTATGCAAGGATCTACCATTCATTTGTATTATTAGCCATTTATTTTCCTATTCCAGGTTCAACACTTACCGATAGTCCAGCAGTTACAAGTGTTTTAAACAGGGGCTGACTCTCTGTGATGCTAGGAGTACACAGCCATTAAATGGGTAAGTAAAAGTTGTGAACATTGCCTGGCATCCATTTTACTGTATGTATGAGCACAGGATGATAGTCCCCCCCCCCCCCGTAGGTGGTGAGCATGTGTGCTATCCTTTGCTTCTTGGCTAGGGAGAGGGCACATTGTGCATACCTATATCTACCTACACCCACAGTGGCTGGTAGTTTCCCCTCTGACTCCTTACCTGCATGTGGCTGTGGTGACCTTGCCAGTGATGGTGAGATGTGTACCCCTTTCCCCTTGGTGATCCTGCTAAAGTTGTTTTCTCAAGATAATATTGTGAAGGATAGCACAGACAGTAAACATTTCAGCACAAGTATGGGGATTGTACTGCAGAGTAGCCACGGTGGTGCAGCAGTAACATTGTCGTCTCACAGCAAGAGGTTCTCCCGTTCGATTCTCGGCTGGAGCGCCTTCTGTGTGGAGTCTGCATGTCCTCCCCGCGGGCGAGTGGCGCTCGAAAGACATGCATGAATGGGCGTGCCTTTGTTGAAGGTGGGACATCGGGCTGGCACCTCGACACCGTAAAAATCAACTGCCAGTCATTATTGGACCGATATTCTGCTGTGGCGACTCCTAACCGGGAAAAGCCGAAAGAAGAACAACATGGCGATTGTACTGCAGGGCTGATGTTTCTAGGTACCAGAACCATGACTTCAGCAGACCAAACACAGGTTCTATGATATTTCTTGTCTGAGTGTATGCCTCATTCTAGCATTCTTTGGTGTGTGTGTGTGTGTGTGTGTGTGTGTGTGTGTGTGTGTGTGTGTGTGTGTGTGTGTGTGCATTTCTGATGGGTGTCATCAGCTACGGCTCAAGTGCATACACTGCATCCCCCACTAAATGACCTTGTGAGATATCCCCCCTAAAAACTACTGATACAGTTGAAAATTGTACCAGATATGGGGATTGTGGTAACTGCCTGCGTTGCCATTGCACACATTCAGGATTCCCTTACACACAATCTGTCAGTTAATGGAGTGGAAGCACTTTCTGTTTATGTACACCCTTCCCTTTTCCCAGGTGGTGCTTTGACTTCAATGTGCTTGTAGTCTGTGACACCCAACACTTCAGGGAAGTGAGCTACATGGTAGAAATCCTACATAGTTGTAGCTTTGTCTTCACGTATATGAAGAAAATGTATGTAGTCACTGGCATACTGTAGCATAGCATTGAGGAATTGATGTAGGATCCTGGATGCTAATGCCTGTGACACCCCCAGCATATCCCCTGTTCATCTCTGGAATGTTCCTGTAGCTAATATTCTAAGTGGTGCACATAACTTAGCCTCCACAGGTATTGGTTGCCCTTGGTTTGCCCTTGCTGTCAGTTGAGGACAACAGAGGTTTCAGAGTTCCTGTTGCATGTCTCTATCCACCCTGTAGCACTCTACAATTTCTACCTTATGCAGAACGTGAAAAGTTAAACTGGGTCTAAACATCCTTCTCCTTCTTGGCCAAGGTATATTTGCAGCAGCAGCAGCATAGACTTGGGCCTGTTGCACATACACATGTATAAGAACAACAGCAGTGCCTAACATTATTTCCATGTAGAGTAGTTTCCGTGGCTGTTTTTCAATAGGTTTTGGAATGCGCAGGTAAAACCCGCACTGACTCTGCACAATTGTTTTATGGTTTGTTGAATAGCTCCTCCATCTTGGATTAGTTGATTAGCATACAATTCAGCTGTTTATGCAGTAATTAGCATGCCATGATGTTTACGATGTTTTTTGCAGCTGTACATCGCATGTAGAGACGCTTACTGAATACAAAGCAGCACTCTACCATGTGCGCATCTTGCCACATGTAGGCTTTATTTAATCCAGGCAATCATATTTCCCCCAAAAAGCTATGCTACCAGGGCAAGACAATACTTACAATATTAGCACAACTGTTTATCACTGTCCCATTCTACTTTCCAAAATAAAATAAAAGACTTAAAATTTGTTAAATTACATGGACACAGGCTCAAGCAGTATGATCTCTACATTTCTGCATATATGCAGTGCATTCTTTGCCATATCCACTCATTACATTATCAGCACCTTCTTACACATGGTATCTTTTCATAGCATTTAGAAATCTGATGGGTAGGAGGTTGGCATAATGGTTAAGGTGTTTGCCTTACAAACACAAGGTGCATGGTTTGATTCTCACATGGGGTAATTGGATAGACTTAAAATGGCCCACAAGGACAGTTGGCCTGGTACTAATTTGTGAACCTCTGTCATTATCCCTATAAATAAGATACAAAATTCCAGCAACCCTGAACAACCCATTCAGTCTCCATAAATCATAATTAGGGCTCAAAAAATAGCTGAAAAAATCCACTTAATAAATGATCACATTGATCAAAGTAAACTACTATACCTTAACTCACACAGGCCCCTGTAAGGGTTACAGTATTTCTGCCACACTCCTTTCCTTTACAGACAGTGTCTATGGCAAAATGGACATGGGGGATGTAATTTCACTTTTATTAGTTGATTTTTTTATCATATTTATTACATTATGTGATTTATTCCCCTGGCTGGAGCCCAGGTCAGGGCTAAAGAGGTTCAATTGACCAGTTGACTTCACCAGTTACTAAATTTTAAACAAAAACAAATAAACTATGTCACCTAACTGGTACTATATCTTTGTCAGGTAAAAACATCTGACTCAGTCTTCCATTTCTTTTTATCCCGAGCAATAAAATAATCACTATCTTTAAAATAGCTAGTCGTATAAGTCAACAAATCCTTCAATTCATTCACTATGTGCTAGGAAAATGGATCTGTTACCCACACCTTTGGGTTTTACTGGTGTGTTTACAGAGTTTTGTGAATTTTTGGTAGGACATCATATATTGTTAGTTTTGGGTGTGAAATTTAAAAAAAATATATATCATCATTTCATCAGAGTGATCTTTCAGCCTCAGTTCATAAAATGAATTTTACTGTCATTATTGTTCCTAAGGACTCTGCATGCAGAATTGTTAAGGAAGCCATGAAATATTGTAATATAGCAAAACATGACAGTACATAATGTTGCTCTATGAAGAACAACAATGGAACCACACATCTGCATTTTAGTAAATATTTTGGTATTATCTTGCAAATCTTAGAAGGTGATTTTCTCTGCTTGTGCTAAACTATAACAATGAGAACATTCTGCTGTCTCATACAGTTTATATAAATCATTCTCTCATGCTTGTTGGAATACTGTAATTCTAGAATGACAGATAGGTGCAAAGGTACTGTATTTATGTAAACCCTAATCATAAGATTGATAACAGAGGTGGTAATTTATTTACAGTAACAGAAAGGAGGGAGGATAACTGGATAACAGCATTAATGGCAGATAAACTCCTTGTACTGAAAAGCAATGGCTTTAATAACATTTAATTGTATTGTATCATGTGATATAATGTTATATGATGAAATCTATTTAAAGCATCTGTCTTTAAAACAAATTTAGAATGCCTGAAAAAGCAGTTTTAGTGTGAAGGCTTGTGATTTGTATTTATTTTTTATTAATAAAATCTTTGTTCTGGTTTCTTTAAGCTGAGTCTTTTCAGGATTGCTGTTAGCATTATTCTCTGTCTCAGCATCTACTCACTTGAACTGCCACTAAAAAGTAATTTTGCAGTGGAGTATGATTAACCAGTGCAGCCACAGGATGATCAATATGTCTGGCTATGGCTCCTTACCCAGGAGTAAGACAGACATGAATGTCAATGTGCCAATGTCCTCCGACTGTAACATGTGGGTGTATCTATCTATTTATATCTATATCTGTCTATCTATGTGTGTTTGTGTGTGTGTGTGTGTGTGTGTGTGTGTGTGTGTGTGTGTGTGTGTATATATGTATATATATATATATATATATATATATATATATATATATATATATATATATATTTATGTCTATGTATTAGTACCCCATTCTCAACCATTTCTACCTGTTGCCCATCAATGCTTCGAGCTGTGAATGCATAACACTGTGAATGCAGCACTATACTGAACACATTAACATGTGCTATTAGCATGTCAATGTGACATGCAGGATAATGGTCTAAATGCATCAGATTCCTATTTTGTCAACCATACCTTCTCTGCCCATAGCACCCTCCTGCACTCCTGAAGTGTCTGTGAAAAGAAATGTGTCACCTTTCTTAGGCTACAACCAGTATGTGTAATATTACTAACCTGCTCTGTCACTCACTGAAACCAGTTCTGTCAGGGTATAACTGTTTTCACTGTAACAGACATTCTAACAAAAAATCAGGTGGAGGTATTATGATAGGGATTAAAGATAGTTATGATACCTGTGATTATTACATGTTCAGTGATAACAGCAATACTATAAATTGTATAACTGTGACAATAAAATCAACCCTGGACCTTACAACAATTGTTGGAATGTATACACCACCAAAGTCAAGTGCAGATGACCTAGAGGAATTTATACATTTCTCGCATGAAACGCAGGAGGGAAGAATAGTAGTGGATGGGTACTTAAACTGGAATAATTTTGATTCAATATTAGTAAGGAAATTATTCACAACATATGTCCAGGAACAACAATTGGGTCAGACTGTAAAAAAAAAAAAAAATACCAGGGAACAGAACATATTAGCCATTGTTTGTGTTCCCAAAGAAATTAATGTTACTTCATGTCCAGTTTTACCACCGTTGATGTGCAATGATCATGGGATTATAAAAGTTAATTTGTTACTAGATAATTCTGCAAATTGAAATCTAAACCAATGCACAGAAGGTTAATTACAGATTAATTACACATTACATGGAAACAAAACAATGAATTCAGAGCCAGGTTGTTGTTGTCACACCAGCTAATCAGATGCTTCACCTCCTCCCTGTATGCTGTTTCCTTACCATTGCTGATTAAGCCCACTACTGTAGTGTCACCCACAAATTTGATCATGATGATTTGAGGTTTATCTAGATGCGCAGTCATGGGTCAGCATGGTGAACAGCAGAAGACTGAGAATACATCCTTGAGGGACTCTTGTGTTCAGTGTAGTGCACTCTGAGGTGTTATTGCCTACGGTCACTCTTTGTGGTCTGTCAGTGAGGAAGTCCAAAATCCAGTTACACATGGGAGCGCTGGCACCCAAATGAATCAGTTTCTCTATCTGATGTTGGGGTATAACTGTGTTAAAGGCAGAGCTGAAGTCAATGAATACTAGTTGGACATAACTGTTTTTGTTTTCCAGGTGAGCCATGGATGTATGCAGTGCCAGCAAATTGGAGTGGATCCAGTTCTGTAGGGAGATTTGTTGTTAAATAGTCCTTGACCAGTCTTTTGAAGCACTTCATTACAGTGGAGGTGAGAGCTACTGGATGATAGTCATTCAGGCTTGCTGGTTGAGACTTTTTGGGTAATGGAATGATTGTTGTATTCTTGAAGTACTCAGGTACTATGGCCTGACTTAGAGATTTGTTAAATATGTCAGTAAGAACTGTCGTCATTTGAGGCAGCACAGTCTCTTAGAACACACATCAGAATGTTGTCTGCTCCAGCCACTTTTCTTTGGTTTGCCCAGCTTAGAGTTCGATGAACATTGGCTTAACTGAGGCAGAGTACTACTTCATTTTGCCTGGTGGTGAGTTTCATGGCCTTTATACCATTCCCTTCTTCAAACCTGCTGAAGTAGGTGTTGAGCTCCTTTAGAAATTTGGTGTTGTCGGGGGTTCCAAGATGGTGGCAATCTGGTAAACACCTTAACAACGTGGCTCTGCAAAAAATAAAAAAAAAATATATGTAAGCCATAAAATTAAGATCCAAAAAACTTTTTGATAAGTAAAACACCCATGACCATAACGACACCTTCAATGAAGAAGTAAACCAAGTAACCTGAAAAATACAAAACAAATGTTATTTCAGACACAGTGCGCAAGTACGAACACAAGATAATGGCCTGATGCAGCAGTCTAAGTTAGGATGGAAAATAAAAGGGCAGACCAAGCTAACCAAAGTGATGAATGAAATCCATGAAAAGTTATAAAAAAAAAAAAAGCTTTCTAATGATAAATATTACACGTGACCAAACAACGTCTCTAGTGAAGAGCTAAACTGAGTATCCTATAAAGGGCAAAACAAACTTTTTCCTTAAGAATATCTTGCAAGAATGAACACAAGATAATGACCCAATACAGCAGGAATGGAAAATAAAAGGGCAAACTGAGCTAACCAAAATGAGGAACAAAAGACACAAAAAATAAAATAGAAAAAAGAAGACATAAAGAGCTTTTATTGATAGATGGTACAGCCATGAACAAGCAATGCCTCTTGTGAAGAACTAAACTGAGTATCCTGTAAAGGCTGAAACAAACTTTCTATTTAAGAATACCAAGCAAGAATGAACACAAGATAACAGCCTGATACAGATTAAAAAGGATAAGAATTGTGAAAGATAGACTGAATGAGCCAAAATGGCAAGTGAAGCTGAAATAATGGAAACGCAAATGATTAAAAACAAATATTTGCCAGTGGTTATGCTTGAAAAAGAAACCATAACCAAAAGGTAGAGAACCACACAACTACAAGAGAACCTGAAACTTTCAACAAAATCAAAAGCTGAGCAAACACCCATCCTAGATGACCTAAAATCTGCACTACTACCTCTACAAATAACCATTCAAAACTTCTCGACCAACTTGCAGAGTTTGGACACACATTAAGTCAAATAGCTTCATGACTAGACATCACAGAGTCTAAAGTATCCAAAAACGAGTTAAAAATAAACCAAATCCAAAAATGCAATGAAAAAAATGCTTAAAAGATTTACAAGATGCAACAAAAAAATCATTGACTTGGAGGTATGAAGCGGAAGGAACAATATATTAATTTGAGGCATCCCAGAGAAATAAGAACAAGCACATTTATTAGAAACAATAAAACAAATTGTGCGCTGCCTTTTAGAAAATGATTCAGAAGCTGGTGAGATGGGGATCAAAAGAGCACATTGAGCACTACGCAAAACACAAAGCTCAGATAAACCTAGACAAATTTATGCAAAGTTCTTCAATCACCAAGATGTTTATAAAATTCTCTTGGCAGCAAAAAAAAAAAAAAAACATATCATATAGGATGGAAGCAAGATAGCATTTGCACAGGACCTGCCCTTCCATATAAAGCAACAAAGGCAACAACTGTCTCCATTCTGTGCTTATCTAATAGCCAAAAAAACAAACACACAAAAAAAAAAAACAAATTCCAGATGAAGTATCTAAACACATTAGTCTTCCATTATAACAAGGTTAAACATGTGATTATAATGGTGAAACAAGCAAAAGCAGCATTTATGAAAATCTCCAAAGAATTGTCAGATGCTAAAACCTGAATAAAATCTCAACAGGTGTAACTGGAAAGATTTGTTGTAATGGGACAGTCCTGGAGGTATCTGGGAGAGAAACCATGGCACAGATGGGACATTCTGTTCTCCTAGCCAAAGGGGGAACTGAAAATTGGAATGATGCATGTGTGCCATTTTCAAATACCTTGGAGGATCCTGCTACATGCATGGACAATGTTCAAAGGTTATGCTCTTTTCTCTCCTTTCCATCTAGAACTGGGCTAGTTACAGTTAAATAAAGTCAAACATATGGCTCAAAAAATGTTTAAAGAATAAAACGTTTCTTCTTACTTCAAACTGACTCAGGTCAAGAATGATAACCAGTTTATCTGAACCCCATAAGAAATCCCACCAGTTTGAAAATAATTATTGGAAGTTGAATTGTAAAATATGGAGAATGGCAGATGAAATTTCTTTCTCCTGACTATAAATACAAAACATCTATGGAGAGTAGTGAAGAGTTTCATCTCTGTACAAACCTATGCTTTCATTTTGGAAAATCATAGAGTGGCCTTCTTATGTAAAGGCACATGGTCATTGAAAGTATATAAATTGCTCACTCTAGTAATTTCACTTAAATGGTTACAAAAATAATAATAAATTTGATAAAATATTGAATGGTAAAAGATAAAGAATGCATGGATGTAGGATGCTTTTAGGCTCTGAATCACTAAAGGAGCTGAAACATAGCATATCTGTCACATAATAAGAAAATTTCAAGGTAAGAGCTACATATCCTAGCTTTTTTCCCATTATAATTGGCAATTTTTATGCTCTTACCTACTGTATGAGCAGCCCTAGCAAGGTATATAACACAGTCATATCGAAAACAAGGTCTAACAACTAATACACTAATGGTCCTTTGCATATATGACATAGTGTGATAAGATATGCTTGTGTAAACTTCAGGCACATTTTAAATGAGTGCTGATGAATACTAGAATGTTATTCACCAGTTAAAATTGTTATTATCTCTTTAGGGCCAAGTCAAGCTGTTAAGCTTTAAGTCTCTTCTTCGAATCATTCTTGCAGTATTTTTCAGTAATCTTTGGAAAAATATGGTCATGGTGAAAATTCTGGTAACTGTGAAGCAAGTTATACTAATTTTGCTAAAAAGGGTCAAACTATGATATAAATAAAACTCCATAACCCTTGTAACATCTGGTAACTCCTACATGAAGTAACTAGCAGACTGCAAACCAGACACTATTGGCTTTCCAATACTATTGGAAATATAAACATATGAGTAACGTGTATATTTAGTAATTAGAGTTGCCAGGGTTTTTCCCTGCTCTGAAACTAAACAACTTGATTATTATAATTACTTAGGGTACTCACAACTTTAAAAACAGTGAAGACATTATATGAGCTCACTTTCAAAGGAAATAAGCATGTTCCATACTCATTCTTATTAACACCATGCGGTACTATATACACATTGCATGTTTCTTTATGCTGGTTGTTGGTAATAAATTATAAGCTAATGCAGATGCTTTTTGTACAAGAATTTATAGATTTTAAATGTTTAGAAAAAAACTTTCTTTGCCATTTACCAAACCTTTAAGGCATCACAGTTGACTTGATACAACATTATTCTCTGCTCCTGCACTGGGAAATGTATGTTTTGATGCTATTTAAATAGTGTTAACAAGTACCTTTATTTTAGTATCACATGCCTTTTGATGCATGTGGTTTGTCACAACCAGTCCCAGGGTACTTTGGCCAGTTTCCCTTGGCATCTAGAGTACTTGAATGCTCAGTTAATAGTGTGTTTTGGAACAGTGAAGTACTGTGTTTGAGAAAATTGCTTTTCTGGTCTATTTTTTTTTCAAACCAATGACCAAGAGTTTGCATAATATATGTATTACTACCTTAAATGAAAATAAATAGGAAGGTGCCATTGCATATATCTGATCCATGAAGTACTAATCCTTATGGAAGAATGCAATTCAAAAAATAATCTTCAGGAAACTCTTAAATCAATGTATAAAGGCAGAAACAAACAATTATGAAAAGGAGATTAACCTTTTGAATAGGGTCAATTAAAATTAAATACAACTTTAAACAAAAGATGTAGAATTCTGGTGATACTTTCAAACTAGAGAACTGCAAAACAGGAAAGGTGATTAGGTAGGAGATGCTAATTTTAGTGTACCTAGCTCTGTTTGGGTCTATATCAGATCATCAAAACGGCTCATTATGGAATGCTGTAACGTCAAACTGCAAAACCCAAACCCTAACAATATCAAAACCTCAAAACAGCAATTTTTTTCCCAGGGAAAATATTTGCTGTTCCGAGAATCACACACGCACCACAAGCACACTAAAAATCAGCAATCCACACAGATACATTTAAAAGTTACATCTAATCCTACACTGCACTGCACATACACTACTATCTATCCATTTACCTTAACCCAGACCCTAACCCTAAGGTCTGTCACTATTGCACACTTGCCTTACCCATGCCCTAACCCTAACTCACTTAACCCGCCCCAACCCCAAATTCTATCGCACACTCATCTCACCCGTGCCCTAACCCTAACTCACCCAACCCGTGCCCTATCCCAAACATCCGCACAATCACACACTTACCTTAACCCAACCCGTAACTTTGTACCGCATCACTGAAAACAGCGAAGCCACAACAACGGCCAACCAAATTCTTTCCCTAGGAAAGAATTTGGTTTTGTGCAGCTGTTTTCAGCATTCTGATATTAGTTAAATATTAGATCATTTGAAATTCTGCTGTTTCGATGATCTAATATAGACCCACTATGTTTTTTGTAGTACTAATGTTTTGAAAAAACATATTATTTAGAGGTATGAAGAAATGCCTAACTCTAACTTGCAAAAGAAGAAGCATACTTCTTGGTTGTAAACTGTTATTCTCTTCCAGACTAGATAGTTTTGTGGGTAGGCGTATGTGTAGAGCTGGAAGAGTTAAGTGCTACATGAATAGAGACATATTTGCTCACACTAAAAAATATTATTTGTGTAAATATAAAGAGAAGATATCTAAAAAATAGTATTAAAAAGAAAATACTAAGAAAAATGAGATGTGGATAATTGACTCATGGAATATGAAAGGGATACAAGATAAAAAGAAAAGGAAACTTTTTATGCATTTAGCATTTAAATCAGAAGCTAATGTTATATTTATACAAGAGACTCAGATGTTAAAAGATGATTACAGACATGAGAACGAGAAGAAATAGATAAAAACAATTGTATCAGGTAGTGAAACAAATAGTAAGGGGTGATTATTTTAATTAAAATTCATTTAAAGAGATGATTATATATCAGGACTCAGATATAAGTGGAAGATGGTGCTATTTTTCAATTAAAATTCTAGTTTGCAGAAACCACTTCTTTTTTTTTTTGAATCTGTATATTCCATGTGCAAAACAACAAGACCTTAACATGGAAATATATAATATTCTAACTAGATTTCCAAACTATTACTGTATTATAGGATGTGACTGGCATACTATAATTGATCCTGTAACAGACAGAACAAGCAGAAGCAAAATTTATAACACACATACTTCTTTAGCAATAAATGACCTAATAACAAACTTTAACTTATTTGACCTATATTGCTACTGGAATAAAAATCCATCAGCAACAAAATCCATGTACTACTCTCAGTGCTATAAATCATGGTCCAGACTTGACTTCTTTTTGATATCTGAGATTTTCTTTAAGACAAAAATAAACTACTGTACAGAACCTAGGTTTTCCTCAGATCACTTGAAGTTTAAAATTAAAATAAGTTGGCCTAGTGATCTCAATCTAAAAAGGGGATACAAACTGATCCTTAAACCTGAGTTTGCTACAGAAAAATATATAATACAGGAAATTAATAATACATTAGAGGATCTTGAGCATGACCTAACACTAACTGATAGTGCAATAAAGCTAAAATCAAGGGAATTTTAATAAAGAAAGTGTCATACTATTAAAATATTCAAAGAAAAAGAGATCAGAATTTAAGATAAAATAAACAAAATAGAAGAATCAATACAAAAAAGAAATATTTGCTGTTCTGAGAAACACACACGCACCACAAGCACACTAAAAATCAGCAATCCACACACATACATTTAAAAGTTACATCTAACCCTATACTGCACATACACTACTATCTATCCACTTACCTTAACCCAGACCCTAGCCCTAAGGTCTGTCACTATTGCACACTCATCTCACCTGTGCCCTAACCCTAACTCACTTAACCTGCCCCTAACCCCAAATTCTCACTATCGCACACTCACCTCACCTGCACCCTAACCATAACTCACTTAACCCGCCCCTAACCCCAAATTCTGTCACAGTCGCACACTTACCTGACCCGCACCCTAACCCTAACTCACCCAACCCATGCCCTAACCCAAACGTCCGCACAATCACACACTTACCTTAACCCAACCCATAACTTTCCACCGCATCGCTGAAAGCAGCAAAGCCACAACAATGGCCAACCAAATTCTTTCCCTAGGAAAGAATTTGGTTTTGTGCAGCTTTGCTGTTTTCAGCATTGGGGATATTGGGTTAAATATTAGATCATTTGAAATTCTGCTGTTTTGGTGATCTAATATAGACCCGCTATGTTTTTTGTAGTACTAATGTTTTGAAAAAAAATACTATTTAGAGGTATGAAGAAATGCCTAACTCTTACTTGCAAAAGAAGAAGCATACCTCTTGGTTGTAAACTGTTATTCCCTTCCAGACTAAATAGTTTTGTGGGTAGGCGTATGTGTAGAGCTGGAAGAGTTAAGTGCTACATGAATAGAGACATATTTGCTCACACTAAAAAATATTATTTGTGCAAATATAAAGAGAAGATATCTAAAATAAATTAGTATTAAAAAGAAAATACTAAGAAAAATGAGATGTGGATAATTGACTCATGGAATTTGAAAGAGTTACAAGATAAAAAGAAAAGGAAACTTTTTATGCATTTAGCATTTAAATCAGAGGCTAATGTTATATTTGTACAAGAGACTCAGATGATTACAGATATGAGAACGAGAAGAAATAGATAAAAGCAATAATTGTATCAGGTATTGAAACAAATAGTAAGGGGTGATTATTTTAATTAAAAATTAATTTAAAGAGATGATTATATATCAGGACTCAGATATAAATGGAAGATGGTGCTATTTTTCAATTAAAATTCTAGTTTGCAGAAACCACTTCTTCTTTTTTTTTTTAATCTGTATATTCCATGTGCAAAACAACAAGACCTTAACATGGAAATATATAATATTCTAACTAGATTTCCAAACTATTACTGTATTATAGGATGTGACTGGCATACTATAATTGATCCTGTAACAGACAGAACAAGTAGAAGCAAAATTTATAACACACATACTTCTTTAGCAATAAATGACCTAATAACAGACTTTAACTTATTTGACCTATATTACTACTGGAATAAAAATCCATCAGCAACAAAATCCATGTACTACTCTCAGTGCTATAAATCATGGTCCAGACTTGACTTCTTTTTGATATCTGAGATTTTCTTTAAGACAAAAATAAACTACTGTACAGAACCTAGGTTTTCCTCAGATTACTCGAAGTTTAAAATTAAAATAAGTTGGCCTAGTGATCTCAATCTAAAAAGGGGATACAAACTGATCCCTAAACCTGAGTTTGCTACATAAAAAATATATAATACAGGAAATTAATAATACATTAGAGGATCTTGAGCATGACCTAACACTAACTGATAGTGCAATAAAGCTAAAATCAAGGGAATTTTAATAAAGAAAGTGTCATACTATTAAAAAATATTCAAAGAAAAAGAGATCAGAATTTAAGATAAAATAAACAAAATAGAAGAATCAATGCAAAAAAGAAATGAACTCATTACTAGAAGAACAAATTAATAACTTACAAAAAGACTTGTATATCATGCATGCAGAACAATTCCCCTTCTCAGAAATGAAAACCCTAGCAAAGTAAGGGCACAAATAAAGTAAGGGCACAAACTCCATCAAAATTATTGGCAAGTTTAATTAATGTAAACAGCAAGGTTCCTATGAATAAAATTGAATTCCAAGGGAATACATATAATACTTATCAAGAAATTAGCATTTTCAAAGATTTATACTCAAACTTGTATGGCCCACAAAAACTAATACCTACTGATTCAGAGAGGGGCCTCTTCTTAAGGAATCTAACCTTCCCAAAGATTAGTCAAGCTCAAAAGGACTCACTTAGAGTTCCCTTCACACAATAAAGAAATCCTTTCAGTAATAACTATTCTAAAAACAAGTAAGGCTCTTGGGCTAGAAGGTTATACAGAAGAGTTCTATAAATCCTTTAGGCAAAGTATATCAAAACTCTTATTAAATGTCTAAAACTATATAAGGGAATATGGCATTACAGATGTACATTTAAATAACTCAAAGACAATTTTTATACCTAAAAGCAAATCTAATCTTAAAAACCCTGGACATTATAGACCAATTTCTCTCATAAATCTAGACATCAAAATTTTAGCTGCAATACTTGCAAACAGATTTAAAAAGTATCACCTAACGTAATATCACCTGGACAATCAGGATTTATGAATGGCAGACAGACATGTGACAACATATTAACTTTAGACACTATGATCCTGTTATCTAAACAATATAAAAATCCTATGTACTTGATTGAGATGCTTCTAAAGCTTTTAAAATGTTTTATTCTCTGTATTATGGCACTTTTATATACCACAAGAATTTATAAATATAATACAACTTCTATATGATAGCACTCACACAATTCTACATATAAACAAGACAAATTCAAATCCAGTAAGCATTTTAAATGGGACCAGACAAGGATGTCCATTATCTCCCTACCTTTTTAACTTATATATACAACCTCTATTTTTACTTATACCTCAAAAAATGTCCCATCATATCCCAGAAATTTTTATGAACATAATTCTAATAACATCCTTTGCTGATGATTTAAATCTATACTTCTCACTCCCTAACACAGATAGACAAAATTCTTGACTCAATCAATAACTTCTCAAAAGTCTCAAACTACAAAATTAATCCTATAAAGTCCTTAACATTCCCTATCAATCCAGTAAGCCACGCTGACTCTTATTTTCCAAATTTGGGAATAAAGTTAAAATACACCCTGAAATATTTAAGTATTACCTTTGAACATAGCCCGGAACTATTCATGCAGAATAGCTTACTAAAGGTTTGGTCAGACACTGATCAGGATATCCAGAGATGGGGAAAAATGAAGCTACCTTTCCTTTCAAAAGCAGCAATTATAAAAATGAATATCCTTCCAAGGCTATTATTTCAGCTAAATGCAACAATCTTAATAGTCCAGAAAACCTTTTTTAAAAAATTGTATGTAACTTTAGCAAATTTATCAGGTATTCTAAGTCAGTCAGAATTAAATACCAGACATTAATGCATCCAAAAGAAAAGGGTGGATTGGGATTACCTGATTTTAATCTAAATTATGACATAATATGTGCAAACAAGATTATACAAGTTGCTGATTATAATCCCAAGAGTAAAAATTGGCATCCACTATGGATCAAACTATGGTTTAACTATATCAAAAACAGCAAAATTAATCCCAAATCCCTTCCTTTCTAAAATCAGGAGAACTTAAAGGATAGCAATTTTTACTTCTTCTTAAAACATAGAATAATAAGGTTTCAGAAATTGTTGGAAGTTGTAAATCTAACAAACACTTTTATCCTCTTGCAGCCATTACATCAGAACCCAAATCTCAGATTAAATAAAGAGATGTTAAATCTAAACAGCTATCCACTCATTAAGGAATGCAAAGTTTGAGATATTTACAAACATAGGAAAAATTATTTAGAAGATATAAGGAATGTTCTCAACCTTCCAAAAAGATACATCATAATGCTAAGGCAAATCAGAGAACTATTTACTTCAATATTCGGTAACTTTGAAACTAACGAAAAAGACTTCGATACATGTATTACATTATGGAACTTACTAACCTCAAAGAAAAAGACACTATCTAAAACATATAAGTTAATAGTATCTTTTAAATACCAGTCATCGTTATTGTATTCAAGATACTGGAATAATAAGATCAAAGAATGCTCTGAAAAACAAAAATTAATTCTATTGAAGCAACATTAAAATTAATCCCTTTCGAAAACTCATATATACTCAATTAATGGTAACCAACAATACTTACTTCACCCCAGAAATACTTAATTTGAATTCGGAGGTCTCTCTAAATTGTCTGTGCTATTACTCACAAATAACAGATTTACTCCATATCATCTTGAGCTGCAAATGCACTTATAAATTGTGGTGCTCTTTGAGAGACTAGAGAAGAAGGGATATCAAAAATCCACATTATCATGGGGATTTGCATATTAGCCCTCAAAAATTACCCAAGTTTAACCTACACATTCTAATTGCTCTCTTCTCGCTAGTGAAATTGTATATTACCCAGAACTGGCTAAATCAAACCAAACTATCATGGGAGGGTTTCAGAAGTATGTCAATAAAGTGTATATCAGCACATAAATATATAATGACTAACCAAAGTAAGTGTTCCTATTTCCTAAAGTAGTGAAGTTTTCTCCTGGATCATATTTGGAAAGATTAGCTGAATGTGGAATGACAAATTATTGTGATTATTAAAAGAAAAAGGGTACAAAAGCACTCACCCTCATGAGCTTTGTGTCACCTCTGTTTTACATATGTATCCATATTGAAACATTATGTTAATTGTGACACAATGTTAATTAGAAATTGACTGTCTGTTGCACTATTTTGTACATAGTATATATAGGATGTTATCAGTGTATTTTTGTTGTAACACTGACATTTCTGTTGATACATGGTGTACTTAAATGTGTCTGAACTCTTCTTAAAAAAATCATGATTGTACTGTATCTTGCATTTTGACTGGATCTTGTAACATACATACAATACAAGAGAAGAAGAAGAAAAAGAAAAATATTTGAAAAAAAAATCGGTGTTGTCATCACACTTTGAAGATACAGGTTTGTAGTCTGTTAAGCACTGTACTCCCTGCCATATATGTCTGGAGTCCCTTAGGTCTAAGAAGTGACACTGTATTTTCTGTCCGTAGGCACGCTTTGCCTTCTTTATTCCCCTATTTAGGTTCTTTCTGGTCTCTCTGAGGACATCCTTGTCACCTGCCTTAAAGGCAGCATTGCATGCTCTTAGGAGCTCATATACTTCATTTGTGATCCAGGAATTTTGGTTGGCCCTTATGGTGATGGCCTTGTTGACTGTCACATCATTCACACACCTAGATATGTATGCCAGCACAGAGTCCATGTACTCATCCAGATTTATTTATTTATTTTATATTTGTTTACCTGAAAGTCTGGTTAGGCCTAAAATGACCTCTTCAGTGGAGTCTGGGAGAGGAAAGTCCCACACATTACTAACATATGCAACATTAACTCATTAATACCTATGTGGTGTGGAATGACACACCTCTTGCAGCCTACAGACACCTTGCATTCTAGAGCATTTTCTGAAAAATACATTTAAAAAGCATAAGATAAACAAATGTCAATATTTTCTGAACAACAAAAACTATTAAACTGGTAAAAATAGCAATAATATCATTGAGATGTATTCTTCACAGTGATAATAGTCAGTGTAAATGTCTTTTTCTTAAATACTGTAATATATTACAATATACACAAACCCCAAAATGTATTTTTTCTAAACTTTCACAAGCAAATTTTTCTATCCTGGAAACTATACAGCCTATACATATATTGTTAGAATATGTTTTTGTTAACTAGACATAAACTTTCACATGACAACAAGAATTCTTCTTTAAGTGCATGTTTGAGACATTTACAGAAATATTTTATTTATTTATTTGAGATATGTTTACTAGGAAAGTCCAACTGGGTATGAGCCCATTTTCAATGGAAGCCCGGGGAGAAAAGCTCCACAGTACACATAAAGAGAATTAGCTTCAACAATGGTTGCAAATATTGAGACAATAAAGTAGTACAATATGTGAAATACAAAATAAGCAAAGTATAAAGGCAAGCAATAAAGTTGCCCATACATTATATACAAGGTAATAAGCAAAATTACTCCTCTCCACTCCACTCCGCAGCCAATCCTCACACACCTTCCCAAGATTCCCACTATCCCAACTCCTCCCACCTTGTTCTCATTTCTCTTAACACATCTAGCCCACCCACAAACCATGCACTTCCTCTTTTCCATTTTTACTAATACTCTGCTTCTCCACATTCTTTACCTCACCTACAATGCCAACTCCCCCCACTCACACCAACTCAAACATCTCCATTCACCAATACTACCACTATCCACATCCCACTCCCAATCCAATGCATATTTTAACATTAACCCACAACTCTTCAACCACACAACCTATCTCCTTTCACCTATCAAACACTTACACATCCACCATCCTAGTTCCCCCTCCCACCAAATACCACAAACTTACAATCAAGCTTAGACTCCTCCTACTACACTCCATCTCACAAATAAAACTATGTGCTGACATCCATCCCAACCCAGGTCCCAATGACATAAACTCTCCATGTCATCTATCTAGACCTACAACCTGTAACCAATCCAGCATCAAGCACACATTCTCACCCTTACCCCCTTTCACAAAACCTCTAACTCTGATCTGCTCCTTCTTAATATCAACCTCCGTAGTATCTTAAATAAAACCAGCAGATTCCACGCTACCCTAGCCACCTACTCACCAGATATAGCCGTGATAACTGAAACCTGGTTAAAGCCCCATATTTCTGACAGTGAAATTCTCACTACAAGCTATAACATTCTAAGACAAGATATCATTAACAAACGTGGAGGTGGTGTTGCTATCATGTTCAAAGACACCCTCAAAGTCGTACAACTAACGTGCACTTCCCCTGATCTGCGCATCTCAGAAATACTGGCTGCCTGCCTTGAAATCAACCAGAACAAAGCCATAATTATCATTGCCACCTATCTTCCTCCCGGCAATTACCTTCCCAGCATAGAAAATCTATTCACTGAGGAGCTATCAAATTCACCCAAGAAACTATTGTGCTTCAAGACGTTAACCTAGATTGGCAAACCTGCACATCAAATAACTCATCAAATTTTATAAATCTTTTCAACTTCATCCAAACAATCACCTGTTCTACCCGCACAGACAAATGCACCAATAAGCAGTCAACATTAGACTGGATCCTAACTAACAAACCCAACCAAATTACCTAGCCGGTTGCTTTCCTGACACCCTCAGCGATCACTCTCCAACCTTTCTCTACAGAAAGTGAGTACATACACAAAGCAACATCATTTGTAAATACATCATTACTAAGAAAAAATTCTCCCCCACTACTTTTAACTCCTACTCCAACAATGCAACTGGACACCACTTAAACACCAACAGTTAGATGCTGCTATCCAGTACTTTAACAAAATCGTCCTTTTAATCCTCAATTCTCTTGACCCCACTAAAAAAGTGCATTCTAAATCTAAGCCACTCCCATGGCTAACCAAAGTCTCTAAACTATGAATGAAGTGTAGAGATAAAGCCTGGTCAATGTACCATATTTCAACAGACAAAGCAGACATATTAACTTATCAGCAACTGAGAAGCCAAACAAAGAAACAGATCAGAAAAGACAAACAATCACACTCCCTATCCTGTCAACAGAAACACCTAAACAATCCCTCAAAATTCTGGCAATCCATCAACCAGCTCATTAACGCAGGTCAAACCTCTACCCCACCCCCAGTCACCACAAACAACTCAGACCCTATCTCAACACAATTCAACATCCACTTCATTAATACCATCACCTCACTCTTGGACAATCAACCCTCCCAACCACTAGCTGTTCCCACCCCTACCCCACATGTTCACAACCCTTTCTCCTTTTCACCTATCCAAACTAATTTATATAAAGACCCTCTTAACCAAACTTAAACCTTGCTGCATAGCTGCTGACAAACTCCCAAAAGAATTCCTAAAACTTGCCCTCCATCTATAGCTTACCCCATTTCAATCCTGACTAATCACTCTATTAAAGAACAATATGTTCCACTTCTTTTGAAAACACCTCATATTATACCCCTCCACAAAGGTGGTCCCTCCAAAGAACTAACTAACTATCACCCCATAGCCATCCTTTCCCCCCTTGCAAAAATCCTAGATAAATGTATCCACAACCAGCTCATTAACTACTTACAAAACAATAACCTCCAATCCAGTACTCTGCATGGCTTTAGACCCAAACATAGTACCAGCGCCGCCCTCCTTACTTTCACTATCACCATCCACCACCTCATGAATGAAGCCCAGCTTGTATCGACACTGTATCCCACCAGCTACTACTTAATAAACTATCCTCCCATGGCCTCAGTCCTTCAACCCTAACTTAGTTCCATAGCTATCTTTCCAATTGACAACAGGCCACAAAATGGGAAAACTCTCTTTCTACTTTCTACTCCCCATCTCTGTGAGCATACCTCAAGGGTCTATACTCAGTCCTCTTCTCTTTATCATAGTCACAAACAACCTTAGTTCTGCAACTCAACTAGCTTCCATAGTACAGTATGCCGACGATGCTACCCTTATCTGCTCTAACTCCTCACCTCATGAACTCCAACAAAAAATGCAGTCATCTTTTCTAGACATCAAAACATACCTCTCTCAGCACCAGCTCATTTTAAATTCCAACAAAACCAAAATCATAGTTTTCAGAAACAGAAAACCCAAATCTTCCCTCCCCACTCTCTCCATCACCACTGGAAATGGAACCAAGATAGTCCCCACTGACCACACCAAACATTTGCGCGTTACCATAGATGATAACCTCAAATTTGATATACACATCACACAAATTATCAAAAAAGTGCACATCAAACTAGGCACTCTATACAGGGCCAAACCATACCTAAGTCCCATTGCCAGGTTAGCCACTGCTTGCACTCACCTGCTATCCACCATCTTGTATGGTTCACTTAGATTCACAAACCTATGAAAATCAGACCTCAAAAACCTTGAAGCATGCTACAATAAGATTGCTAAATATGGCGCTAATCATCCACACAGATCCCATCACTGTGCAGCCCTCCCACAGCTAAACTAGCTAGAGCTACCCAACCTATTATCACTTAATCAGCTAACCTTAACCCACAAAAAAATCTATCACCCAAAACAACTGGCCAGCAATCTCCCACTTAGTTCAACCTAGCAACAAAATCAGAACTCTCAGATCCTCTAAAAAATTTTTACTCAAGGTTTCCAACTTTCATAACTGCCACGGCGATTCCCTCTATTTACACATAATAGCAAAAGTCTGGAATAACCTACCAGAGACAATAACAAAGAGCATCTATATTATCTTATCGAAGTTTTAGAATATCGAATTTGATATATCATCATCCAATTCTGAAACATCGAAAGATAAACAAAAAATGCCCAAAAACAAAAATAAAGAAAAACTTACCTTTGCAAGCAGGGGGGCAAGCTGCCCTGCACCCCCACACCCCCCTACTTAAATATGCCAACTCCAAGACTGCACCACATTGAACTAAACTGAAATCTCCCCTTATGGAGATTTCTGTTTAAATGTTCGATATTATTTGCTTTCGCTAATTTGGTGCCAACAATATCAGCTTCGATATTGTTGGCCTTCGCCAACGTGAAGTAGATCCAACAAAAAACCCTAACCACAACCAGTTCAAATCACTCCTAAAGGAGCACCTGAGTAACCACTGGCTGTGCTCTTGCCAGTCACGTGGATAATGATTAACCCACATGATTAGCTGTTCTCAGCAAAACTCCTATTCTTCTGATATGTATTTGTTTCGCAGTATGGAAATTCATGCAGTACTTGTATTGTTCTATTGCTATTTTGTACTATTGCCTGTATTGTTCTGTAGATTGTACTGCACTATTATGTTTGTTTGTTCTTGCATTGTACTGTACTATTGCCTGGATTGTATTCAATAATTATGCTTTGTAATATTGATTGTGTAATACTGTAGAGCTTTTCTGCCCGGGTCTCCGCTGAAAACGGGCCCCTGGCCCAGTCAGACACTACCCAGTAAACAAATATAGTAAATAAAAAATAAAAAATATAAAGGCAAGCAATGAAGTTGACCATACATTATATACAATGTAGGAAGAGAGTTCCTAATGTGCATGTCGTAAAAGCCATATAATTTTTCTGGCATTAGAACTAGATAATAAATTTCAGTCAAATTCTGGGACACAGAAAGGTTAGTTTAAGAAAACAAAGAAAGGACAATAGAATGTTAAGCAATTAAAGTGAGGTGAGGCTAGAAAGTAGGTAAAACAGGAAGAGAAGTAGAATGTATCAAGAGAAAGCCTATTAGGAGTGAGAAAAAAGGGAATAGAAGAGTACTAAGATGGCAAGGAGCAGGGGCAGATCTAATTGCTGGTTAGATGTTCTTTCAGCCTAGACTTGGAGGAACAGTAGTGGGGTATAAGTCTGATTGCTTCTGGAATGCTATTCCATGATTTGGCAACACAGGGAGAGTACAGACTAACCCCGTTAGATCTTTGAGGTTTGTAAATAGATAGTAGATACCTGTGAACATATTGGCCAAGGACAACCACAAAACATTCTTTAGCTATGTCGACAACCTCAAAGGCAATACACAGTTGTGTGCAGAGCTCATTGTAAATGGAGCCACCTATACTGAGCCAGAAGATATAGCAAACTTACTGGCTGATAAATTCAGCTCCAACTTTACCCCTCTCTCCACCTCAACCTTACCTCAGGAAATGCCATCAAATATAACTCCCCCTGCTATCACTAGAGAACTCTAAGGCCAAGAACACTGCATCAATGGGCCCAGACAGTACCTTAGGATGCCTTATAAACAGCATGAAACATGATCTATCAGGGCCTCTAGAATTACTATTTAACTATAGCCTCCAAACAGCCTTTATGCCTCATAAATGGAGAACAGCAACAGTCATCTCCCTGCACAAAGATGGGCCAGCTACAGAACCTTGAAATTGCAGACCCACACATCTCACTAGTTTTATATGTAAAGTCATGGAAAGAATTATCATGGAGATGATCAATAGTGATATAGCAAATTTCCAGACACTGGACCCAACCCAGTTTGGTTTTGTCAAGGGCAGATCATACCTACTCACCCTGGTGGACTTCTTTGAGAAGATCACCAAAGCAATGGATGATGGCAAAATGGTTTACACTGCCTACCTTGACCTGGCCAAGGTATTTGACACAATACCCCACTCAGGCATTGTTGGCAAACTCAAGAGGTTAGGTACAAACTCGTATGTCACCTGATGGATAGCCAACTGGCTCATAGACAGGACCCAGGAATTTAGAATCGAGGAGACCAGCTCTACAAAGAGGCTGGTCACAAGTGGAGTCCCTCAGGGATTATTCCTTGGATGGCTCTTTTTGGCATTCACTTCACTGAAGTAAAGGCTAATGTCAGCGGTCTCACTGACTAAATTTGCAGATGATTGCAGATTAGGAGCTGTCATTGAATCCCACACTGACACAAATGTTCTCCAGGATGGGCTGATACACACAAACAACTGGTGTCAGAGCCATGGACTAAAACTAAATGCCAAGAAATGCATAACAGTATCCTTTGGGAAGTCATCCACCCATGGTAACTATCATATTGATAACACACCCCTTAGAGTTGACCAGTAGTCAGGGACTTAGGGACACACATAGATAGTAATCTAACCTTTGACCATCACATGTCTACAGTAGTGAGGAAATCATTCTGTGTTGTGCAACTTATAAACAAAGGTATGGCATCTGTGTCAAAAGAAGTCATTGTTCCACTGTATTCACATTCATCAGACCTGTCATTGAGTATAATACCCTCTTTGGTATGTACTTAACCAGGCATATCCAACAGTTGGAACATTCACAGAGGTTCCTCACTAAAAGAATACAGGGCATGTCCTATGCAGACCACCTCGAGGCTCTATCCTTGTATTCTGTCTCCTACAGGCTTTTGAGGGGAGATCTATACCTGACATACAGGGCATTGTCAGACCCCACTCTGATGGACCTCCTGCATATCCACAAAACAAACAGCACCAGAATTACCCATTCTAAAGACTTAAACCTTTCTTGTGATATAAATAGGACTTGCTGGAGAGACAGGTATGTATCTCAGAGATTACCCTGTCACTGGAGCAGGCTCCCCAGCCAGGTGAAGCAGAGTTCCTCCCTAACTAAATTCAAGGGTAACTTAGACAGTTGAATGGGGAACAGGATATTTATCCCTGGTTTGGCACTTATGTCTCTAATGGACACAGACAACCTGTAATTAGTTCATCTCTCAGGCCCTAGCTTGTAAATGTTTTATCTCATAAGCCCCTGCTTGCACTTATCAAGGGTATCAGAACTTGTCAGAAATTTGGGATGCATGGGTAGGCTTAAAAAGGTCCTTGTGGTCGTTAGCCTAGTAAACACCTATGAACCTATATACTGGATATCTCTCAGGTTGTGCAACTTACAGCACAAATATTAAAGACATTTTTCTTAAACAACATCTAAGGTTTCACCTAATGTCATTCAATGGTTTGTAAATCACTTGTTTTTTAAGTATTAAGTAGATATGGATATATTGCTTATTTTCACAATTACTAGCAACAACTAGCAATATTTCCATAGTAGCATGATATAAACCAGCATTTTCAGTGAATTTTCTGTCTCCCACCTTGGTGTTTCATACCATATACCTCAATAAAATGTAGGTCTCGCAGTTATGAAATTATGAATAATAAGTGGCAAACAAAGATTAATTTCTCCACTGTAGGACATCCTAAAATAACAATCTTAGTGACATTTTCTTTAATAACTCAATGCCCTTGCTAATAATACCTTTTTAATAGCTGATAAGTCACTTGGTTAAAGAATCCAGACCCAAAAAGATATGGATGCCATAAGGAAGTAAACTGGAAGTATGCAAAAAGGGCATTTTAGGCTTGAGTGATAATAGTGCAGTGTGGTGTCATTGGCAATCTTAGATATAGTTAATTATTTAGAAATGAACCACTTAGTTCCTAGGTTTATATGTTAGTACTAGCTAATCAGTCTGCACACCATTACAAGCCTAACCAATAAGCCATATTCAAAATTCCCTCTTGCCTCCAGGAGTCAACATAATATAGAACTGAGGGAAATTCTGAGGCTGCCCATCCAATTACCTAGGTTTACCTTGAAGGTTGCAGGGGTGCTACTTTGCTTGTTTGTCTTAGTGTGGAGGCATGCATTGGGATATTAATCTATCATGCCAAAGTGTCTTACTTATCTGTTGATGAAGAATTAGTACCTCTAATCAGTTATTTGAGGAACAATTTGCTCTGCAAAGGAATAGGATGCCAAAGAGGTTTGGGAGTTTCATGTACTGAAATCCCCATGGAAGAGTTTCTAAGAGACTGAGTACAAAGAAAGGGCTCCCAGTCTATTCTGATAATTAAGATTTTTGAGGCTACTATTTTTTATATTTTAGTTTTGAATCCCTGTGGTCTCTCAAGTTGAGTGATATGATTAGACAAATTCATGCCAAAAAGGGCATTATTTTCAAAAATGCCTTTGATGATATACGAGCAATGGGAATTAAGATGTCCGTGGATCTAGAGGACATGCATTTTGAAAGTAGAAAAAAAAAAAACAGAGAGAAGGCTTTCCAAACTACAGTGGAAGTATGACTGTCAAAAGATTAAGAATTATCAGTAAGAGTGCCAAGATCCCTTTTGACAGTATCTTATTGGAGGGATGGGTCACCTTTGTGGCATGTGAAAATATCTACGAAAATAAACTATACCATCTATAGTGTGTCGCAATCAATACTGATCATTGATAAACAAAAGTGTGCAAGTAAATTAATAAATCTTTTACAAATTACATACAATATTTACATGGGGAAAACCAGCATAGAGAGCCACTAAAGTTTGCATAAAGATTATACTCTAACACTCTAACATTCTAACACCGGTGCATCATCAGGGGTTGAATAGCAGTTAGATATATATCGTTAGTGGGAACACAAACCCATAGCCTCCTTGTCTTTTCTTAAAGTTAACAACAGTGCGACACACTCAATATGGTTTTAGAGCCTACCGTGTCCTAGCGATGATGTTAGCATAGATCTGAGTTTGGCGGAAACAGCTTTAACCCCCTTTTGCTGATAATCTAAATTCCTCTGAGGCATATTTGAAGTGGAGAAAGGCTTGCAACACCTCAGACTTGTGTGGGCAGTAATACAGGTAGTCGTCTCTAACTACTAGATATTAACCTTTTGACTATATATGTCTAAATAAGGTGACTATCTTATAAGCTATTGTTAATTATGCTTTAATGGACCTGCAATGCTTCTGCCTATTCCTGTTTCTTTTATGGTTGCTAATGATGAACTAGCTTGAATGTTATAGCTCAAAGTTCTTCATGTTGCAAACAGCCTCAGAGTCCTGCAGCTCACTGTTTTATACTGTTTAATAACCTAGTAGAACATAGTAGTACTCTGTAAAAGCACTCCTAGCTAAACTGTGTTATGCTACCTAGAACTCTACCTTATTTTTTTGGTTAGGCTGTGCCTTGTGACTGTATAATGGTGCCTCTAGACTTGGATATTGTATACTGTGTTGCTATATGTCTAAAATTACATTACTGAATGCTTAAAGTGTATTGCAATGGAAACACTGCATTGCTATAAGTCTGAAATTGCATTAATGAATGCTTAAAAGTGTGTTGGAAAGGAAATGCTGTGTTACTACCTGAGTCTATGCAAATGACTGTTTTTTACCCTGCATTTATTTATTTTTTTTTATTTTCCCCACCATTCCCAGGTTTCAAATCTTCTATCTTGTAACAAGGTTTTGATACCTCTACCTACCTGGTGAAAAGGACCCCTGCAAACTATTCTAAGCATCTCTTCATATAAAAAGAAACTTGCTGCCCAGTTTTAGGAACCCTGCTACCAAGGAGACAAGAAAGTACGTGTTATCTTAACCTAGCGGTAAAACTGAACACTGGCTTAAGAACTTGTGTACCCATTGACACACTCTACTTAGCTAGGATACCCAGCAGCCATATCCCCTTCTCTACCCCTTAATATTTATACTTTCTCCTCTCCCTGGACTGTCTCCCATAATTTGTTCACGGAAATTTTTTTTTTTATTTTTACCTTCCATCTCTGTACTCTAGCTTTGGTTGCTATACAATTTGTGACCACTAGGTGGCACCCTGAACTAGGCTATTTCTTCTGTACATCTACCTTTTCTCCCCAGAAACCTAAAGATCCTGAACCTAATTAAAGATCTGATTCTAGTCTAACAAAGAAAGAAGGAACTTTTTCCTGCCCTTTCTTTACCACTCTTTCTGCTACTTTCCACTTAAATAGCACTCAGCTTCCCCTCTCCATCTCAACCACTGTATACTTCCCTCCTCACTTACGTGTACCAACTGAAAGTACCTCAGTAGTTGGTGCTTACAGATTGTTTTCTGCTGACACTTTTCAGTTACTTGTCTAAACTCGCTCCGTTTGCCCTTCGGGCTCACTTCGCTCCCCTACCCTACCCCCAATTCCCACCCACCCCCAGTGTAGCTAGCTTTATACATCTGATACCACACCCCCTCCCCTAATCAATGTATCACATACCTCTGCCAGTTAGCTACCCATCCCCACCCACTACTACTTCCTTTAACAACTTTACAGCTTTTATATCCTCTCCCTACTCTCTGCACTCTAATCATCCTTTTGATATCTTTATACAACTTTCTCTCCTACAGCCACTTCTATTTTATCTTATAGTATACTCTTCTCTCAATCTTTATTCTTCCTGAAATCCTACTCTTCCTAATGGACTCAATACTAAGGACTACATACTCAAACCTGCTACTCCTAAAGTTTCTCTTACTATACCCTATACTCTAACCATTTATGAACATTATTCACTTACTGAACTTAACCACCCCCCCAACAAACTCAATCTGCTTCTCACTTAAACACCCTCAACCATATAAACATAACCTCCACTTCTATCTATATACTACCAAAATAGCATAGATCCAACCATGTTAGTTACTTTCAAAACTAAAAAACTTTAAATAACTATTACAAAATTCTAAAGATTATGCAAGCACCTCAACAACACCCCCTATTAGATGGCGACATTCATCCAAACCCTGGCCCCAGTAACAACATTGTCAATGACCAACTCAATCTAACTTCTGATACTATAACTATCACAAAAAGACCCACTAACTCCCTCCTGATAGCCCACCTCAACATTCATAGCATTAACAATAAAATTTCACAACTTCATGCACTCCTAGAAGTGCACTCATTTGATATCCTCTGGATTACAGAAACTTGGCTAAAGCCCTCAACTCATGACCATGAAATTACCCCTCCTGGATACAACATCCTGAGATGTGACCGCAAAGCCAAAAGGGGTGGGGGTGTAGCCATTCTGTATAAAACAGAACTTCAGGTCACATCCTTCAATGTGCTCCTACCCTTTGATACAAATGCAGAAACCCTTACTGCCAAACTTCAAGTTAACAACTGCAAATCTATTTACCTATTTTGCTGCTATCTTCCCCCTGGTAATAATATCAATATTCTTGAAAAATTCTTAATTGCTTCTCTACTCACTTACCCCAGGAAACCATAGTGCTAGGTGACTTTAATATAGACTGGGCCACATGTAACTCCCCTAATTCTATGACCCACATAAATCTATATGGCTTTTCCCAAATAATAACCACCCCTACTAGAATTCACAAACCAGGCAGTAAAGAAACCATCCTAGACTGGATCCTTATCAACAGCCAACCTGACAAATATAAATCAGGTACCCTTCCAGATCACATTAGTGACCACACTCTAACCTACATAATTAAACAAAAAACCCATAGCCCCATCTCAAATAACTTTAAAACCTCACGCTCTAAAAACACTTTTTTTCAGAGAGCTTCCAGAATGAACTTAAGGCATGTAACTGGTCACCACTACACCATCTTCAACTTGATGAAGCAGTGACCTACTTTAATACAAAATTCCTACAAATCCTAGAATACCATGCCCCCTCACGCTCTACCCATATAAGAATGAAAATTGCACCTTGGCTTACTAAAAAAAAACAGGCAAAATATCCTTCTACGTAACAAAATCTGGGCCAAATGGAGATCTTCCAAAAACCCATCAGACCAGCTTTACTTTAAACAGCTAAGAAATGCCACCAAAAAAGAAATTCTGCTCGATAAAAAAAACTATTACCTTCACCTTCAACAAACCCACCAGCAAAAACCACAAAAATTTTGGTCAGACATTAACAAACTACTTAAGCCAGGGCACTCTAATACTCCTGCCCCATCAGGTATCTCCCATAACCCTAAGCAAAGTGCTGATGCCTTTAACAACTACTTCATTGAAACCATTCAAACTCTAGCTAAAACAATACCACCTGTTAGCACTAACCCGTTAATCACCACAAACAGCCCAGTTCCCTCCTTTCATATACAACCCGTACCTACATCCCTTGTCTGCACCCTCCTTCAAAAACTCAAACCATGCACCCCTTCAGCTGATGGTCTACCAGCCGAATACCTGCAAATAGCAGTGAAAGCCATTGCCTATCCCATTTCCATCCTTATAAATAGAACAATTACAGAAAGCACAATCCCTTCCATCTGGAAAGTCTCCCATATCATCCCTCTACATAAGGGTGGTACTTGTTCTGAGATTTCTAACTTCCGCCCAATTGCCTTACTCTCTCCAATAGCCAAAATAATGGAAAAATGCATCCACCAACAACTACTTGACTACCTTCTCCATAATAACTTACTTGCTAACTGTCAGCATGGTTTCAGGCCATTTCATAGTACCACCACTGCCCTACTATCCTTTTCTGACTGTATAAACAAACATCGTAACAAAAACTCCCTTTCTTCTGATCTATTTATTGACCTTTCAAAAGCTTTCAACATGGTTAACCATCACCTACTTATGAACATATTAAAAGCCCTATACCTTGACCCACAGGCATTACTGTGGTTTAAATCCTACCTAGAAAACAGACAGCAAGCAGTACTCTAGGATAATAACCTATCTCTGCACCTCCCTGTTAACATTGGAGTACCTTAGGGCTCTATTTTAGGCCCTCTTCTCTTCTCAGTTTTTATTAATGATTTAAATACCAAAATTCCACAAGCCACCTGCATACAATATGCAGATGATTCTACTTTAATATGTTCAGCTGAGTCCCTTAACTCTCTCCAGACCCTCACCCAAACAGTATTTAATCTTGTTGAAAACTGGTTCATGCAACATTGCCTCTTTCTTAACCCCAAAAAACAAAATTATTGCTTTTTGCTCCTACTCAAAAGTCTGCACAATTTCACTTCACAGTAACCTCCAGCAATGGAACTATCATAACTCCAGACACTACAACCTGACTCCTAGGAATTACAATAGACCACAGCCTTAGCTATGATGATCATATTAATACTACTATAAAATCTGTCAACAGAAAACTTGGCTCCCTTTATAGAATCAAACCCTTCCTTACACCAGAAGCTAGAACTACTATAGGCCAGACCCACCTTATCTCTGCCCTGTTCTACGCTTCTGCCATTTATACCAATCTATCTAAAAGCAACCTTAGCAAACTTGCAACCAGCTATAACAACATTGTCAGATTTGCCACTGGTACCCCTTTCCAAACCCACCACTGTCTCAACCTCAAACAACTAAGATGGTTAGAACTGCAGAACCACCTACTTTATCAACAATACACCATCACTCAAAAGATCCTTTACCACCCCAAGAATACCCCGATTCTCACTAATCTGATTACCCCATATAAAAATCTGCCAACACTATGCTCAGCTAATAAGCTTCTAGTTTCCACTATTAAATCAAACAACCAGGCAGGGGAGTCTCTATTCACTAACACAGTGGGAAAAACCTGGAACCTGCTTCCAAAGGAACTCACATCTCTTTCTTCCACACTGCTTTTCAAAAAATACCTTAAAGAGTACCTTACTACACACTGGCTATGTCCCTGCTCTAACCCTGACTAACATCTAAATCCCCATCTCACGCTCCTTAGACTTTTCTGCTCTGTTGTTCTTTTATGTTTATCTGGGTTAACCAGTAACCTTGCCTCTAACTAGTATTTAACAAGATTTCCATCCTAGTACTTTAATAGAGTTTTCTTATTCTAAATATGCTATCCTCCACTGCACTAGATATAAATTATAATGTCTGTACATCTGTAAAAAATGTTTGGACATCTGTAAAAAAATATATATATATATATATATATTTTTATTTTTTATATTTCTGTTTGCTATTTGCTTGTAATTATATGATATGTCACTGCCTATGCTTGGAGCTTTTCTCCCCGGGCCTCTACTGAAAATGGACATATATCCAGTTAGACTAGCCTGGTCAACAAATGTAAAATAAACACAATACTTAATTCTGTAAAAAAAATGTGACAATAAAAAACAAAAGAGCAAGTAAATAGTACATGAGTTCTGCCAGTGCCAAGGAGGTGATTTGCAGGAATATATCAGTAAGCTAAACAAGATGGATTTTAAATTGAGTGGAAACTATTATTGGTGGAAGGTATTTTCTTTCATTGCTTAGAAATGTAATTGGAATAAATTGCAACTTGTGGGTGGCCATGGTGGTGGAGCAGTTAGCGTTGCCTCACAGCAAAAGGTTCTCCGGTTTGATCCTCAGCTGTGGTGCCTTCTATGCGGAGTCTGCATGTCCTCCCTGTGGTCACGTGGGTTTCCTCCGGGTGCTCCGGTTTCCTCCCACATCCCAAAGACATGCTGTAGGTAGATTGGACACTCTAAATTGGCCCTAGGCATGAGTGCGTGCATGTGTGTACCTTCCGTGGAAGGTTGGGTGCCGGGTTGGCAATTCAACACCATAAAACTCTACTGCCAGTCATGAGCGGACAGGTGATCTGCTGTGGCAACCCCTAACCGGGAAAAGCCGAAAGAAGAAGAGTGTAGTTACTTGGCATATGTTACAGGATCCAGTGCTTCTAGTGGATACATAACATTAGAGAAGAATATTTAGAATACGGAACTTAACAGGATGTTGTACAAATTTATGAGCAGTTTTTAACTGGATGTAGTTTAGATGGTTGTGGAATTCTGGCCAGTGCAGATGTTCAGTGGCTAAACACTGATGTGGACTGTTGGTAGATTAGCTGCAAACAGTTTTATCGAATCACTCCTCTAGTTTGTTAAACAGATTGGAGCGTAGGTTGGAAGAATAGGGACATCATAGAGAAGACTATGTGGTAGGTATGCAGATGTGGTTAGCTTTTGGACAGCATCATTTTTTGTGATTTTTTTGATTTCCTGTTGGATATATAAGTTGAATGTTAGCTGTTTATCTATTCTGTTATTTTCAACATTTGTAAGTTTCAAATTATTTTTATTATTAGACAATATTCTAGGGGTGGATAGCATGTTTTTTTTTTCTTTTATTTAGCAAGATGTCAGATTGTATTAGCCAGGTTTTTATATGGCGAAGAAAGGCATTTAAGTCAGACCTTGCAGCTAAGAGATACCGGAGGCAGAGCAGATGATTGTAGAATCATAAGCTTATTTAATTAGTGATGAAAGAAGAGTGGTTAGGTATATGTCACTGATAAATATGTTAACCAGTAGGATCCCTAGGGCTGATCTTTGGGTGGGCCCCGTACCTCTCAACCTTTTAGCATAAAATATTCTAGACAAAGTGAAAAATAAGAGGGAGGGCAAAGGCTCCAAATCAGAGACAGGTTTCTGCACTTTAACTTAAAAAATTGCTAGAATACAGGTTTTTGAATTCACATGCATTTTCTACAGGATATAAAGTCTGAAACTCAAACTTCCTGCCATTATTTAATGAGTTCAGTTCTCAATAATTTGCTAAAAAAACACAAACTTTATAAGGAACAATCCAAAAATATGAGGCAGAAATCTGGACATTGTACAAAATTCTGGACAGTTGAGATGAATAACCACTCTTATAGGCAGAGAGGTTGATATAGCATTTTGATCTTTGACATACTGAGACATGTCGGTAAGATATCTATTAAGCCAAAACAAGGAATTAGTGGAGAGGCCTAGCTGTGAGAACCTTGATAACAGAACAGTGTGTGATAGTGTCATATGCTTTTGATATATCAAGAAATGCAGATGCAACTAGCTTTCCAGCATGTCAGTTTTTATTTAATTTGTTCAAGATGTGAGCAGTGTTGTATCAGCATGGAGACTGGACCTGAACCCATGCTGGGATTGTGGTAGTAGGTTGTTATTAGTAAGGTGCTGGAGTAGTTGAGAATGGACACATGTCAAGGAGTTTGGATAACTATTTCTAAACTACCCGCCTTAAAATGCTCTCTAAGGGAATGTTTATAAAATTATGGACTGGCTCCTGTGCCAAGCCTGGGTGAACTTACTCACTATATTTCACTCACTCCCTTCAACCTAAGTCACACCTCACAACCCTCTCCAACCTCCTACTTTACTCCTTTCGTTTGATTTCCAGCTACCATACCGTATCTACTTTCTCTCTGCAGACCTTTTCTCTACCTCTTTTGCTTTCTTCCCTACTCACCAAAGCTACCTGAAGACACCCTGCCCTGCATTCTTCTTATAATCTCCTTCTCTATATATTTCTTCCCTTTATAACCCTAATATGAACATCCTGTCTCAAACTAAGACTTTACTCAATTTGTCTCACTGTCTCTAACCATGTAATCTCTATTATCTCTTTTAAATATTGTATTAAAATTGTCTCAGGTCTCATTTATCACATACTAATCTATGTAACAAAAATATGACTAATGAGTTTTCATCACATATTTTCTCCAAATCATGTTCTTGCTTTTCATTGTACCCTGCTATGAGACATAAGTTCTATATTTTTCTCATTACAACATATTCTCATCCATATGCTTTGTAGTGTTACTTTAAATCACAAGGTATCATGTATCTATAACTGATTTTGACAGATTGTGATTGTGGGGCTTTTTTTCTCAGACCTCTGCTGAAAATAGGCATTTTTTTGTCCTGGTTATACTTTTCCAGTAAACAAATGTCAAATAGATAAATAAATAAGAGGGGCAGTGCAGCAATGGGTCTATAACTGGACAGGTCAGTACAGTTGCTGCCTTTAAGAAGTGGTACTATATGGAACTGCTTCCATACATGTGGAACATACCATTTCTGTAGGGTTTATTAATGAGAATAGGTGCAGGATATGCAATAGCTTCAGCTAGTAGTTGCAGATATTCTGTAAGGAAATTGTCAGTGGCAGGGGTAGTTGATTTAAGTTTTAGTAGATGGTTTTGATATTGTCTACGGAGACAGCTTTGAGGAAGAAGGAGTTAGGATTATTGACATTTTGGTTTAACTGTGGAGTGTTGGCTCTGTTACTAGGTTTTAGCAGGGATGTTACTGTAGGAATGAAGTGCGAGTTGAATTTACTGACAATAGTGAATTCACCCTGACCAAATCACTGAAAGCGCAAATTACTGAAAACTCATTTCACCCAATCTCATTTCAGTGAAGTGAAATAGTGGCCCTATGTAAAGTACTGTAAGGCAAGTCAAAGGTATATGCCCTTTTCCCCACTGTAGTGTGATCCTGGAGTTAGTATATATAGTTAGTGGGTGTGGGGGGACACATCCCCCCACTTTTTGGGGGGGTGGGGGCATAGCCCCCACCTAGTTTAGTTTTATATTATATTTCACTGAAAGCTTCAAAACAATACATTTTAAACCATAGACATGCATACTTACAACACCAATGAATAACTCTTTCCAGAAGACAATATATACCCAAACTAAGTGGGGGGCTATGCCACCCACACACCCTAATGTGAGGGGCTGTGTCCCCCACACCACCCTAACTATACATACTAACTCCAGGATTGCACTACAGTGGGGAAAAGGGCACTTACAGTACTCTACACAGTGCCAGTACTTCAGTGAAATGAGATTTGGTGAAATGTGTTTTCAGTAATTTGAGCTTTCAGCAATTTGGTCAGGGTGAACTGAAATTCAATGAAATGAGCTTTGAATAAAACAAAGTAGACACACATACACACATCTATATATATAGACCCACAGTGACCAAAGGGCATTATAGCCTGCCCAAGTCTTCTTTATTAGGTAATGGCAACAAAATATTGAAATGATAAATTAATATATAATTACTTATGAATGCCTTATAGTGAAAATATATGCAGTTTGCCATCTTCCTGGCATAGAGAGGTGAACCTCTGACTTTGACCAAGCTGACCCAGGTTTGTTTAGTTACCCAGGCAATGGAAAAGCTGCTTAAAGAGACAGAGAGAGAGAGAGAAGGAGAGAGAGAGAGAGAAAAATGATGATGCTGAGTCTGGATGTATCTCCCAAGTTGTGGGCTGGGTCTTCAGTCTGTGAACATGCACTATACGTACAATCAACAGTGTAGACTAGAGACAGGAACACATGTCTTCTTTAAAAAGGGATGAGGCTATAAGGTAACACCACTTGCAAAGCAAGTGATATGCCCTTGCATTGTCCCATTACATACAATCCCTAGAACATTTTACAGAGATGCACAGTGGAATGGTAAGTGCATAATAAAGATCCCCTGGTGGTGTTCTGGATGACAGCTGTGCTAATACCAGCTGTTGCCTGGTTAGGGAATAAATGTATAGTAACAAAAATCAGCCAGATGGTCAGCAGAAATAGAGAGGCAAAAAAAGCGTGCACATTTTGAATTTTTCAAAAATATATGCTACAGAAGAACTCCTTTCTGCTAAACAAAGTTTTGTACAAGGAGTTCTCTGAATAAAATGACTGGGGCAGTATCTAGTCTATTATGGGGTTAACCTAGCTGGAATCTGACTAGTTCATGTTGTGCCTAAACCGGTTCTGGGTGCCCTCTGCATCCATTTTAGTTTTGCCACTTTACAGTGACTCACGTTGAGTGAAGTTTCTTACATATTGATCCATAAACACTGGCTTTACTACTGTTGATGTTTCTGTTGAAGTTTATATTTCTAATTAAAGTTGCTGAATTACTTGTCAGATGCCTGGATATTTTGTCTATCCATAACCGCCTTCACATTCTCCCTGAAGCCACACCTCGTCATATATCACTAGTACTTGCCAGGTTTCAGAAACTTCAGATTATAAAAAGAAATACCTTTCTTACAGGTAAACCCTGTACAATTCTAAATCTTTCTTAAAGTGAGTGTGCAAATCTCTATAACTAAACTTCTGGGAGAATCAGAAAATTCTATGGAGGCAGTTTTAGAAGGAAGGGGCTAAAAATAGTTAATGAGAGTGGAAACAGCAACATAGTACATACCATCCTCCTTTCCCACAGGCAGCATTTGTTGAGAATAAAGTGAATAGTGTGACACAGCATTCTCAGTGAAGAAAGGCTCTGCATAGCTTTCAGTAAAGAAAATAAAAACAGTTTTTAAGCACTACAAATGAGAAAATCTTAGCAACTCTTTTTAGCACTAGCTTTCACCACCCAGGACGAGACAGGCAAATATCTCATCTAGCATAAAGGCATCAAAAGTCCAGAGACCAGCAACTTCAGCTGATTTTCATGGTACATTTATAGGACTACAGTCTAGAAAGGGATAAAATAGAAAAAGAATTAAGAAGTGGGATAAGGCAGCAGGTATGTGAACAACTTCTCTAACTAAAAAGTGCTTTTAAGCTAGACAGCACCCTTCAAAGCCTAAAAAAACTTGCCAAATGGGAGCTATCAATCTTGGGTGAGTGGTAAAACTAAGCACATGCATGAATTTGGATAAAAGAGAAGCAGGCATACAATGAAGAGTATAGGCAAAGTAAGCTGGAAGATAAGGACTGGGTAGAAATGAAATGCACAGGCTGTGGATTGACAGTGTGTTTAGGGACCATTGGGCTGTGTGGGTAGAATAAATGACATAGGTCTTAAGATGGAGGTTAGGGGGTTGTGAAGGGAGGGGGAAGGGTAAAAGATGGGGGTCAGCTAGTTACTGTGAAGAAGGCTGAGGATAAAGTAAAGAAAGGGAACTCAGCAAAATTTGGAAGACAGAGAGCAGGCAGACATGAAACACATGGGAGGACATGGATAGAAGGGTTTGTTGTGAGAGCTATAGAAGGAAAATGTAAGTGGTGGGGAAGGGACTGACAGGGAATGGTATGGGACATAGGCAGTTGCAGCATTATCTGTGAACCATAAAATTAAGGGGCATCAACAGAAACCAATTGTTCTAATGATGGCCAGCCAGAGAATTTGCTGATGGGCTGACAGATGCTGTAGCAGATCTCAGGGATTTGTTGAGGCAAACAATTCCTTTATACTTTGGGTGGGGGAGGTGTCAGGGGCCTCTAGGTCACAGAAGCCATAGGGTTTTTAAATGCTCTGTTTGTGCATTTTGAAGCACTTTTCCAACAGTTTGATGGACGTCTGATGAATATTTCATCTGGTGGAATTGATACTGAGTTGTATCATTAAAGCAGTTTGACATTTTCAACTATTCTTCTTGTCTCACAACAAGAGGTTTTCCTGTTCGATTCTCGGCTGAAGTGCCTTCTGTGTGGAGTCTGCATGTCCTCCCTGCAGTCGAGTGGCATTCGAAAGACATGCGTGAATAGGCATGCTTTCGTTGAAGGTTGGGCATCGGGCTGGCAACTCGGCACCATAAAAATCTACTGCCAATCATTAGCAGACCGGTGTGGCAACCCCTAACCGGGAAAAGCCAAAAAGACAAACAACAACTTCTTTTCGGACAACAATTCTGGATAATTAGTTATAAACCATGGTTATATTGTGCTTTTAGGTACAGAATAAATAAAACATATTCACATTGTTTTTTGGAGTGTTAAGTCATAATAACCGGTAGTACTTTCCTTTTTTCTGTAATGACATTTTAAATGCTGGAAAATACCTCTCTCATGGACAAAGAAATATGTGGCTTAGTTGTTATACTAAAAGCAAAATGTGTTTATGATTTTATGAGTAATGTATTCATCCTCTGTGAGAAAAACTAAAAATGTGCATATTTGTTATGAAATGATTCCTAAAGGCATTTGCATTACAAAGGCTATGAAAGTATATAAAGTAACAACTTGAAAGCAAAAACATGTGGTTTGGTCTTCAGTGTGCTTCTAAAAATACAATAGACACAAACTTCAACTCCTTTCCCATATATACTATCCCTATAGAATATGCCTCTTCAAAGAGAAAGAGAAACTTAGTGCAGTAACTTTGAATGGTTAGACATTGCAAATGTTATGTCCACATTAGTATACTCAGCTTGTTGCTCTCAGAGACCTTTACAGCCCCAATTAGTGAATTCTGCTGTTTATCACATTTCTCTTCAAAAAGAGATTACCTGTACGGTAATTGCCTTTCTTACATAATTTAACAAAACCTTCCTTTATCTTATTCTCCTTGAACTTTCACAAAGCATTTGGCAGACTGTCATTTGCTAAAATAATGCTGCTAACACCTTTGAATTCCTCCTAAACTTATTACCTCTCCAAGGTATCAACAGCACCAAAATATTGCTGCTTGTGTCACACCTGACCTCTCAAACACCCTTAAACAATGAGAAAACCAGCAATAAAATACCTTACCAACAACAACATCCTAACACATGAAGAATCTATGGACTGGACAATAAGTACACCGAAGAGAAATGCTGAAGTAAATAATTGGAAAACTGTTGAGCAAAAGAAAAAAAAACTAAAGGACAAATAATCTTACATATGTTATATTCTGTAAAAATCTAAATAATAATACTAACAACAAAAGAAAAGTTCTTACTGTCTTCAAGTTACACCAAAACAGGTACTGTTTTCAATTATATTTTAAATGACAAAATTAGCATAAATGTAAATACATTTATCTTAAATCACATCAGTATACTAAGCATAATTTAAACATTACTCTATTTCTCATTATTATCCATCTATTATTTTCATATTCTTAATCAGAGTAATCAATGCATAATAATGTTCCCAAATAGTTTATTTATTTATTTATTTATTTATTTTCTCTCTCTGTGTTTTGTTGTTTTTATTTTCCTCTTCTTTTTATTAAATCTTCATTAACTTATAATACTTTCATCAGTATATGGTTATATTGCTTAATAGGTATAGTAATGGCTGCTATATAACTTATTATTAGTTACATCCCTGATAGTATTACTTTTATAAGTTAAAAGTGTCCCTGTTTGGATAAACGCTAATGCTGGGCAGAAATGTGTTGCTTTTGAAATGAAGTATTTCAGTTAGGATGTATCATAAGACTACTTTAAATAATCTTAAAAGATGTTCTGCCTTTGACCCATATGCACATACTGATATAGTCCAGTGAAAAAATATGTTTTAAGTGATATTTTGAGGTTATAAGTCAGGTGTGCTGTGGCTCCAGACATCCGGAGTTGAAAGATGCTTGTGACTAGCTTAGATATCCTGTTGTCTTTTCTTTTGTAGAGAAATAAGGCATAGCATGTTTAAAATGCAAAGTTTGACAGTTGTGAACACTACTCCACAAACTAGAGTGCTCACGTGCCACTACATGAGTTTGTCACCAAATAAGAGGAGGGAAAAAAAAAAGAAAAAACACATACCTTTTCCCCGCTTGGTTCTCGAGACAATTTAACAGCCACAAACATCACTAGAAACTTGAGTTACTTATTGCTTGTTGCATTTACTTGTGTACGCCATCCCCTGACTCTTTCTAATTGACGTCTAGTCAGAAAATAAGCTAGGTTCACATTTAAAGATACAGAAACCTAAATTCCTTCTAAGGAAACAAATAATATAAAAGGTTCATATAAATATACACAGATATTTATTTTTGAAGCACTTTCAGTTTATGGCTACTGATGTCTTCTAGCACCTTGATATATAAGGACATATATCTGCTTGTCTTTCTATCAGTTTAGATTTCCAGACATTTTAGCTATCCCTTACTATGTTTTATACAGCAGAGTTTAAAAAGCAGAAATTAATCATCAGCAAATAAAATCACTGCTGTTTTACAAATTCTCTAAAGGAACTAGTAAATGTCAAGCAACTGACAGGTTTGTTTTGGGGAGGGTTGCCATTTCCCACGCTGGTGCTCCTGCAGAATACTACTGATGTCCTGCTGCCAAGGTATGCCCTCGGGTGGGCAGGTGGGATGCAACAAGAAGGTTGGATGTGCATTTGGCAAATCAAACATTTAGATGGCGGTATGGTATACTAGATGGAGAAAGTGGAAGCAATGATTGTATAGGCAACTATAATGAGTAACATAACAACAGTGGATTTGACCCGTGTGTCAATTATACAATGTTTATATCCCATGTGGCTTTGGGCTTTGTCGAAGCATCTGTGTTCTACACACATATTGTGTTGGATCTGATTTGAGTGGAAGGGGGAGAGGCTTAGCCCACACCCTAATTTGTTACTGGGTTGCCATGCATTATGGGCATGCATTGTGGTAGGTACTCAACGGGCTATCCATCCTTAGATGGCTCATGCTGTTCCCGTTTGCTCATCTGAATGGTGACTGCAGCTGTGCTCTTCTTGTTATGTTGCCTGGCTGTGGCTTCACCCTTCTTATAATATTGCTTGGCTTTTTACATTATCAAGAATGACACAATACTAGTGTATGCGGGTATATCATGTTATTGTTAGTGTGGACAAGGATGCTTGACAATGCAACTATGATTCTTGGATCTTTCTGCAGACGGGTGTGTTGTCTGGCAGTTGAGAGCCTGGTTGTTCCTGATCAGCGGACCTGTATTTTTGTGTTTCAATGTGACTGCATGAAAGGATGCCAGTATTGGTCTGCAAGTTTGGTGGGCAGTAGATTCGTTGGGGATTGATTTGAGGAGACACTTGTATTATGGCTGGGGCACTTGACATTTGATAAATGTATCCTCTCAATGATGCGTTCTGTCTGGTCATTGGCTGTAAAACAACTTTTCTGAGAAATATTGTTGTGGTGCCAGTTAATGATTTGGATTAAATGTTTCTATATGCAGTCGTGAAGCAATTGCCAGGATAAAATGGTACTCTTGCAGTGCATGGATCATCGTGGCTGTCCTCCGATGTTGGAGGAAAAACAAGCTTCTTGGACACCTTTTTGACATGGTAAAGGTGTTACCCCATGGTTTGAATACGTTTTGTCTCTTTGCTGCAAAATGGGTTGGGAATTTTGGCCTGTAATATTTTCAGACATGGTGGTTTGAATCTTGGCAGCTTCCATTGTTTTGATGTGTTCTCCGGTATACTTTTGTTCAGTCATAGGATTGAATTACTGGTGTTGAGTAGGT
Source organism: Protopterus annectens (assembly GCF_019279795.1). Lineage (NCBI taxonomy): Eukaryota > Metazoa > Chordata > Ceratodontiformes > Protopteridae > Protopterus > Protopterus annectens. Next base: position 408,175,235 of record NC_056729.1, on the reverse strand, counting down.
CAGGATTGTATCTCCAGCACTTGTTGTCAGCAGATAGACACACTGGTTGGGTGTCAGTCTAAGCTGTGGGAGTTGATGTGTGATATACATAGATGTTTGCTTTGAGGGTGTGGTCAAGTGCACTGCAGTTTTACCTCTGTACTGTGTCAGTTTTCATTGTGCAGGGTCCCTCTGAGGGTTGATGGAAGTGTTGACAACAAGACACTCAATCAGGTAACAACATTATGAGTGGTCTCTTGGATAAGGGAGTTGTCTAAATTGTGATCTTGTTGTCTCCAGCCATGGGAATTGTCATTGAAAAGCTGAAAAATGCAATCAGAGGAACATATTTAATGTCTACTAAAGAAATATTAATATACTTATACATTGTATTGCATTTCAGTTTATGTTAAACATGAAATATGATGTGGTTTCAGAACTATTCATGTTTTTATTCCAATATGACTTTGCAAATATTAATTTAAACACTGGTTTCGACTTGAGTAGTCTAAAACAATTGCACAACAATGGTACTGTATTATACAGTAATGTCAGTAAATAGTTTTCAACAGATGTATGAAATATACAGTTATAGATTTTAACATGATGTTTATTAATACCCTAAATTATTTTGAAATGATACTACCTTAATCTAAATATTTGTACCTTTTTGAAACCTGCTTAGAAGTAAGTATTATTGAATTACAATAAGATGAGTAAAGAATATATGTATATATTTTAGCTGATTAAATTATCTTAATATATTATTCAATTATCTTTATTTAAAACTAAGAGGATAAGAGAAACTGATCCAAATATTATTTGTGAGGGTAGAAAGTTTGTTTGGTTAGATTCACTAACCAAACGAAGAGGTATATTACCTCATAGCAATAGGGAATGGTTTTTAAGGTTAAGAATTATAAGTTTGGAAGTTCTTTGTTTTTTTTTTATTCTATCACTTTGGTGTCACTCAGAAACATGCAAAAATCATACAAGAAAAACTTTTTGAATACTGTATCCAAGATGGAACTAAGAATAAACAATATTTACATAAACTCACACATAAAACAAACTCAAAACTAGGAAATGAAATGTTTATCCATAAATGTTAATGGTCTAAATAATAGTAATAAAAGGAGAAGCCTATTCAAGTACATAAACTTACATAAACCACAAATAGTCTTTTTACAAGAGACACACTTATTAGATAGAGATATAAACAACTTAAATATTAATAATTACACAGTACTAATAAACTCTCAATACAAAACAAAAAAAAGAGGAGTAGCTATACTACTTCGTATACTATTCGCAACTCAACTATAACACCTAAAATAATTACTACTCATCAAGATACATCAGGTATATTTTGTCTAGTTTCAATAGAGTTAAATAAGAGAATCTATACATTAGTAAATCTATATTGGATCCCAGGACTAGGATTAAAAACAGTTAAACAGCATTTTGAAGAGATAATTCATTTAACTAAGGGTAGCCTGATATTGGCAGGAGACTTCAACTGTATAATGAATGAAAAAGATACAGATTCTAAATCCAAAAGAAGAAAACAACCCATCTCTAAAGCACTATCAAAATTTATAGATACATTGTATTTAAAAGATATAAATGAATTTGCAGAACCAGACTCACTAATCTTTACATTTTATTCTCATAGATATAAAACTAACTCTAGAATTGATAGAATATATGTTGCCAATGACCTAATAACAAAAATTGACAAAGTCAAAATCATAAATTGTCCTTTATCTGATCATAATGCCATAGTCTTTGAGATAGAGCTTACACCATTTTATTCAAATCCCATTACTAGGATACCTTCCTATATCACAAAATTGAGAGATTTCAAAGAATTTTATGAAGAAACAATCAAAAACTTTCTAGAAATAAATTACACAGAAGATATTTCAGAAATATATGTCTGGGATTCATTAAAAGCAGTTACATATGGGAAGATATTATCCTGGTACATAAATAAAAGGAAGTTATGGAATAAAGATATGCTAGACTTACAAAACAAAGCAGATAAATTGAAACTGGAAATACAAAAGGGTAATTCTACTCAAGTTCAAGAACTTACACAAATCAATAAGAAGTATGCAGAATTGCTACACCATAAGATTATGATTAACTTAGAAAAGATAAAAATAAACTCATACTCTACTAATTCAGCACACCTGAGATACTTAACTAATAGAACAAAAAAAATAATGAAATCTAAGCAAATAAAAGAAATATTTATTCCCAATACTAACAAAAGAGTTACGGAACTAAATGATATTTTAGAAGCATTCAGACTCCAATTTAACATTGATAATTCCATAAATACTCAAGATACACCTACTAAGGATATAAAAAATACTTAGAAAACAATATTCATATTAAATTAACACAAGAACAAATAGACATTATAAACAAACCAATCAATATGACAGAATTAAAATCACAAATTAAAAAGCTCAAGACAAATAAAGCACCTGGCCCAGACAATATGCTACCAGAAATGTATAAATTAATACCCAATCAAGCCATATCTTTATTATTAAAAGTATATGATATAGCCAATAAAGATTTGAATATACCACCCTCTTGGAAATATTCATTGATATCCCCAATTATCAAACCAGATAAAGATGAAAAACAGTGTTCCTCATATAGGCCAATATCATTACTCAATATAGACTACAAGATGTTTATGGCTATATATGAGATAGGATCAAACACTTTCTTCCTTTCTTAATTCACAAAGATCAAACAGGTTTTATTAAAGGAAGAAATACTTCAGATAATATTAAAAGAATACTAACATTAATAGATTATAGCAAACATAAAGTCCTAAATTTAAATGTAATCTCATTAGATATTAATAAAGCTTTTGATTCTGTTAACTGGAACTTTCTTTCACTAGTTTTAAAAGAATATAACTTTCCTTCTAATTTTAATAATCTTATCCAAATACTATATGAAAAATCTACTGCATATGTTAAACTGGGATCATATAGATCAGGCCCTATAACAATAAAAAAGGGAACTAAACAAGGTTCCCCTTTATCACCATTGTTATTTGCATTACTCATAGAACCCTTTGCAAATCAAATCAGATCAAACAATAACATAAAGGGCATTTGTATTAATAAAATGTTAAACCTTAAAATCCAACTCTTTGCTGATGACATACTATTAACTCTCTTAGATGCAAATGAGTCTTTGAATGCTCTATTTAACTCCATGAATAAATTTCAAAATATTTCAGGCTTAAAATTTAATGAAAACAAAACTAAAATTATGCCCTGTAATTGTAAAAAAAAAATAATATAAACAAAAGATTTTCCAAATATATAGTAACAGAAAGTAAATTATTATATCTGGGAATAAATCTACTCAATGAATTAACAGATTCTCTAATATTTAACTATAATAAAGTACTAGACAAAATAGAACAAACAATTGGTTACTGGAATAAATATATCTTTTCAACAGCAGACAGATTATATCTTATTAAAATAAACATATTTCCCAAAATATTATACTTAATACAAAATTTTTCATTGCCACCTCCCAAATATATTATTCAAAGATACAATAAACTAATTTTAAATTTTTTATGGTTTCCAAATAAACCCCATATAGCCTTAAATAAACATTTGCCAGATTGGGAAGATGGTGGAATTAATTTACCGGATATTGATTTATATATTAACTCATCTGTTATTAAAAACATAACACTATGGTTAAATAATTCATACACACCTATATGGAAACAAGCCCATGAGCAGATTTACATAGAAATCAATTATAATCACATACAAGACAACTTAACAGTAATACCATCACCCCTTATATGGATGTTAAAAGATTATTTTTTAGGGAAAAGAAATAATATTAAGAAATTGCCATCAAACTATGTAAGCTCTACACTTTCAGTGTTCAGAACATATATAAACAAAATACCAAATATTAATTCTTGGATTTTTCTCATTTTCCCTATAGCTTTTACACCAAATATTCTAGATACATTCCAAATATCTAAAATAAATATACTTAAAGAAGAAACATTACTCTTTTGGCATCAACTTATAGAGAAAGGAAAATTCTAACAAAGGAACAGATAATTTATAATTATAATATAAATAAAGACAATTGGCTGTTTTACAAAATCTAAGGCATTTTCTTATAAATAAAATAGAACAAATGCAACCTTCAGTTAGACATGAAGCTCCAAAACTCATTGAATACCTTATTCTTATCACAAAACAGCCTTATCAGGGTACAGGTTATTTGTCTAATATCTATAAAATTGTTAAAAACAAAAACTATCATGAAAAATCATACTGGGATTATTATACTTTAATAAACAACCATCCTCCAGTTGAAGAAGAAAAAGTAATATTCTAAAATCTTCCAAATTTTCTACATTATCAAAATACTGGCAATTATTCACTTGGAGATATCTACATAGAAGTTTCTATACACCACATAGGTTAGCCAAAATGTATTCTATTGAAGATCAATGTTGGAGATGCCATACCAAGATAAAAGCAGATTGGCAGCATGTTTTTATGAATGTATATGTCTCAATATGTACTGGAAATCCATTAATTATTTTTTCAGACTGTTTATAATGATAATTTTCAATTAACAAAGTCTTTAATTTTATTCAACTCTCCTATTCCAAACTGTGTACCAAAAAAAGACACTAAAATTCTATGGTCACTATTTGCTATTTCACGTAAAATCATAACTATACACTGGAAAAATGAGGCTTCGCCTACGTTCAAGGAATTTGAGACTTTAACAACAACAGTTGCTCACATGGAAATATTAACAGTGAAGAACAGAACTAAAAGATCTACTTCTTACTATTACTCTTGGATGAAAGTACTGGAAATACTTGAAAATATCGAAGAAGATATATCATCTTATGTTTCTAATTTTATATAATATAGAATTTCAATGTTATTTGCATAGACACCAATGTAAATAGTTATATAATGGTTTGAAGTTAGTAATGTTTTAGAAATGTAAATATGTTATTTATCTTTATTTCATGTAATGTTTAAGACATCTTATTTGAAATAATAAAAAAATATTTAGTAAAAAAAAAAAACAATGAGAAAACCTAAAAAAAAACCTACAAGGCCACAGACATACAGTCCAACTGCAAGAAATACCTACAATTAAGAAATGAATTTAAGCATGTCTGAAATAAATAACTTCTTAAGGCTCATTAGTCCGTCTGATGCCAAATTATTCTTTCATCTAATGGCTATGCTGAATCTGATCCTAGCATTACTGTACAGTTATTTTGTTTTCTTTATTCCATACCTTTTCTTATTTTCCAGTAACACCACACTTTCAAATCATTTAGCACTCAAACCACTCACTCCTGATTTCAACCTCCCTTCGTCTTTAGTAACAAATTTCACTAGGCTGGCTTCATAAGGCCTCTTTACTAACTTTTCATTAACTTGCAATATTTTCATTTCCATTCCACAGTAACATATTTAAGCATCTCCTTTAATACTGAAGAAACTCCTTTCATTTTGGAAAACTTTTCACCATTGTACCTATCACAACAGGAAAAAAAATTGGTTTCAGATTTATATTCTATCTCTCTTCCTTACCAAGAATTCACTTTTGTGTAGCATTCTTTCACTGCCCTCTTCTCACCACATCTCTATAAAATAAATGCTGGGCACATAGTCAGCATCCTATTAATATGAGATCAGCCAACAGAGATTTCTTTGCTTTCCATTGGTTGTCCATGATTTGCACACTGCATTCCCCCTCTGCAAAACATTAATCATCAATGTTCTTTTGATTTAGCCAACTAAACATACTTTTGTGAGGTTTCTTCCAGTGGTCAGAATACAATATTTTTGAGCACAAAGTTCACATGTTTTTTTGTTTCACATGTTTGTTTTGTCTGCTTGCCTCTGAGAATTAAAAAAATGTATGCATAAACCTGCAAGAGCTCCACTGATTCCACTAGACAAGTAGTGTATCTGGCAATCCTGAAAACTTCAGACTTGTCAGTCTGAGTTATTTGATACTGAAAATAATAGAAAATGTACTTAATGCCAAAGAACTGATGTCATTGTTATTGAGATCTCTTAATATCAAACAAATGACACTGGGGTACTGCAATATTGATTTCTACCATACATAACGTGTTTTTGCAAGAGAGTAGCCACTCACATTATATTACACCCATACACCATTAAACATAAATATAATAAATCCAAATATGTAAAACCATGGAGAAAGTACAAACATTACCTAACAAGAAATATATTTTCAAACCAGCTCATAACGTAATAACTCAAAACTGGAAGTACAGCTGTGTTTCTAATAACAGTTAAAAACCTTGTACTTCATTGTAAAACACACATCCTCAACATCCCCCCCCCCCCCGGAAAACCCAGAAATCAAACAGAAATCTCCCAGATACAAAACATCAGTTATACCACAGTTAATCTCAACACACTGATGTAATTTTGGTTAAACTGCGATTCATATTAAAAGGTTACGAGTGTCCTAACATAATCTAATCCTATGAAATTGCCAGAGGAAACTGGATAATGGTATTCCAATAAACACTGTATTCATTTTTCTGTAAGGAATTTAGTACAGTCCTCTTCATAAGACTAATGATTAAACTCACAAGACTAGAGTCAGTAATGTGATGGTCTGATGGGAAGATGGATGGCCTAAGGGAAGATATGAAGGATGCATATGGCGGTGTTGAGAGTAAACCTGACAGGAGAGAGCACGACTAGCAGTCTATCATAAGGTGTAGGTAGCCAATTGCTTTTCTGTTTGAAGTGGTATCTGAAATAGCAAGACAAATCAAAAATGGGATCAAGCAGTTTATGAATTAAACCAACTTAAGGACCACAGTGAGAGATGAAGTAGGAAGAAACCTAAAGGGGGAGCTAGGGAAATTGGCTACATGAGCAAAGATATGGTAACTAAGATTCATTCTTGACAACTGCAAGTTGTTATAGTTGGGACCCAACAACATAGGGGTAAAATGCTGACTAGAGTGGTACACCTCACTCAGAAAGACCAGGAGAATAACATGGACCCTATGGAAACTGAAAAACTAGGCCATCAGATACAGAGCAACAAGTCTTAGCCAAGGTCATCTGGATGCTTTGCTGAATATCCTATGAAGGAAAGACTTTGGAGGGTTATTCTCTCACACATCAGGCTACTAGTCAGACCTCAGCTGGAGTACTGTGTGCAGCCCTGGAGACCCTGTCAGGAAAGAACTGCAAGGGATCTAGCAGTTCTAGAAAACATACAAATAATGTCAGAGTACTTAGGGGGATATAAGGACTTTCTCACAAGAAAAGCTTAAAGAACCAAAGCTGTCCATCATGAAAGGAAGATGAGATGGACATGGGGACAACAATGGACTGTGAAAAGGTATCATTTTAAAGAGGAGCTAGTAGAGGGGAAAGGGAATTTCAGTTGCTGAAGGAAGAAATAAACTCTGACTTAATTCAGAGATTCTTCTAGTTCACTGACAAAGCTGTGGATGGTTGGAGCTGGCCACCCATCAGTGGGCACAGGATATGATGAGATAAGAAGGTATATGTATATATATATATATATATATATATATATATATATATATATATATATATATGACTGTACAGATGTTAAATGGTATCAAAAGTACATTTAAAAAATGTATTTTTGTTTTTCATTTGAGAAATGGTTCATCTCCAACCATCTGAATGATAATTTGTATGAGAAATGAAAATTATGAACATGATAATTTACTTTATTTCAGACATTTGCAGAATATCAGAGAAACCTAAAACGGTTCACTGTGTTGCATTTCTGCATGCAACAGAAGAAAAAGCCCTGACCATTTATAATATATTTGAGTTTTTAAATGGGAAAAAGAAATACCTTTGCACTGGTGAAACAAAAGTTTGAGTTACTGAGAGCTGAGAAAGAATCTGCAATTTATTTATCATTTTTCTTCATTTGGGCGGAACTTCCCACCGAGTCTATTGATGTTTACATTATTGAAGTTAAGAGCTGAGCCAAAAGCTGTGAATTTGGTGAGGTACTTGATTTGATAGTGGAAGTAATTATCGTCAATTGCATCAGAAATGATTAGTCAAGATGCAGATTACTAAGAGAAATATATTAAAGTTAAAATAAGTGACTGATTTATGCAGAGTGAATGAAATTACCTCATCATAATAAAAAAACGGTCTCAATAAAAAGTTTGATGCATGTGAATAGCTGGCAAAGCAGAAAAGATAAAATGAGTAAAATATAGCAAAGTGAGTCAGAAATCTAATAAATATGAAAAGCAAGATAAATGCAATGCAAATAAGGTTTCATGCAGCAGGCGAGGCTGTAAGTATTATAAAAAAAGTTCTTCAATTAATCATGAAAGTTGAAGCTGTGAAGAAAAGAACTCACATTACTAAAGTGTGTAAAATGAAATAAATGAATTTGCAGTGGAAGCATTGCATGTTCTAGAGAAAAGTTTTGGGAATGCGTTACCTCTAGGCCATGGAAATATACAAATTGCCTACACAGCTGTCAATATGTAATATAAAAGTAACATAATATTTACAACCAGAAAATGAGCTGGAAATCTTTGAAGAAAATTCAGAATTGATAACTGAAATGTGTTGCACAGAAAAAAATTGTAGAAACTGTAAAGTAATACATTTTACAATGTTTTACATACTCTGAATTAGTTATTGCATAATTTGTTTACTTATTCTGATCATCATATATAACTGATGGGGTAAAAGGTGAGTGATTACACACGAGTAAAAAAATAAGAAATAATATCTGGTTCCAGTTGTCAGTACAGAGAATGTTTATTTAATTTTTGAGTCACTGACTTGGTAAAATGTGGTGGTGAAGAGAATTTACTGAGTGAATGAACAGATATGTTGTGGATAAAAACATTCAGCCTGATAATTTATTTAAAAAAGCACATAGACAAATCTGCATATGAACAGATTAATAAGATCATAAAAAGTTGTAAAAACAGAGAACACGATCTGCTTTGTAGAGTTGGAGAAGTGGTATCTGTCTAGCCAGATGCAAAATTATTTTCTATATTTGCTGAGAATAGTGAATTTTGGCCAGTACAGTCAACAAGGAAAATTCCACAGGGCGTACTTTTAATTTGCCTATGGAAAGGTACATATTTCTAAGATTCTATCTGGTATTTCCTTAAAAATGTAAGTGTTTTAAGAAAGCTGTTATGCAAGTTATCAAGACGCTTGTTAATTTTGCTAATATAATTAATGACATGCTAATATGTGGTTAGGCCAGAAATTAGCAGGCGGTAAGACTGGCTGTACTGCTAACAAGGCAGAGAAAAAAATACTTCAAGATGTAGCAAAGCAAATATAAAACGAGACACAAAAAGTGTGTGGCATACCTTAACTTTTGAAAATGTGAAACCAGATACTGAAAAAAATAAGACTAATAGTGCAAATGTCTTTAAGTGAGGACAGACAAAATATCAATAGATTTCTGGAAGCGATACATTATCCTTGGAAGTTTTGTCTTCAAATGACAAGTTTGTTACAATCTGTCAGTAGATTTTTGAGAATGATGCAGTATCTTTGGAAGTTTTTTTGAATGCATTACATCTTCAATTTACTGGCAAAATATTGGAACATGATGAGGTATGATGTTAGAATACAGTGCAAGAAATAATGTTTGAAATGTGTATACAGCAGTTGAAGTTCCCTCAGTGAAGACTCTTTATGTGAAGAAGCCAGATTATAAGTAGATACTAGTCAGAACAGTATTGATATCATGATTCTGCAACAAGGTAAACTTATTGCTTTTGAGTCCAGAGTCTGTATGAAACACCTGAGCAGATTTGCTGAGGCAAATGTCTATTAGTCATAATATGCAGATGTGGCAGGTTCCAGGAACGTAATTATGAAAAATCTCTGTTGGAAGATACATTCCATAAATCACTGCAGAGTATTTTAAAATGTCCATGTATAAAGCTTAAGCTAGAGTACAGCGACTTGTTAAGACTACCAAAGCATAATCAACTCTGGCACATAAACCTGAAAAAAGAATTGCATAGAGCAGGCTAGATGAGTAATTTGAATCTACTACAGAAACAAAATGGTTTGCTTGGGGTAAAAATGGAATTGTAATCAATAGGTTGCCTATGACAAAAAAAGAATCTTAAAACAGGGCCGTATGCAGGCATTATGAGGCCCTAAATAATAAGAAGCAGAAGAGTAACTTTTTAGAAAGTTCTAGTAAGTGCTAATAGTGAATAAGCCTTTTATAAGAACTACTTTGACCGAAATGCCACCTAGATGCATAACAAACCCATGCAGGGGTGGGGGTGGGTGATTGTTCCATTATAACCTTAAAAATATGGCATTCATTATTCTGTTTTAATATATTTATTAATATGGAAATAATAATGAAACTTTTTTCCTTGTGACTGAATGGATTCAATTCCTAGAAGTAAGATACTGGTGTAAAATTTGTAATTTCCAGAAAATAAAATTGTATTTATAAACTGTAATATGATCAATATTGATCAGACATAAAAAATCCATTATTTTATATCTATCTTGTGTTTAATGAAAAGTCATAAACAATATCCTGAAAGGGTAAACTATGTTGCATAGCACTTTCTATGCATATAATACTAAGTATAGATTCATAGGTAAATGCTAGGCAATCAGTTTGCAGACTATTACTTGGTTAGTCAATAAACAACGTGAGAATCAAAACATGAACTTTATTTCTGTGAAGTAAATATCTTAACGTATGCCAAACTCCAAAACCTCCCCAATTTCTCTTATGTTATTATTTGTCCATTCTTCATTATCTTTAATCATGAACATGATCTTTTTTCCCAGACAGTTTGCTACCATTAGACTTAAAAATAGCCACAGTATTGTTTCTACATTTGGAAAAACTAAATGAATCTTGTCCCAGAAGATGACATGGTACAGATCTCTGTGGCATAGATGTTCGTTTCCTAAATGGTTTTACTTTATGTAACTGCTTAAGTTTTCCAGTGAAATTAACATCAATACTGGAAGTTCTATTGCTTCATATAGCAGTCCCTCCAAATCTTCAAAACCAAGTGAAATGTTGTTCTGTATGCATAAAGAGATTAATGACTGTCTCATCTTTGGTATTACTTGCAATAAGAGTTATTGGCACTAATTGTATAAACATACAGGTAGTTTTGTATGCATCTTTTTGAAATGAAGATATAGAAGCATGAAGAAACTCAGTATGTCTTAATCATTTAATGAAAGTAATATACCCAGGATTGCTTAATTTATGAAGAGTTTCATATATAACATTATAACAAACATCTAACAAGCAAAAACATTTGGCATTTTGTGAGGTCATTCATACTCTGAGTGTCTATGCTGTAGTTTGCTTAGCTTATGCCTAAATCTTATCTTGCTTAAAAGGTTTCTACGCTGCACTGTACTTAGAATGACAAGGGGATGAAATAGTTTGAAAAATCTGCCAGTTCATTTGCAGTTCCCCCCTTAGGAACACCGCTGCTTCACCCACTGCAAAGTCCAATGGCCACTACAGAATTAAGCTACACCTAGGGTCACTTCTTTTCAAACTATTTCAACCAGGTGCCTTCGCATTTCTTGCAGCCAAACTGCATAATATAACCACCCCTACAATCTCTGCAACCTCTCCCAATTAACTCTCTCACTCCAGACACACCAAACTAAACTTCACTGTACCAACCATTCCTTCTCCATTCTTGTACCCAAACTCTGGCAATCCCTCCCCTTTCACCTAAGAAGTCCCATCTTTCCCCACATTGAGTTCAACTCAAAATTCACCATAATCAGAAATTTGACTGCAAGTACTTTTCCACTAGATAACCTAACTTCCTCTTTACCGGTATCATTTCTACTTTGGCTCTCTGTTCTCACCTGCTGCTTCACTGTTATATTTGCTACTAAAATTAATTCACATTTGTTATTGTGCTCTGTTAATAATATTTACATATTGTATTATCTATGGGATTATCTACCTTCTGTAATTACTTTGTAAATTTGCTCTGCTTTATTTATTTATTTATTTGTGAATATCTTCACCCTGGCTGTGCCAGCAATATGGTCTATTGTGATCAGTATACTACCTTGGTAAACAAACTAAATAACAAAATAGATATGACTGTAGAAAGCTAATCTGAATAAAAGTGCACTGTGGGAATAAAATAAAATTTTACTTTTAGTTTAAAGAAAAAAAATCAGGTGTATACAAAGTCTGATGTTTAAAGCAGGTAAAATAGTAGTGCCTAAACAGCTAAATAAAGAAATATTTCTAGGTATATTTGAGTCACCCTTTGGATTTGTGAAAAGTACAGAAACAGTATGTGATATATTGTATTAACCAAGCCTGAGAGGTTTAAGACTGATCAATGTGTAACACATATAAGAATAATTTAAGAAGGGAAATTATTTCTTATGCAGTACTAGGAACACCATGGAGTAAAGCTGAAAAATACTCAAGCTTGATATGTGCAGATTATTATTTGATATTTCCTAAGGTCATGAAGTTAGCAGGCGTTATAAGTATTAGTTCTACTGGTGCTTGTAAAGCTGAGTTTTCATGATGTGGAATATCTGATCTGCACATTCCAGGAAATAGTCCACAGCTTATAAATGCTAAATTCAATAGAGTTTTAAGAGTAATGAGAGTTTCAGTGTGTGAACTCCAGTCTGAGGTATCCATAGTCCAATGGTTGAATTAAGAGGTCAATTCAAACTATTAAATACTACATAAAGAAAGCTCAGAGCATTATCGATTATGTTGCACAGACATATAGTTAGCTTCCCAAGACTTAAAAATGCACCTTACAAGCTGTGTGTTTATTAAAAGGTCAGTTGTTGAGAAGTGATTAGAGTAAAGAGTAGAATGTCTATCTCTGCTTCCTTTGTTCACATCAACACCTTATTTCATTGAATAAATGTTAGAGAGAAAACCAAGCTATACAAAAATAGACAAAAGTATTAAAATAATCAAAGAGTAAGACTCTTATCTTCTTGGCTAGGGTGGGGGTAGGTAGAGTGAGAGTATGGTGAAATTTCACACACAAAAAAAAAAATAACAGCCAGATGGAGACAGCAGTTGTGAAGAAATGTGAGCAGTTGACATCTTTTGTTATTCTCGATGAAGATGGAAGGCTGCTGTAAAGATATCATAGATTTTTTTAGAATGACCTATGTTCCACAAAGACTGGGTTGAATAAAGAAACTATCGTTAAGATATCTTCAGCCAAGAGGTATCAGACAAGTTTCAAGAGTGATATATGAGAAGATACCCAGGAGAACATCCTATAGTCTCTCTGAAGGCAGCATTTGAGTTGCTAGTACTTCAGCATAAGAAAACTTGAAAATTACGAAAACCAGCAAGAAACTCAAGACAGTAGCAAGAAATGAAAAGTAAATGCTGGGTTGTACTTGATAAATGTACTGCTGTTTTCACCAATAAAAGGTAGCATTTTTATGTGTTTCAACATTATATTTCAGACAATGAAACTGAAAAGTGACATTTTCAAATCTCATTGTACTGCAAAAAAATCTTGATATTAGTAATGGATTTTCTAAAAATGCAATGCTCTTAATGCAGTAGTGAAAAGTAAAGTTTTAAAAATGGTTTGTAACATATAAGTATAGTTTAAAGATGTTTGTCACCTCTATCCTGTGTCAGAGTACAAAGTATAAACCAAGTGTTCAGTTATCTTGCATCTCTGCATAGTGTAGTCACATACATCTGGTGTCTTTCTCATTATTTAGGCCATGATGAATACTTAAACGTTACACCTTATAGGCACTGACTTTGTTCCCTGTATCCCCTTTAGAATGATGTGCATGCAGCACCAAGAAAGAATATATTCATATGAAATCAACCTCACCACCATTTCACTTTCAACAATATGTTTCCTGCTACCTCCCCACCACATCAGGCCATAGCCAGCATTAGGCACCAGCGAACCCTGCAGTCGCTGGGAGCCCCTGGTCCTGGGGGGCCCCCAACCACAGTAAAGTTATCTTGTCTTGATATTCTGTAACATGTCAGTCAAACCAACAAAAGGTAGTACAGCAATCTTGTGTATGTAATAAACCAGGTGGGTAATAATAACTCTTATTTATATCTTCACCAAAAAAAACACTTGTGGAGGAAATAAGGCGCCAATTTCTTCTTTTCACGATAGTTTAATAATCCACAGCAACACAGCAACACAGCAACACTGCAACCACAGGAACAGCCAAAAAACAAAGGTCATAAACGCTATATCACACCACTGCGTTTTCGTTTAGGTCACTTCCTCGGATGTAACTGAATGGACTATTACACCTTCTGTTCACTATAAATACATTCATTTAATTACATAATTAAATAATTAAGCAATCATTTGTAAAATTGATTAATTGAAGGTAAGGTAAGGTTTTCCAGCCAAGTTCTCTCAATTAATCAATTTTACAAATGATTGCTTAATTATTTAATTATGTAATTAAATGAATGTATTTATAGTGAACAGAAGGTGTAATAGTCCATTCAGTTACATCCGAGGAAGTGACCTAAACGAAAACGCAGTGGTGTGATATAGCGTTTATGACCTTTGTTTTTTGGCTGTTCCTGTGGTTGCAGTGTTGCTGTGTTGCTGTGTTGCTGTGGATTATTAAACTATCGTGAAAAGAAGAAATTGGTGCCTTATTTCCTCCACAAGTGTTTTTTTTTGGTGAAGTCTTGCTTTGTACACTTGTCTCTCTTATTTATATCTCCTTTAAAATTCAAAGATATCTCAGGTTATAGTAACAGTGTTTTTTCAAGTAACAGGCTTCACAATTCTATTAAATATTTTACCACTGATGCAGTGCCCCTGGCTTAGTTAAATTCTACTGGTAGACATTATCTGCACTAAAACCAACAGCATAGCTAGCTTTAGGTATCTGCAATATCCATGTCTGCAGGAGGACCCTTTAATCATCCTTGACTGTGTGGGGGCCCAACAAAAGCTACTGCTGATTGGGGAAAAATGAGAGGAAAAAATGTATTAATTTTGTGATTGCGCTCTTTAACTGAATAGAACTGCTATATGACCTTGTTAGGATAATGATGATAATGAACATGAGCAAGGTAAGATCTAGAGATCAGCAGCCCAGAGTGACCAGTCTCAGTGCGTACCTTGGATGTTAAGAAGAGCTGATGCTTCCAATCTTCAGGAACATTTTTTTCTTTCACGCAGCTTTATAAATACTGACAGAACACCAGATACTTTAACTCTCAACTTATTTTCTCAAGAATTCTCAAGAACATGTTTTAAATATTACTCTAATCCACTTAAAAATAAAAAGTTAATAGAATTACACATTTTGCTTCAACATGCATTTTTGGGCAATAAGAAGTATAAAACTCTGATCTCTGGAATTATTGACTGTCTGTAATTCTGACTGATTTACCAGCAAATGAAACTTTTTATGAGGGACAGAGCAACATTATGAGGCAAAAATCAGGAATGATCTGTGAAATCAGGGACAGTGACAGGTATGTATTATTCCTTAATTAGGTAAATAAAAGTGACTTACCACTGCTGATGTTTGACTGCTAAACAATAGTCACTGATGCAGTGCGGCAGTACTTAGTGTTGCACGATGTATTGCTATTTGCTGAAATAAGTGCTAAACTAGTATTGCTATGGCTCATGCTTGTTTGTGTATGTTAACAAATCCACTGATATTTATCTGTGCACACACCCAGTAATGCCAGAATACATACATTACTCTTCTGGGTATCAGTAAAAATGTATTTAACAAGTAATTGTATTTGAAAAGTAAGGTATAAAATATATCATAGAACATTCAGAAAATTAGATCTTATGGGAGTCTGCTGGTCCCCACTCTCCAGACTGTATACTTGGATTTTGATATGGACTTAGTGGTGGCTTCTGCTTACAACCACATCCATTCTAAAACCAGCCCTGCTCAGATGTCTATGTACAGAAGATTTCCATAGGTTTTGTGGGTGGTTGTGGATTGTGTGGTCATTATTTGCTTAATTTGCATTACAGTCAAACCTTAGAGGTATGCGCAGACATCAGAGGTGTACAAAGAAAGTTATTATAGCTTGTGTAGGGGCTGTGTACTGTCTAGGAGTAAAAAAGTGGAATGCACTGCTGTGATAATTTTGTTTCACTTTCCTGACAGGCATGTATCAGGCAGTTTATACAGGTGGCTGCCTTAGGGGGTTAAGGGTGAGGAGGCATGAGATGTACATGTATGACAGTAATCAGTTGAAATACGTGACTCTGGCCATTTGAGCCTAAGCTTTCTTCCCAATCTAACACCAGAGGGATACACAGGCAGTGGCTGTCTTTTTTTTTTGGGTGGGGGGAGTTAGGGAGGCAGTTAGCATTTCCAGATAGATCTGTGTATCCTCACAACAACACTTGGCTTGTTTATTGTTAGTTGTTTTAGCAGTTTTGAACATTAAGCCTTGGGCATGACATGTCTTCCTTGACTGAAAAAATAAGACAAAATCTTTTTTTCACTCAAGATTTCTGTTTAGGCCACCATTACTGCATCCCAGAGCATCTATAATGTTATGGCTTCTGGGGTCCCAACTTAACTGAGCAATTTTCTAAATGGCTATTACTGTGCTGTCTTGGTCAGGAAAGGTGTAGTGAAAGATGTAGGGAAACTAAAGTTGAACAGCAACACAGAATTTCTTTCCTTAATCATTAACTCTGTTCAAGCCATCACTGGATGAAAAAGTTGTGTACAAAAAAGACTTTAAAATTTACTTTGGAGCATATAGAAAGTTATGGTTTCTTAAAAGGATGAAAGAGTTATGGCAAAATCTAAGAAAAAGAAGAAAAAAGTAATGTGCATGGTGTGGGGAACCCAAGACTGGAGGAAAAAGAGGGGAAGCACTGTATGATGCGTGCATGCATGCATATGTGTGTGTGTGTGTGTGTGTGTGTGTGTGGGGGGGGGGGGACAGTAGGCAGTGCCTAGGTAACCATTTCATCTAAGTCCAACCCTGCACATAGAGTTGTTGCAATGTATCATTCTTGAAACTAAATGCCAATAACTGTGAATGTTTCTCTGTGAGATGGGCCAACATAGTGTGGTGCATAGACTTGTCATAATCTAAGAGTAATGGTAATTACAGGCCGATCTGTGTATACTACTCTTATAAGTTTGTAGCATGAACTAAAGGGCTGCTTAGGAGTAGAGTGGCAATGGCAGTGACCGTGTGATCCTTAGACTAGAAGTGCAAAGGGTGTCCCCAACTTGACATTTTCTGGGGGCCTCAAAAATGCTAACACCAGCCCTGCATGAGGTAATACTATTTTGTTTTTGCCTTGTTGTTTTTATTTTTAAACTATGTATAAATTACAAACTGTTGATTTTCATTTTTGAGCTATGTTATAAACTTTCAAAGTGTTGGTTTTTATCATAATCTGTACAAGGAGCTTTTCTCTCCGGGCCTCCATTGAAAACGGGCTCTTTTTGACCCAATGGACTTTCCCGGTAAACAAACTGTAAATAAATAAATAAATAAATAAATAATGAATATCTCCACTACAACCCAATCCATAGCTATCCTCCAAAGAAAACTGCTTAAACTCCCACCTGCCCAAACACTTATACACCACCCACGTGACATCATGATTATGAGAGATAGCACAAGGCACTGTTTACATACTTTCTTTAGCACAAACTTTTCTACTTGATGACTATGCATTACTTGTCCCATGTAGTGGTCAGTGTAGACACTGCCATAATGTTGGACAGCACATGAGTTGGTAGAACAGATCCTTTTACAGCATGCAGAGAATTTATTTTCTATGAGTTTATTTGATACCACAAAGTATGAAGACATTGGAGACCAGTGGAGTGGAGATGATGGACATAACTGAATACTTTATATTCCCAAAAGGCTTCAATCAGTTGACAAATCTGTTGCCTTTCAGAAAAGCATAACACTAAACTCAAAGGGTGTAACTAGGAAGTCATAATCAGAAAATTTAGAAGGCATGTGAGGAAGCACATTTACCTTTCAAAGAATAACTAAACTATGGGGCACTGATGGTAGCTGCAAAAAAGTATTAATTTCCAAATATAAAAGAAACACACATTGCTTTCCACGATCTTCTCTTCTGTAGTGTTTAATGTGGAATACCATCACTGTAGGCAATGAGCCTGTATTTTTCTGTGTGCATCTCACTGAAGGCGTATGCTAGCATCTTACTGCTACATTCAGCTTAAACCCCCTCCTCTAACCTCCATAATGTAGCTATCACACATAAAAAAACAATACCATGAGAGAGGAGAATTGACCAGAAGTGACTGAGATTCTTCTATCTCTGTTACGTTCAGTGAATAAGCATTGTGTGCATATTACTTTAGAAAAGAAAGAAAGTTGTTTAAATATCAGTCTTTTCCAAATTCCTCCATGACAGACTAAAGACTATCTGCACACATAAATTAGATTGTCCACTCCTTTGAAGTAGTCTTCCTTGCAGAAATATACCCACTGCTACTGGTATTAAAAAAGGGTTGATTTAATCATCAGTCTAAAGAGCTAACAATATCTGAAGGTGAAAACATGGTATGTAGCAGGCTCCTTCGTTTTTGATGTATGAGACAGATAAACACTGCACCACTGTAGGGTACCTTATTGCTGGTGATGAAAGTAGCATCAACATGGTGAAATCATAATGCCTCTTGGTATATCTATAGGTGCTAAAGTTGAAGTTCTTCAATCATCAATTGTCCAAAGCAAAAGATACCAAGAAACCCACCACCAGTCACTGTTTTCCCAAGGAACTCACTGCTGGTGTGATTTTTAAGTGTGCACTAGTAGTAATGACTATCCTTTAGGCGATTCCCCCTTCTTCAAACTTCTGTGACTGCAGAGTTGTTATATATAAACTCAGGGGTGTGGTGGGCTTGTCCCCTTATTTGGGGGTGAAGTAGGACTTGCTCCCTGCAAAAAAATGAGAAGTTATGTACCTACCATAACGTTCCATGTTAGTTGTCTTCTCTCGCCTTCTTTCTTGCTTGATGGGTTCGGAGCCGATCCTCAGCTCCGACTCGGCACTTTGCTAAGCTCAAGAGTCACTTTTACCAGCTCGAGGCAGCCCCATATCCCATGATGCAAGGCGGTAAGTACCCAGATCTCGTTTGTTATCTATAGGCAATAACACCTAGCATAAAAAACTTCCCAGAAGGAAGAAAGAAAGGCAGAAAAAAACCTGAAGGATGGGTAGGAAGATCAGAATCGTCTGGTCTTAAGAAGCATTCTTCCATGTAGGGAGAAAAAGGTCTGTCCAGGCCAGGGGGCAGGAGGGTGGGTCGCAAGAAAGAAGGCGAGAGAAGACAACTAACATGGAACGTTATGGTAGGTACATAACTTCTCAATGTTAAGTTGTCAATCTCGCCTTCATTCTTGCTTGATGGGACCGCATCCCTAGCACCTCTATCCTGGGTGGCTCAATGGAACAGACTCTTGAGAACTGTAGAGCCAAAACTGGCTCTATCCCTGGAGGCCAAATCCAATTTGTAATGAGAAACAAAGGTATGAGGAGTGGCCCAAGTGGCTGCTGCACAAATAGTGTCTAATGGAAGTCTAGCCTGAAAGGCTGTGGAAGTGGCTAAGCTTCTGGTTGAATGAGCTTTAGGTTTCGAGCACAGCTGTTTTCCCCTGAGTCGATAGATTTCAGAGATGACAGAAGAAAGCCATCTAGATAAGGTCACTTTGGAGACAGGAAGGCCTTTCTTGTTATCAGCATAAGAAAGAAAGAGCTGATCGGATTTCCTGAATTGTTTTGTTCTGTCCAAATAATATCTGAGTTGGCGGTGAACATCAAGATAATGTAATTTCTGTTCCGATCTGTTTGAGTAATTAGGGAAAAATACAGGGAGGTCAATAGATTGATTCAAATTATTTTTCGAGGCCACCTTAGGCAAAAGGTTGGATTAGTTCTCAAGGATACCCTGTCTTTGTGGAAGACCAAATAAGGGGACGAACAGAGAGAGCATGAAGTTCAGACACTCTCCTTGCCGAGGTAATAGCAACAAGGAAGAGTGTTTTCCATGACAGAAATTTCAGGGAACATGAAACAGCTGGCTCAAAGGGAGGAAGAATCAAGGATGTCAGCACTAGATTTAGGTCCCATTGAGGAGGAGGACTCCTGACTGGAGGTTTCAGGAGAAAGATTCCTTTTAGGAAGGCTCTACAAAGCCTGTGGGACATAATGTTGTGATCTGCAAACCCAACATGAAAGTTTGAGATAGCAGCCAACTGAACTTTGACAGTGGAAGATGAAGAGCCCGCATGGAAGATTTCTGCTAAGAAATCCAATACTGCTTGAACACGGGCAGTAAAAGGATCAATATTTTTGGCTTTTGCCCAACAAGAGAAGTGTTTCCATTTGCTGGTATAAATCCTTCTAGTAGAGGATTTTAGGGAAGCCACTATGATATCCCTAACAGGATTAGAGATCATAGGAAGCCTGGCTAAGGAAGGAAGTGGAGCAACCAAGCTGTGAGGTTGAGAGAAGGGATAGACCAGTGCAGCTGACCCGATTGGTGAATCAGAAGGTCTGGTACTGGGTCCAGATGCCACGGCTGCACCAAAAGGTGACGATGGAGTAACGGGAACCAAATCTGTCAAGGCCAATAGGGAGCAATGAGAATCATCTTGGCTCTCAAAACGGTGGCTTTCTGGAGTACTTGTGGAATCAGCGGAAAGGGAGGAAAGGCATAAAGAAGTCCCTGGGGCCAATCCTGGGTTAGAGCATCTCTGGGGGGATGGCCTGGAAGTGGGAAGAGAGAAAAGAAGTCTGTGCATTTGCTGTTTTGGGGAGTAGCAAAAAGATCGCAACATGGGCGGCCCCATTCTAGAAAAATCTCCTCCACTATAGATTGTTTGAGAGACCACTCGTGAGGCATGAGAATAGCTCTGCTCAATCTGTCCGCTAGAATGTTGGTTTTCCCAGGGATATGCGTTGCTACCAGAAACCGATGAGAGGAGATTGCCCATTGCCAAAGTCTGAGAGCTTCTCGACACAAGGGGTATGACTTGGTTCCGCCCTGTTTGTTGATATACCATACTACAGACATGTTGTTTGTGCGAACTGCAATTGTTCCCAAGGGAAGAAAGTCGTTGAGGGCTTGCAATGTTAAAAGCACTGCTCTCATCTCTAGGACATTTATGTGCAGGTGGTATTCGAATGGTTGCCACGTCCCATGAACCATCCTGCCCTGATAATGACCCCCCCACCCGATCAGGGAGGCGTCCGTAGTGACAGTGGCTACCGGGGCCGGGGATACAAAGGGTCTGCCTTGGTGAATCTGGGGGGAAGTAATCCACCATGAAAGATGATTCTTGCAATTTTGTGTCACCAGGATTTGGTGACGCATTGGAAGTTGTTGATAAGACCACTGAGTGAACAACATCCATTGAAGCAGACGCATGTAGAAGCGGGCCAGGGGAAGAAGGGTAATAGCCACAGCCATGAGTCCCAACACCTTCAGGACCATTCTGGCTTGCACCTTTTGCTGGCAAGGATGATCCTCACGTGACTTTGTATATCTGAGATTCTTTGGTCTGTGAGGGTTGCTGACATCCGAACAGTGTCTAAATTTGCACCTATGAAAGTAGTAGACTGGCAGGGCAACAAGGAGGATTTTTCGAAGTTGATCGAAATTCCTAACTGAGAGCAGAGATTTAGGGTGTAATCCCTGGCTTGGAGAAGTTGATGCCTGGTGGTGGCTGAAAGGAGCCAGTCGTCGAGATATGGAAACACCTGGAATCCTTGATGCCTCAGGTGAGCCGTGACCACTGCCATACATTTGGTGAACACTCTGGGGGCTGTAGTGAGACCAAAGGGCAGGGCTCTGAATTGAAATGACTGGTCCCCAGCCGAAAGCGGAGAAATCTTCTGGAGCGTCTGTGAATTTTTATGTGATAGTACGCATCCTGAAGACCTATTGAGCACATCCAGTTGTCCTTCTCTAGGAAGGGCAATATTGATTGAAGTGTGACCATTCGGAATCTTGTCTTCCTCACAGACTTGTTGAGTCTGCTGAGATCCAGTATTGGTCTCCAGTCTCCCGTCTTTTTGGGGACCAAAAAGAATCTTGAGTAGATTCCGGGCTCTGAATGGTCTGTTGTAACTGGCTGAATGGCTCTTTTTTGTAGAAGTTTTAATACTTCTAACTCTGCAATTTCCATTAGACCGGGTGGTACATCTGGAAGGGAATTTTTGTGAGAGAAGGGACTTTCCTCGAAAGGAATTTTGTAACCCTCGGATATAATCGACTGTACCCATCTGTCTTGAGAGAGGGAACGCCAGGCTTCTGGGTACAGCGATAGTCTTCCCCCGACTGCCTCCAAGGATGGACAGTCGGGCAACATCTCAGGGATGCTGGAAGGGCTTGTCAGAGAGAGGCTCTCTGTTTCCCTGGTTCTGTGGACCCCCTCTGCCTCTAGAGCGGCGTCCGTTATTATTACCCCCTCTGCCTCTAGGGGTAAACTGACCACGTGTATCTGGCGTGACTCCTTGGGATTTGCGGAACCTCATCTTTCCACCCTTCTGTCCTTTGGGGTAAGGCCTAGAAGGGGTGGAAAAACGGACCCCTACGGCAGAAAGAGTCTTGCCGTCCTGCTCACACCTGGTCAATGTATCCTTCACTTGAGGGCCAAACAATGCTGACCCGTCAAAGGGAGAGTTTGTGAAGGACACCTTAAAGGGATCTGCAAAATTACAGAGCCGCATCCAGGATTGACGTCTAAGAGACACCCCTGTACCTGTGGCTCTACTCGCTCCATCTGCTGCATATGATATCAGTCACATGGAGGAGTTAGCTATAGAATTAAGGATTCTTAGCTGAGAAGCAATTTTCTCTTGAGCCCCTGCAGCTGTAGGATCCTGTACTACTTCACCTAATTCCTTAAGGATGTCCCTTTGGAGTCTGGTGAAGTGACATAAGTAGTTCAGCGAGCGCATGGCAAAGGTCGCTGAGGAGAATATCCGCTTGCCATACCTATCCATGGTCCTATAATCCTTATTAGGAGGATGGGCCGGTACGGAAGGATCTGCAAGTTCCTTCTTAGTGGCGGCCGCCACCACCATGGCATCAACAGGGACACCTTTCATAAGGAATTGCTTCTCCGAAGGGGCTGTAATAAATTTAGATGGCCTCCTAGGAACTGGCTCTACAGAGTCAGGAGCAGCCCAAGCCTTTCGAGCAATAACCTCCATAAGGGGGTCGAAAGGTGGAGACACCCAGGAGGTGGAGGGCCGAGATCCAAACGCCTCTAGGTATACCGACTCATCCTCAGAGGGATTTGTGGAGGGCCAGTTTCCCCTCTGTTTTAGGAGTTCTAGGATGTCTGAAAAGGAGACATCCTCAGAGGGGATCTTAGATCCCTCCGACTCATCTAAGTCGGTATCTGAAGTGATAGACTCAGGGGAGTCTAGGTGTTTCCTCTTACAAGTCCTCTTGCACGGAGGATCTCCTGACTGGTCAGGAGAATCCTCGGAAATGGGGGATATTTCCAGTGGGGAAACCTGAGGCGGTGGATCTCTGGGTCCGGGAGCAAGAGAGATGGAAGAGATATCAACAGGCACTGTAGAGGGAGGAGCTAAGGGAATAGACTGCTGGCTGAGCCCAGTGGCCAGCACACTCTTCATCACCTCGAAGGCCCCCCTCCCAGGGAGATCCGAGAGAGCCCGTTCCGAAGAAACCAGGACTCCCGGGCCCACTGAAAGGTAAGGCTCTGAAGCAGATGTTGGAGCCGAGCTCACCAAGGCCGAGGCTCCAAGGGGAAGAGCGGGGTCGGACAAGGGTCCGATGCCACTCACCCCCTCGGAGGAGACCAGGGAAGCCCAACCACCAAATCCCTCCAAGGAAGGTCTCGAAGAGGAGATAAGAGTAGATGCAGAGGGTGCAGAAGGGGGGGGGGTATCTGCCCCTCAGCCATAGCAGTAACTATCCCCGAAGACTCCAGCTCCAAATTCTGAGGTAGAGTCGAAGGAGGAACTTGAAGAGGGTGTGGACTAATAGTCATCTGTTGAGACGGACTATGAAGCATCTGGGCCAGTGCCTGTGATTTCAACAATCTACTTACCACCCTCTCTAAATCATGGTCTGAAAGCCTGGATGACCTGGATGATCGGCTCCGATGGCTCCGCTCCGAAAGGAGAGGTGAGGCCGGAGCCGAAAGTATCGGTTCCAAGGAAGGGGACCTGGACCTCTTCCTCGAAGGAACCATCAGAGCTGAAGAGACCACAGATCCAGACGGAGCCGATAACTTATCGGCTCCGAATGAAAGCTTCGATGCATCGGCTCTAGCCGGAGCCGATACAGACATAACAGTATCGGTGTCGGAGCCGGTCGGCGCCGACACCGAAGCCTGAGCCACATGGTGGTCGGAGCCAGTCGGAGCTGACACCAAGGTGACCATAGCAGTATCGGCACCGATAGCCATCGGTGCCGAAGATTTTGGCAAGACAGAATCGGCTCCAGCCGGAGCCGATTTTGACTCCGAAGGAGTCAGAACCAAGGCCACCGGCTTAGATACAGAAGCCTGGGTCTTGGAAGACTTTGAAGTCTTGCTCGGAGCCGATTTGGCCGGAGAGCCCTCCGGTTTAAGGAGACCCCTTAAAATCAACTTATTTCTCCTCTCCTGCAGGACTCTCTGGCTAAAGGAGTGACAAATTGCACAGGAGTCCTGCAGGTGGAGAGGTCCCAGGCAATATAAGCAAGAAGTGTGACCGTCTGTCAGAGACATCTTCTGACAGCACAAGTCACACTTCTTAAAGCCTGAGACCCTTTCTTTGGACATGGCAGTACACTAACAGTACACACACACAGTCCCAATCAGACAACTAAAGATTTTAACTTAAACAATAATTAACCTCTCACACACACACCCTAACAGGGGGGGGATGGGAGGGAATGAAGGCCTGACTAAAAAGAAAGGGAAGGAAAAATAATTTTAGTCAGAAAAGGGCTTACAATTAAGTAAAAATGAAAGTACTTTAAAGAAAAGTTGTTAAAATTAAATTTTTGGGGCAACTAGTAGTTTAAAACTAACACTTACCAGGAGCTGGCAAAAGGAGGACCTCATCAGCGAAGCAGCAAACGAGATCTGGGTACTTACCGCCTTGCATCATGGGATATGGGGCTGCCTCGAGCTGGTAAAAGTGACTCTCGAGCTTAGCAAAGTGCCGAGTCGGAGCCGAGGATCGGCTCCGAACCCATCAAGCAAGAATGAAGGCGAGATTGACAACTTAACATCATAGTTTACATTTTCACACTTCTGTGTTTCATCTATTGGCTTTGTATGTTTTGGATGTTTGAGTTTTGGTGTTCAATATTCCATAGTAGAACCAGTTTTATTACATCACTTTTTGTAAGAATCAAGTTTATTAGGTGTATTGCTAAAATCTTATGCCTTTTATTGGTGTTCATTTCTGTGAGATTTTACTGGCACAGGATGAGGCATTGTAGTGTATTTGAAGATAGTATTTCCTTTATCAGCCATTTCTAAGCTCAAATACCAAGCACCATGAATTGGAACAATATAAATAACCTGCCACAAACAATGGTTTCTTGTCACATCATTTTTCGTAAAGAAGCCAAAATTATAGTATGTTTTGCTCTACTTTGTGCAAGTAGTAATATCATTTAAATCTGCTCACACATTTCATTAATATAATACAACTGGGATTTAGCAGTCATAAAAAATAATTTTCCTCATGATAATCAGTTTAGAAATACAACATTTGAAAATTACTTGGATATTTATATTTCTAGTGCTTTCTTCCCTCAACTGGCAGATTTACAAATCCATAACCAAATATATAATTGAAGATGTGGGCGTTATACATAATATTATTTTCAGAAATTGTATTTTCACTAGCCTTATACTAAGAGTGCACTTCAGAAAATGTAGATGTCTGCAAACAGCTCTAGTCTTTTCAAAGAAAATATGTTAATGGACTTAAAGTATAGTAAGAGTCAATAACCTGGTACATATACACTGAGAGGTAAAAGTTGTGGGGAGAAATTAACTGTACTGAAAAACATTCTCACTAAAATGATAAAATGTATCTGTGGCAGTGGAAAGTGTTTTCAGTGCTTAGACAATATTCTTTCTTGGAATGCACCTTCTCTTAATATAGCTTTAAGTGAAAACACTGCAGCCTTTAAGGATGAGCTGCGCAAGTGATTTCTCAGTAAAGACAGGGTGATGTATCATTATTAGATATTTTGACAGGAGCTTTTTAGAGTAAAGTGTCTTTAGCACTTGGCTCCATTCTATTGTGAAGTTCAGGCACTAGAACCTGGCACAGTTGTAAATAGCTAGTAAGATAAGAGAATTCAGAACTGAGCTAAAACACAGAGAGTGACCCAGAATTCAAAAAGGCATATGCTGTTAATTATGCATGAGAAGTACTTAAATAAGCATTCCAGGTATTGCACCTTTATCCTTCTGCAAGCTTAAAACTATAGCAGAAGAAAAGACTTCATAATATCCAAAAGATCTTTCAAGACCATGCATTTTTTTCTCTGACATGCCATCCTATCAACAAAGACGATAACATAAAATTATTTTGCAAAGCAGCACCTGCCTCAATATACAAGGTGGTAGCCAGACATTGTCAGTGCATTCACATGATTCTATATATATGTATGTATGTATGTATATATATATATATATATATATATATATATATATATATATATATATATATATATATATGCATACACACATATATGCATATATATTTTCAGCATCTCTCTCTCTCAAACAAAATATATATTATATATGGGTCATGGACCCAAGAATGTCTAAGATAGTTTAAACAATATGTATGCTATGCTTTTTGCTTACTTTAAGACACCAACCACATCTCCCCTCATTTGAGAAGAGAATGAAATTCTCTTTTGAGTTTAAGGAAAAAATGTATATTAGTATATCATAAAATTTGCATTCACATTCTTTTCTTTCTGGAAGCATGCAGTATCAATAGCATTTGGCATTACTTTCTAACACATGACTGATTTTCACTAACACAGATAATATTTAGACTTTCACAGTCTCAAAACATACTTTCCTGTAAACGGTTATTTTTAGTCCTCATCTATTTCTGGAACCATTACAGGCCTTCACACCTCACTGGAAACCTTATCTCATGTCCTCAGTATATGCTGTGGATGTGAGTGGCTTGCCTTTTGTGACATGTGAGTATTAGTTAATGTATCTCATTTAGATACATTATCACTACTCCAGTCATTAGACTCTAAAGATACTGACTCAGGGTCTCTTAAAGATACTGACTCAGGGTCTCTTGCTACTTCAGATCCCCCAGTTCATGACAATTGTTTGTCAGGCTGTAACACTTGTACATTCAATTCAGACATCTCAGGGATGTCCTGCATGTGTTTTCTATTTTTTTCTCTAGAATTTGTTAATTCAGATTACATATGAACCCTTTTCGGCAGATTTGGCATCAGTCACACCTGTTGTCCTCCATTTCTTTTCTCTTCTAATTTAAAATGAACTATATGACTTGGATTTAACTTAAACAAGAAATAAATTGAACATCGTTTGTCATAAAAAAGACTTGTACACCTTTGATTTTTTTGTTCAACAGTCTTATATGGGACAGTCATGTTTACTCAACCTGGTGGATTTTTTTATAGGTTCATAGGTTCATACGTGCTTACTAGGCTAACAACCACAAGGGTCTTTTTAAGCCTAGCCATGCATCCCAAATCTCTGACAAGTTCTGATACCCTTGATAAGTGTAAGCATGGGCCTGGGAGATGAACCATTTACATGTTACCTCTGTCCACTAGAGACATTGGTGCCAAACCAGGGATGAATTTCTGTTTTCCCATCCAATTGTCCAAGTTGCACTTAAATTGGGTTAGGGAGGAACTCTGCTTCACATGGATGGGGAGCCTGTTCCATAGATGGGGTAGTTTCTGGGATACATACCGATCTCTCCAGCAGTCCTATTTATATCACAGGCAAGGTTTAAGTTTTTAGAATGGGTAATTCTGGTGCTGTTTGTTTTGTGGATATGCAGGAGGTCGATCAGAGTTCGAGTCTGACAATGCCCTGTATGCCAGGCATAGATCTCCCTGCAAAAGCCTGTAGGAAACAGAATACAGGGATAGGGTCTTGAGGCAGTCTGCACAGGACATATTACTTACGCCCTGTATTATTTTAGTGAGGAACCTATGTGGACATTCTAATTGTTTGCTATGGCTGGTTAGGTACATACCAAAGGGGGCATTGTACTCAATGATAGGTCTGATGAATGCCAAATACAGTGGAGCAATGATTTTCTTGGACTTAGATGCCATACCTTGTTTCATAAGTTGCGCAACATAGAAAGATTTCCTCACCACTGTAGACATGTGATGATCAAAGGCTAGATTACTATCTGTGTGTGTCTCTAAGTCCCTGACTACTGGGTCAACTCTGAGGGGTGTGCTGTCAATATGATAGTTACCAGGGATGGATGACTTTCAAAAGGATACTATTATGCATGTCTTGGGATTTAGTTTTAGTCCATGGCTCTGACACCAGTTGTTTGTTTGTGTCAGCCCCTCCTGGAGAACATTTGTGTCCATGTGAGATTCAATGACAGCTCCTAATTTGCAATCATCTGCAAATTTAGTCAACCAGAGACCACTGACATTGGCCTTGACTTCTGAGAAGTAAATGCCAAAAAGGAGCAGTGCAAGGACCGATCCCTGAGGGTCTCCACTTGTTGCTGGCCTCTTTGTAGAGATGGACTCCCCAATTCTAACTTCCTGGGTCCTGTCTAACAGCCAGTTGGCTATCCTCCGGGTGACATACAAGTTTGTACCTAACCTCTTGAGTTTGTCAACAATGCCTGAGTGGGGTATTGTGTCAAATGTCTTGGCCAGGTCAAGGGAGGCAGTGTGAATGACTTTGCCATCATCCATTGCTTTGGTGACCTTCTTGAAGAAGTCCACCAGGTTGAGTATGCATGATCTGCCCTTGACGAAACCAAACTGGGTTGGGTCCAGTGTCTGGAGGTTTACTATATTTATATTGATCATATCCATGATAATTCTTTCCATGGCTTTGCATATAAGACTAGTGCAACTTATGGGTCGGTAGTTTCTAGGGTCTGTAGATGGCCCACCTTTGTGCAGAGGGTGATTGTTGCCCTTCTCCATTCATGAGGCACAAATCCTGTTTAGAGACAACAGTTAAATAGTAATTCCAGATTCCCTAATAGGTCATGTTTCATGCTATTTAGAAGGCATCCTGGGATATTGTCTGGGCCCAATGATGCAGTGTTCTTGGTCTTAGAGAGAGCATTAGGCACCTGCTCCCTAGGGAGAGTAGGGGAGTTATATTTGATGATATTTCCTCAGGGAAGGTTGAGGGGGAGAAAGGGGTAAAGCAGGAGCTGAATTTATCAGCCAGGGTGTTTGCTATATCTTCTGGCAAAGTATAGGTGTCTCCATTTACAATGAGCTCTGCACACAATTGTGTATTGCCTTTGAGGTTACGAACATAGACAAACAATGCTTTGCCATTGTCCTTGGCCTGGGAGGCCAAACTTACCTCAAATTTGGCTTTGGTAGACTTTATTTGTCCTCTGAGATGTTTGGTTAGTTTGATGAAAGTGCTTTTATTGTGCTGGGTGCTGCACCTCCTAATTTTGTCATGATTTTCTTCTTCCTGTTATACAGCCGATTGATTTTGTGATTCCACCAGGGTGGCTTGTTTTTTGAGTTAGTTCTGTACTTCTTCCTGGTGGGTATAGCTGACTCTGTGCAGCTATTAATATGTTTGTACAGAGTTTCTGTGAACAGTTCTGCACAGGTAGAAGTGTTCTCAGGGTTTATGGAGGCTTGAAATTTTGTCAAGTTCTCACTTAATAGCAGGAGCTTATCCTTAGAATAGTTCCTGAATATTCTAAGTTTAGCTGGGGGTCCAGGTTTTATTTTTACTTCAAAGGAGACCATTTTGTGGTCTGACCTTTCCAGGGAAGGCATTACAGTAGGGGGTATGCAGCAGTCACCCATATTAATAAGGACCAGATCCAGTATGGCTGAACCCTTGGTTGGTGTATTGACTATCTGGTCCAGGGAGTTTGTGTTTGCAAAATCCAGGAATCTCTGTGCATGTACATTTGGGGTCGTATAGAATTCCCAGTTAATAGTGGGGTAAGTAAAGTCACCTATGAATATGGTATTGGGTTGGATGGTTAGTGTTTCTAATAAGTTTAAATACATGGTATGGGTTTCCTGGGTCATAGAAGAGGGCCTATAGCTTTGGTGACCTTTTTAAAAAGGTCACCAAAGAAATGGATGAAGGCATAATGGTTCACACTACATACCTCAACCTAGCCAAAGCTTTTGACACAATTCCCCATCAAGGCATAGTAATAAAGAGAAACAATCTGGGAATAAACCCCTATGTCACCTTCTGGATTTCCAACTGGCTCACTGATAGGATGCAGATAATCAAAATAAGGTAAGTTACCTCCACAAAGAGACCAGTCACCAGTTTAGTCCTCCAGGGTTTTGTGCTGGGACTTCTGTTGTTTTGCATCTACATTTCTGAAGTAAAAGCCAGCATCAAAGGGCTGTAGCTGACTAAGTTTGCTGCTGACTGCTAGTGAGGAGCAGCCATTGAATCTCCAAATGACTAAGCCATCCTGCAGGAAGGTTTGTACCAAATAAATAACTGTGCCAAAATCATGGACTGAAACTAAATGCCAAAAATGCATTATTGTATCCTTTGGGAAATCATCTATAACACATTGACAATATGCCCCTAAGAGATGGACCAGTTATTTTGGGATTTGGGAACATGTAGGGGGCAGTAACCTAACTTTTGACCAACATGTGTCCATTGTTGTAAGAAAGTCCTTCTATACTGCACAGCTTATAAACAAAGGGATTGTGTCTAGATCTAGGATACCATTGTCCTTCTTTACTCAGCCCTTATTAGGTAAATCATTGAAAATAATACCCCCTTTGGCACGTATCTGTCCAGACACATGTAACAACTGGAATGCCCACAGGGATACCTTACTAAAAGGATACAAAGCCTAAATAACACATTTGACATTGATCCACTCAAAGCCCTGTCGCTATACAGACTGCTAAGAGGTGACCTGTGACTGGCATAAAAGGCATCCTACAGCCAATTACTGATAGATATAATGCACATCAGCAAGTAAAATTGCATCAGAAATACTTGGTTGAGGGATCTAATCCTCTTCTGCAACATCAGCAGAATGGTTTGAAAGGACAGGTATATCTCACATAGTATAATGCTGCTCTGGGACAGACTCCTCATCCACATAAAACAAAGTTCATCCCTGTCCATATTCAAGTGCAACTTAGATCCATGGATGGAAAACAGAAAACATACCACAGGACTGCCCTCATGTACTACTAATTGACTGAGGCAGCTCCTAAATGTTTTATCCCATGCATGGGAACCCTCAAATTATCTATGGTATGATCCCAATTATTCTCATTAGGGTTAATATATAATTATCAACCATGGAATGGGTAAGGCCAGTCTAAAACCAAATGGGATAGGTTATTTTGAGCACAAAAAGGGATATTAGTCTAGGTTTAAAATATCCCACAAGGGCACTTACCTATGAACCTATGAAGTCAAATTACTCTACTGGACTAAATATCGTCAGGTTTACTTATTTTCTTCATGTGATAAGAGACCTTGGGACACAGGTGGACAGTAGTCTCTCCTTTGATAATCACATTGCCACAGTGGTCAGGAAATCCTTCTACATGGCTCATCTCATCATAAAAGGATTCTCATCCAGGAAAAAAAGAGGTCATTGTTCCCCTCTACTCATCACTCATTAGGCCCATTATAGAGTACAACACTCATTTTGGTATGTACCTCGCAAGACATCTACAACAACTGGAAAGACCACAGAAATACCTCACAAAGAGGATTACTGACCTCAAACAGATGCCCTACGCAGACCGTCTCAAAAAACTACAGCTTTACTCCATCGCATATCGATTCTCAGGAGCGATCTTTGCCTAACATACAAAGCTATGTCAAAGCCAGAGCTGTTTGACATGCTCCACTTAAAGAAATCCCAATCCCTCCAAGCTACACGCTCTAGGGACTTAAACCTTGTCACCACAATAAACAGAACATGCTGGAGGGATAGATTCCTGTCCCAGAGACTTCCCATACTCTGGAACAGACTACCTATCTATGTCAAACAGAGCTCCTCATTAGCACTCTTCAAGAAAAATTTTGATGATTGGATGGGAAATGGGAAATTCACCCCAGGGATCACTTCTGTGGCTCTGCTCGACAGGGGCACAGGAAAATAATTTTCTTGGGTGGCGAAAGCCAGGGTACATTTTTTGGCTAGGCTTATATAGGCCCTAGGGCCAATAGCCTAGTACCTACCTATGAACCTATGAACCTATAAACACAAACTCACCTGAGACAATACAAATGTCATTAAAGTAATTGGTGGAACTTTTCATGAAACTACTATGATGTTTTACAGCCATTTGAATGTTTACCAGTCCTCCAGTTGCATAGTTGGTATTTTGTCATACTGCACTGGTTTGTGAGAAACCCCTTTAGGCTTATACAGAATAATACTTTTATCATCAATTGCACAAAACATTACGATGATCAGGCTTCATCACAGCTTACAATGTAGCTCTATGGACAGCATGCTTAGAGAGAGGAATACATCTCTAAAATTATAATTTTTATATTTGTAGGGGGCAACAGCTAAAACTTATGTGCAGATTTCTTAAGTGAGTAGTGCGA
Organism: Protopterus annectens; assembly: GCF_019279795.1. Classification (NCBI taxonomy): domain Eukaryota; kingdom Metazoa; phylum Chordata; order Ceratodontiformes; family Protopteridae; genus Protopterus; species Protopterus annectens. The sequence goes on along the minus strand of NC_056729.1, from coordinate 408,142,352 downwards.
TGAATTTTACAGAGATGTCCATATTTGTAAAAAAATGGTGCACGGTGGGGGCAACAGTTGGAGGTTGTGCTAAAAACAGAAATGCCTACCTTATACCACTATCCAACAACTGCTGCCAATGTACACTTCAGCTAAAGGGTTGTTAATAGAGTCAGATCAGATAAGACACACATTTCTTCTCCCTTTATTAGCTGAAAATTTGTTCTTGTTCATAGGTGTGTACAAGGCTAATGGCTCTAGAGCCTTTACAAGCCTAGCCCATAGAAGTGCCCTGGAATTGTACCACCAGATGTTAGCTCCCAGTGCTTCTATCAAGTAGAGCCACTGGAGTGATCCCTGGGGTGAACTTTCTATTTCCCATCCACTCATCAAGATTTCTCTTGAAGAGGGCCAGTGAGGTGCTCTGCTTGATATGTATGGGAAGTCTATTCCAGAGCATGGGCAGTCCCTGGGTTATGAACCTGTCCCTCCAGCATGTTCTGTTGATTGTGGTAATGAGGTTGAGGTCTCTGGAGCATGTGTTGTAGAGGGATTGGGATTTCTTTAGATGTAGCATTTCTAACAGACCTGTGTCAGTCATGGCTTTGTAAGTCAAGCAGATATCGCCTCTTAGTAGATATGAGACAGAGAATAGCTGGAGTTTTCTGAGTCTGTCCAAGTAGGACATGTGTTTAAGGCCTAGGATCCTCTTCGTGAGGTACTTTTGTGGTCTTTCCAGCTGTTGCATGTGTCTAGTGAGGTACATGCCAAATGAGGCATTGTACTCTATGATTGGCTTAATGAGGGAAGAGTAGAGAGAGATGATGACCTCTTTCTTCCTGGATGCAAAACCCTTGTAATGAGATGTGCCACATAGAAGGACTTTCTGACCACAGTGGCAATGTGGTGGTTGAAGGAGAGGTTGCTGACAACCTGTGTCCCCAGATCTCTTATAACTCCTTCAATGTTCAGTGGGCTCCCATCAATGTGGTAATTAGTGGGAACTGAGTTTTTCCCAAAGGGGATGACGACACATTTTTTGGCATTAAGCTTAAGGCCATGGTTTTGACACCAGTCATTGGTCTCAGTGAGGCCATTCTGTAGGATGTCTTCATCACTTAGGGAGTTAATAATGGCTCCCAGCTTGCAGTCGTCTGTGAACTTGGTCAGCCAGAGTCCCTGCATGTTGGCCTGGACTTCTGAGAAATAGATGCCAAACAGGAGAGGACCCAGGACCGATCTCTGTGAGACTCTTCTTGTGACTGGTTGGCAGTCTAACTTGGAGTCTGCTACTTTCACACTGTGGGTTCTATCTGTGAGCCAGTTTGCAACTCACCTAGTGATATAAGGGTTGATGCCTAGTTTGGTGAGTTTATCAATAATTCCTAGTGGGGAATGGTATCAAAGGCCTTGACCAGATCGAGGTAGTCTGTATAAACTGCCTTGCCCTCATCCACAGCTCTGGTGACTGACTCACAGAAGTTAACCTTTATAAAACCAAATTGCATGGGATCTAGAGTTTGAAGATTCACTATATCCTTGTTAATTAGATCCATGATGATGCACTCCATAGCCTTACATATCACACTTTTCAGGCTAATGGGGTGATAATTTCCAGGGTCTGTAGTCACTCCCCCTTTATGGAGAGGGATGACTGTAGCAGTGCGCCATTCGGTAGGGACAAAGCCTGAGGTGAGGCTGTGATTGAACAGTGAACACAGATGTGGTGCAAGTTCACTTTGTAGTTCATGTAGATCACATCCAGGGATACTGTTGGGTCCTATGGAAGCTGTATTCTTGGCCTTGTAGACATTTTTGTGCAATTTATTTTATTTGTTTCACTTTTTAACTGGAAATGAACCACTAAATATAAATGCCTATTTTCTGGAGTGATTAGAGGGCTTTATCAAGTTAAATAATTTGCTCAGAAGCACTCAGTATGGAAGTAGAGGATGAGAGAATGAGGCATGCATCTACATAATGAAGCTAGATAAGAAGTTGAGAAAGCTAGGGATATAGGATATATGACAACAGCAGCACTGAAAGTTCACTGTGGGGGGAAAATTATGATGGCTGAAGAAAACCATTGTGGACAGACATATAAATCTGAATATTAATCCTTATGTAGTAAGCTGGATAGCTAATTGGATGCCTGACAGAACCCATGTGGTTAAAGATGCAAATGTCACTTCTGAAAGCAAAACATTTACCAGTGATTTACCACAGGGTTAGTATTGGGCCCTCTGTGATTTGGCATCAGTTTCTCAGACCTTCAGGCCACAATTTCTGGCCTTTGGTTATCTAAGTTTGCAGATGACCATAAACTGGGTGTTATTATACTATCTTCCACTAACTCACAATTGCTCCAGCATGAGTTAAACCATGATAACAATTGCTGCAAGGATAGTTAATTTTGGTAAACAAAACATTATTCATACCATATAGGTGACAGATCCTCAAGTCAGGCACCATCATAAGGGATCTAGAACTCTTGCTAATAACTCCTTACATTTTCACCATCACATCTCCATATTAGTTTGGAAAGCCTTCTGTCTGGCTCTTCTAGTTTCTAAAGGCATCTCCTTTAGATCCAAATAAGTCTTATTTCTCCTTTAAACGTATTTCATCAAACTTACCATTGAATATAATGCCCATTTTGGCATGCATTTGCAACATAGCTCTCAACATTAGAACTCTTAGAGAGGTCTAACAAAAAAGATCAGTGGCCACAAAAATCTTTGTTATCTGTTCTGATAACTCAGTATCTTAGAAACACCTTCATGGGCGTCTGAGTCTATCTTTTTGAGCCAGAAAAAAATCCAACTGTTTTTGACCTCCTTCACAAAACAAAATGTTCTTCAAATATCCAGTAAAAGGAACTAAACCTTCATCAAAAGGTAAATAAAACATGCTGTTATAGGTTCCTATTGTACTATACCCCCACCTCTGGAAGAAACATTCAGTACATGCTATGCAGAGTAGCACCATTGTCACCTTCAGGGTAATCATAGGTAACTGTATGGGCAGTATCCTACTCCCCAGGGTCTATCTAGTGTTGCCCTCCAGGAGGGTAGAGTGAACTTTTGAATATGGGATATTGACTAGGCTTGTAATGGGCTGTATGGATATAGCTCTTCTGCATGGAGTGGGTGGGAGGCTTTGCCACATAGAAAATTACTGTTGGCTTAATGTCTTTGGCTCTTTTGTTGTGACCGCTTGTATGCTCTCTATTTTTTATAATAGACAATAAGTACATCAAGAGAAAAGCAAAATTATCAACAATAAATTCAAATAAACCAGAATCACGTAGGCCCATAAGACACATCACCAATTTATTAGAAATGAGTGATTTCATTCTTATTTCAAACAGAACTGCATCAGAATTAAAAAAAAGCACTTCCTTCCAAGCATTAAACACATCATGAAACATTCCATGACCCAAAAAATAAAAGTATTAATAAGAATCACTTGTACTTAATTAAAAAAACATAGCAAACTATGCATAAATTACACATAAATAAATATCGCTTTTAGTTTTGTAGTTTTATAATTTTGTTTATCTTAATGATAAAACACTATTAATAGCTGTTTTTCCATTTAATCCTAGTGGGCATACAGCATTCAAAGTTAGCTACCAACACAGCTCCCTATGTGTTAGCTGAGCTTCCCAACAATAAATCCAAATGATCATTAATAATATTACATACTAATTCCATGCACTAACAGTATGAATGTTTTAACTTACAAATTTAAGGGAAACAGATGTAGATAAACCATATACCAAGAGATGATCAAGGAAAACACTTAAACATGACAAAAGTTTCTCTATGAAAGAATTAGCATTAGTTAAAGTGCAGCATTCAGAAATGGGAACTGTTAAGCAAGAAATATTATACTTAAAAGGTGTTGAGTAATCATTCCCAGATAGACAACTGCTGGGTCAAATGACACCTTATGAATCAATGGCAGAATATTTAGCATTGGATCCAGTAGAGCAGAAGTCCAGTTGTGTTAATTATTTTGTAGTTGTGCACCGAGGACAGAGCAAGCCGAATCACAACAATTACACTTTGTAAATAAAACACTGCATTTGCAGACAGAGCATTTAACAGCCTGCAGTGCTACGTTCTTAGATTTCCATGCTGAAGCTGTAAGTAATCTAGTAATGGCTACTGTCTCAATCTCTCATGCTGTAAGTGATCTTCCCATTGCAAACAGATCTAGCAGCACCTGTCTGAAGAAATAGGCTTGACAGAAGTATTTAATTGAACTGCATCATTTAATTATTTTTGGACTAACGGTCCATCTGTGATGGTGGGTTTTTTTTCAGAAATGCAGACAGCATTCCTTTTTTTTCTTTTTTTACACCACTTGATTTTATCAGAAAAATGAAATAAGTGAATTGTATATTTCTGTAGTGTTGAATCAGTATTTCTCATTGTTTTACAGTTTTCACTGTCCTGTCCTGCAAGTGCTAATTCATCAGCTCTAACTGCTAACAATGTCTCCATGCAGTTCTGCTGATGGCATACATGTAATGGCAACTCTACAATAAGATCTACTGTGGAGAAAATAAAACAGACGATGAAGGAAGGGGAAGATGTGGAAGGACAGGGCAGTGAGTTGTCACAGGAAGGAAACATCATTTTAGAACAAATATTTACAATATGGCAGAGGAATTACTAAATACAAATAAATGGGTTAGATGAATGACCACAGACAGAATTTATGGAACACAGGGAAGTTTATATAAAACAGAATGAAAATAAAACACCTATGAGTATTACTTTTACTAAAGGAACTACAGCCATAAGGTTACTGCAATGTTAGAATCATTACTGCTCATGCAAATAAAATGTCCTTTCTTAGGTAAAACTTCATACTTAAGCTGAGATTTAGGAATGCTTTGCAGAATATGCATGTTCATGCATCTCAGCCTGTGGTTCAGCAAGGACCACTGAACATGAGATTTCTCCATTATTCATATAGAGTAGATATGTAGGACATCTGAAGGGCATGCCTCATGGAAATGAGGCTTACTATATTGTAAGTGAGGGATGGAGTAGTTCAGAAACAGCTCTGATGGTGCAGCTGTCTCAGTGGTACAGAGTTGCACCTGTGCAGGTGCATGCCATTAATTTTCAACATGTGCCTTGTTAGCTTATGGGATATTTTTCAATTTGTGGTGTACAGATATTAATGCAATTCTTTCAATAGTCAGCACTGCTTCCAGATCTGTTTCTGAATAGCACGTTTTACAGTTTACCTAATGTATAATACAGAGGCAGAGATTCGGAGAAGCTACAGCTTTCTGCACAGCAGTATGAAATTGCACTCTGTTGGTAAAAACAGAAAGCAAATTGTGCATGTCTGTGCACCCCATTAATTCTGAACCATGTGATTTTGCCTTGTGATATGTCAGGATCTGCTTTTTTGTCCCAAGTTTTTGAATTTCAGTTGCAAACTTTTCTCAATGTGAAGTCACATAGGTTTCCTTTTATCAAATGGAACTTCTGTGAAAGGCAACTGAGGCAATCAGTTGTAGACAGCGGTGCCTCCATGCAATCAGTTGTAGACAGCGGTGCCTCCATAATGTGTTTAGCAGACAGCAACTATTTTTTAACAGTATGAAAGATAGATGTATATTGGTTTGCATACTCAGCTATGATTTATATGTGTAACAGCATGAATATTATCATACTTTTGTGGCACATTATCATAACCACCATTGCAGCCCTAAAGGTTAAACATCAAATGAGCAGCTAAATGAAAACTGAAATGACAGATTTACAGAAGGAATTAATTCTAAGCAAGGATGCATCAACAATTTTAGGAATTATTTCAGAAAATTGTTTGTGATCAAAAACTGAAAAGACTAAGCATACAGTAAATGTCACTTTCAGTTTAGGTGAAAGCTAGATCGAGATACATTTGTGTTATGACTGATACTAAAGAAATGTTATTGGATTCTGAAACAAAGGTGTGTTACACTGTGACACTAAGGACTGATAAGTAATTGTGCTTCTCTTAGTAATCTGTAGTGAGGGTCTATTTTAACTCACTGCAAGTGAATAAAGTGAATGCTGGCACGGTGAACCCTGGTTTGACAAAACCCATTCCATGCGTAATCAAACATAGAGATGTTAAACAAAATCATAATTCTGAAAAGGAACGCTGAACAATGGATAAAATATTTAGAATTAAAAAAAAAAAATATATATATATATATATATATATATATATATATATATATATGTTAATGTTTTGGTACAGGGAAATCTCCTTGTACTCCAAACCCTCCTTTCTTAAACACATCAACTATGAGAATGCACAAGAATGTGCAACTTCAGGATAGCTAGAAAAGAGGGGTGTGAGGTATGCAGGGGGCTTGTCTTCAACCAGATAATGCTTTGCTGCACTGCTGTTTTCATTTTTTCTCTGAAATTAGCACTGCATTGTACGGTGAGTGCAGTTTTCATCAAAATGCATTTATTGAGATGGTGCTCGATGAACGCGATTTCAGTGAGTTGAAGGAGATCATTTTTCATATCTGGACCAAGCACATTTGTTTCTTTGTCATTTACCAAGACATTTCGGAAGTTATTACATTGTTGCACTTTACAACAGAGAAAACTGTTGTAATGACCATTGTCAGAAATACTCCAGAAAAGGAATACATTTGCAGATAGCATTCTCTGAGAGGGTAATTTTACTGTTTGAGAGCTTTCTGTGTAATTCAGAGGTGATATATAATACAAAAAAAAAATTGTTACAGATGGGTTTAGAGAACGAGGCAATGACTGAATATTGTAATTAGTGCTTTTGAAATGTAATGACTTGCTGTTTTTGCAGAGCAGCTCTCACAATGTTTGAACTACTGTAATGTCATTTCTTTGCATTAAAATCCCTGCGGCTCCCTTTCTTAATATATCTTGGATTTTTCAAAATCATCACAGGCATGTCCCTGAAGGTTTTCTTTTTGTTTGTTAGTTTGTTTTTAAAGCAGACCTTTATTTCAGGAATAGAACACAGGCGTTGCATTGATTGCCTTACTCTTCTGTACATTTTGATAAAACATAAACAGCCATGAAATATCTATTTATTATTTATTGATATTTGATTACTAGGAAAGTCAGACTGGGTAGGAGCCCATTTTCAGTGGAGGCCCAGGCAGAAAAGCTCCAGAGTATTCCAACACATTTGAAGAACAAACTTTTAAAAGTAAAAAAACAAACCACAATCCAAAAAAAAAACGGCCTCAGTTGCAACGAGATGAAGAAAGATAAAAAAAAAAAAAATTAAATAAGCAACTAAGAAGTGCTTAAAAAAGGGAACTTTAATTTAACAAATAAAAATAAATCAGATACATCCAGTAAATCAAGCGCTTTTGTCTCCAACCATTTGCAGACTTTATCAAGACAGAGCATGCCCCAACTGATAGTAAATTTATAATATAAAGTTAATTACTGAACCAATCAACATCCAAGGTTCATGAATAATTCATGAGCAATGACTATTCCTACAATTTACATCTAATAATGTCAAATAACCACACATAAAACATTCATCATCCTAAATATCACCCACTATAATACATATAAATACATAACTATAAAATACATTATTAAAATACAATTGAATGTGTGTAAATAAAATCTAATAAAAACTCAACATTTCCTATATGTTGTACACCTCAAATAACCCTAATATATTATGATATAAATGAATAAATACATGTATAAATAAACACATAATACAGTATAAAATTCACTAATGTATACATATAAGACATACAAATAATGCATATGTTTCAACTATTAAGAATTACAAGAACATGTCTTTAAAAGCATCATCTGTCTAAAGCTTTTAATCTTAAAAAGCAAGTAATTGCAACAGATTCATTTAAGCCTGGCCATTGAGTTGCATTCGTTCTCAACTGCCATAAGGCCTCACTTTTCTCCAAATATAAAGTCCGAGGTCCACCTCTTGGGTCTAGTTCAATAACTTCAATAACAGTGAATTTAAAGTCATGTACGGGCCATTCCATACAATGTTTTGCAAGGGCATTGGTTTCTTTTTGCAGTCTGATATCCCTCAAATGCTCATAAATACGTTTTTTAAGTTTCCTTTCTGTCTTTCCAATATAAAAACGAGCACATTTGGAACAAAAAGCACAATAAACCACCTTTTCAGTGTAACAGCTGCACTCTTTTTGTAAAGAGACCTTTATACCATTTATGCTAAATTTTGTCCCTTCCTTAATATATTGGCAATAATTGCATGTCCCACACTTCTTGATATGGCCCCCATTCCGAATTTGGTAACTCCTTTCAAATATGTTCTTTAAGGTTTGTCCCTTTCTATATACCACAATAGACTTCTCACTTATGCATTGTCTAATGTCATTACTTGAGGTCAAAATTATCCAATTTTTATCCAAAATCCTAAACGTTTCTTTACTGTCAAGATTATAAGAAGTGATAAAAGCTGAACAAAACTTTCCATTAGCTTGCACTTGTTCAACAGGTGTCATAACATTCACATTAACATTGCTGTCCATATTAACAGAACCAACATTCAAATTTAAAACCATATGCCTGTTCCCTTCATTGCCAGAGTGCACCATCTCCGAATTCAGTATAGCATGATAAAACCCTCCCTCTCTCTTATTAACTACTTCCAACATTAAGTTGTTGATTAAGTCCAATGGCTATTCTCTTTTAAGAAACATATCTTTCAACAGTTCACATTCATCCAAGAAAGAGTCGAAACTAGACACCATCCGAGCAACTCTAACAAACTGTCCCTTAACAACTGCTCTTTTTTGCTTGAAGGGATGGCTACTTTCAAAATGTAAAAAAAACTATTTGAATACATTTCCTTCCTATAAATATATGACTCAAAATTCCTTAAGACTGTATTTTTTGTCAGTTTAACATCCAAATAAGAGATTTCATTGGGATCGATATTATGGGTGAACCTTAAAAAGGCTGTTGAATTATTCATGTGAGTTATAAATTCATTAATCATCTCACGTGGTCCATCCCAAAATATAAAAATATCATCTAAAAATCTCACATACATTTTACAATGTTAATAATAAACTGAATTAATAACAAATGTTTTCTCCCATTGTAGCATCACCAAATTAGAATACAAACCACCACATGGAGAACCCATAGCAACGCCAACTGCTTGGATAAAGAATTCACCATTAAAAAATATACAGTTATTTTTCAACACAAGTTCAAACAGTAGTTCATATACATTAATTTTTGGTTGTGATACTCCTTTTTCCAATAAATAGTCACATGCCCATTCAATACCAGTATCATGGGGTATTGAGGTGTACAAATCCTTCACATCAATGGTGATGAATACACCTGTCTCACTGTATTCTAAATGATTAACCTTTTCTAAAAAATCCCATGAATACTTACAAATAATAGTTTCTTCACTAACGAAAGAACAATAATTTTACAATTTTCAAAAACTATAAAACATCTACAGTTTAAATTGTTATACCAAATTAGACATAATATGAAAAAAATAGTTAAGAATAGATGCATGTTATATGACAACAATTTAATATTTAGAGAAATGTTAGCCAGTTTATACAGAAATTAAAATAAGTTACTATAATACAAACTGGAATTGCAATATTAAGTGTGAGAAAACCAGGCTTATGGTATATTTAGAAAGATTTTTGTGTCTATTTATCATCTCAAACATTTTGCATGCACTATGAACAGTGGCAATGTCTCCATTTAATCTCAGGCACCAGTCTGTTTCCAGTACCATGAAAACAAAATATTTCATGTAAGTTTTTTGTGCATATATGTATGATCTGAGGAATGTTGATGTAATCATTCACAACCATGATAGTCACACAATATACATTGCTGGCCACACATTTTCATGCATTACACATATGATGTTGCCTACACTGTTTTTTATACTCTGTGATATATGCAATTGCTGTCACTGATATAGAGGTGCCTTGATTACATCTCAGTTGTTTCAATGAGGATGATGGACAAGCTCCTTTCTAACATATGCGCCATATATTATCAGTGGTTACATTTTCAGGGGGTACTGCAGAGGAATCCAAACTCACATCCTTTCTGACAAAAATATACAGCATAACTGGCATTTATGTCATGCATAATATTGTGAATACGTCTTGTAATCATCATAACTATCAACCCACTTTTCTTATTTCTACATAGTACTAGGGTGTCACCTCAACTTTTGCTACCCACCTCAATTCACATCCACACTCTCACACAATCCCATCTTTTTTTGCCTTCTTCCACTCTCTCCCCAACCTTGTTTCCTATATCATGTTCTGATTTCTAGAACACGTATCTGAACCACCTGAAACTGTTCTTGATTTTCTCCACAATTGGGGCTACCTCAGCTTCTGCTCTAATGTCCTCATTTCTACACCTGTCTGACAGTGTGCCTCCTACAACCCATCTCAATCTCTACATCTCCACACCTCAAGTATCCTCAACTGCTCTGCCTTCACTGCCCAGGTTTCTGTGCCATACAGAACAACTGGTCACACCACTGTTAGTAACTTTTACATTTCAGCTTTGATGACATTCTTTTATCACACTATTCCTGACACTTTGTGCCAGTTGGCTACAGCAACTATGATTCCAGCCTTAACTTCCTCATTCAGACGTCCGTTCTCTTTAATCATACCTCCTAGAAACTTCAAGATGTTAACCTGTCTTATTTTCCATTCTATCCCAGTTTTTAGATTCTTCTGATTACCCCATTTGCTGCCATAACAACTGTCTTGTCTGCACTCAGTTTCATCTCATGTACCTTTAGTTTTGCATACCATTCATCTATCATTTACTGAAGCTCCTGTTCAGGTTCTTGTTTGCAGTGTCACATTTTCTGCATAAGGCAGTTTTGCTGATCCGTCCCTTCTGTCCTGTTTGCTAATGTAGTTCATCAGAAGGATGGATATCAGTGGGCTTACAGATGAACGTTGATGTACAACCACTCCCATGAGGAGGCCCACTGTGGGTTCTAGCACTTTTCATACTTTTCTTATTGGGTCTTTGAACATAGCCTGCACTAATTCAATGTTACTGAAACTTTGAATTATTATAGGACTGCCAAAATCATCCTTCTCAGAACCTTGGCATATGCTTTTTCAAAGTCTAAGAAGGTACAGTTGTATTTTCTCCTCACGTCCTATTTCTTCCCTGCTATCTTTTCACTGAAAACTTGTAATGTATCCAGATTTTAATCCAAACTGACATTAATGTCAGAGTTTTTTTCCTAATATTGTTTACTAAAGTTTTGTAAAGAATAACAAAGCATTCAAGCAAATTGAATAACTAATTTTTCATGAGTAACAGAGAAACATATAATTAATTATTTGCATATGTAGAGTGGAATTCTTTTGCACAGATCTGTGACATATCCATATGTGTAACTGTCTTTCTCTATATATTTATCTATCTATGAATACCTATTATGTACAGACACTTAAAAACACATTGGGTCTTAACACTGTTGAAAGATGTTGAAATAATTACAAACTGTTTGGTGGTCTGTTCTTACAGATCATTTTTTACCCTCAGTTTAAAGAAAATATTACTCTGCCCATAAATTTTATGAAACTAAGATGTTTGTGAGATGTATTGCCTGTTCACTTTTACTTTCTATTTTTATTTATTTATTTATTTTTATTTTTTTATAAAACCTTCTTTGTAACCAAGGATAGCAAGAATCTAACTGTAAGTTGGTCAGTGCTCCATAGGATCTTCTTTTGCTCCATTCTAAATAGTACATGCCTGCTTGGACAACTCAGCTGTTATCTGAAAAATGCTATTCCATAAATCAACTGCTTGTATCCATCTAAAATGAACTCAAGGACATTACCAAACCATGAGAAATATATTAGCACCCAGGAGGGGAGGTGATGAACATTTGGTAAAGAAAACGAGTAGTGCAGATGCAGAGGTGATGACAGCAGACATTTTGATGGTGTGAAGGGTAGGAGGTGGAAATAGTTTGGGCATGAAGAAAGAAACAAAGGAAGAAAATACGAAATTGTAGGGGAAATATAGGCAGGTTGTTTAGAAGAATGATAAAAAGATGGACTGCAAGTTTTTATATGGGATGATATAAGAAAATGGGAAGGTGGGAGGTGGGTGGGTGGGGGAACAGAAAGGTATGGAATGGTTATGAGTTGAGTCAATAAGATAAAGGGGAATTAGATACGGAAAAGATGTAAATGAGATAATGAAGACAAACAATTCAGAAGGGGCAGTGTCATAGTGGGGTTTCTGCCAGACATTGATATGAGATCAGGGCAGAACATAATTGGTTAAGTAAAGAAGTTTTTTTTAATAAAGTAAGAAAGATAAAGAGAAAATGATTGTTCACAAGCAAGAGGCACACAAGAATGGTGGTGTTGTCTGAAGGGGAAGTTACTGTATTCACTTTTATTAAATGGTTAGTCCTACTAAACATGGGTTGTTTTCAAGAGAGCTCCAATGTGGTATTTATACTAAGGAAAATATGACCAGGACTCCAGGGGAATTATGCTATTTCAGTAAGGCCATGACATCTTTAGCATGTACTTGAGCTACCACCAATTCAAGCAGATAGAAGCTTGGTTTAACATCTCACGTGAAAGGTAAAACCTTTGAAATACAACACTGCCTTATATTGTTGGTACTGGAACATCAATCCGAACTCCTAGTGTGGGAATAGAGCCCCCAGTATTCCGATCTTCCATTGTCAAAGCCAAGTGTACTAACTGTGGAGTCACAGCATGTGTGACACAAACGTTTTACTCCAGATGAGACAAATAACTACAGTCTCATCTCACTAAAAAAAGTATTTGCAAAGAAAAAAAGAATGTACAGATGCTGTTAGGGAGAGTGGAAACTGGACTAGCAGAGATAATGGGGAATGAGTGTAAGTTTTTTTCATTTGTAATTGCTATTCATAATCCAATAAGAAATGTAGAAGAAGAGGAAGACAGAATAAGTAGGGTATTACTGTTTTATATAAAAGGCTTTTACTTCATTTGAAAATTATTCAGGGTGCTGAATGAAGCATGGATAGTGGAAATCTTGTAGGGTAACCATTTCAAATATCAAGACCCTCTTTATCGATTACTGAAATATGGAGACTGAATGACCGAAAGAATGGACTTACATATAGTAAACACAAGATGACATTTCTCAGAATATTCCCTTTTCTCTCTGAGGTATGGCAATCTTGGCTGTAGTATATATAAGCTTGGGGTGTGTGGGGGGAGGATTTCCACCCCTTTAAAAAGAAGTTTAAAGCAAAACAGCAATTTTTGAGATGGCGTTTATTCTGTGTTTTCGGTCTTTTTTCCCTTTTTGTCAGCACTTGCCATATTGAGTGCCAACATTTTAATAGGGATCCCATTGCAGTGTGGATTAGTGCAACATTACAACTGCTGGCAAACAGACAAGTATAAAAAAGGATGATAACAGAATGGGGCCAGACAGAAGTGTTATTGTTCCTTCCTTTGTGCACATACATGATCCCGCAACACATAATGAAGGCTACCACTAAGGAAAGGGTAAAACATAGAATGAAAATGGAGGGAGGGCAAGAAAGATGATTTCATCTGTGTATATTTGTAGATAATTGCATGTTAATTGTGAAAATTTGGAAAGGAACATAGTTGGGGTCTTGGAAGAGTTTGGTAAACATTTGCAATTGGAAAGTAGTTAGTATAAGAAAATACAAGTATGGATGTGAAGGGTTAGGGATGCTGTACAAGAATACAAAATCACCTGGATGGTGGAAATATTTGAGAATTAGAGTAGAAAAATGTGGATATAATTAAAAATACTTATTAAAAATTAAGAGAGGAGGTAATGAATGATTATGAGAGTTAGTTGCTAAATACTGGAACATTTTCTGAAAGGATTCATGAGATTAGGATAATGATTTCTAGATTAGGATAGGAGGACAAAATGCTAAAAAGATGGGAGAGTTTTGTAAGGTAGAAAAAATGACTAAGCATGAAGGAAACAGTCACTAAGGAGAGACACAGGGATAGCAGATGAGGATGCCTGAAATGAATCATTATATAGTAGCATGTACTTTGGTTGAGTAGTTGACGTGGAATGGTAAGGAAGGCCTAAGCATAAAGGAAGAAGTGGGGCAAAATATTGACAAACCATGGGAGCTGTGCACTGCATGCATGGTGTAGGGTGTAATAAAAGGTTCACAAAGAAGAGAGTGCAAACTACTGGTAGGCAAATTGGGAGAAAATTCATATTTGCTAAACCTGGAAGAGAAAAATGAAAGGTGGATTTGAATAAAGAATGCAATATCGGGGTAGTTAGAAGACAATTGAAAGAGAAAATGTTTAGGGAGTATCTACAAAGGAAAGAAAAGGAACAGAAGGAAATGGAAGGAGGTGTTTAAGTACTAAAGGTTTGTTAAAGGGGAAATTATGGTGGGGGTGCAGGGAAGTAGAGGGAATATAGGATTAGAAACAGTTTATAATGGAAGAGCAATGTGCATAAAACTGAAAAGGAATGATGACATAGTTAAAGACAATATAGTTCACAAACTGTAAGTAAAAGAAATGAAAAGACAAACTGCATTTGTAATATATTACACTGAAGTATAAGAAAAAGAATTATAGAATATATTTGCACTGTACTAGGAATATACTTTAAAGAGACAAAATATGGCAAACATTAAGCAATCTACTTCAAGGGGGTGTACCCTGTAGAAAAATTATTATGATAAGCAGAACAAAATGTTTGAAAATATAAGACGTTTGCAATTTTTTGTTGTCTGCTGTGCCTGCTGATCACCTGGCCTTGCAACTACAATCACGTTCATTTGTTTTCTATCAATGTGATGAAAACTGGTCACAGTATGATTGTCATCTGATCAGCTATGAATGATTTTTCTGCTTTCTGCCATAAATCTAATCCCAGCAGCTGACCTGAGTTTATGGATGCAAAGACCTGGTGCATGTTCCCTAGTCCACATGCATGATCCCACACAGATGTAATGAAAGCTACCATGAAAGTGTTTCTTGACATTTCCAAGTATACATTCCCGTCTCATATGCTACATGCTATACAATTCTCTCCCTTTTTTATACATGTGTATATATATTTTCCACTGGCCTTTCACAACAGACATATTTTAACATAGTGATAAATATAGCCCCAGATTATTTTCTTCTTCCCTCATCCCTAGTATCTTTCTTTACAGCATAAAGGTTTTCCCTAGATCCCCCACCAGCACCAGCTGCATGGTATAAAGGAATTCAGCCCTGACTGCAGCATAAACAACTTAGAACAGGCTAGAAATCAATGGACTGAAGGAGAGCATGCGTTGTGGAAATGATTGACCATTGCTGGTTCTCCCTAGTTGGGGGGAGGGAGGACCAGTGCAATGCCTGCACCTACTATATATATATATATATATATATATATATATATATATATATATATATATATATACTGTGTGTGTGTGTGTATATATGGGTCTAATTCATATGACCTAAATTTCATTTGACTGAAATTCATTTGACTGAGACCAAAACAGTGAAAGTTCAAAAGACTGAAAACTCATTTGACTGAAACTCATAACACTGACACATTAAAGTAAAAGGTATATGCCCTTTTCCCCACTGTAGTGCGATTCTGGAGTTAGTATATATAGTTAGGGGGGTGTGGGGGCCAAAGCCCCCCCACATACTTTATACATTTTAAACCATACACATGGATATTTATAACTGCAAAGAATAACTCTTTGCAGAAAACAATATTTACCTAAACTATATGGGGGGGCTTCACCCCCACCCACAAATGTGGGGGCTGTGCCCCCCACACCCCCCCAACTATATATACTAACTCCAGGATCACACTACAGTGGGGAAAAGGGCATATACCTTTTACTTTAATGTGTCAGTGTTATGAGTTTCAGTCAAATGAGTTTTCAGTCTTTTGAACTTTCAGTGTTATGGTCTCAGTCAAATGAATTTCAGTCAAATGAAATTTAGGTCATATGAATTAGACCCATATATATATATATATATATATATATATATATATATATAGATATATAGATATATGTATAGTAGGTGCAGGCATTGCACTGGTCCTCCCTCCCCCCAACTAGGGAGAGCCAGCAATGGTCAATCATTTCCACAACTCATGCTCTCCTTCAGTCCATTGATTTCTAGCCTGTTCTAAGTTGTTTATGCTGCAGTCAGGGCTGAATTCCTTTATACCATGCAGCTGGTGCTGGTGGGGGATCTAGGGAAAACCTTTATGCTGTAAAGAAAGATACTAGGGATGAGGGAAGAAGAAAATAATCTGGGGCTATATTTATCACTATGTTAAAATATGTCTGTTGTGAAAGGCCAGTGGAAAATATGAATGAGCTGTTTCAGATCATAGCTAGAGGAGATAATTCAACAGACATTATAGTCATCCTTTTACTCCAAGGACCACCATTACAGCTATATCTAATGTCTGTGCCCATTTCTGACTGCTACATACAGAGAGGAATATTGGGGAGCATGCAAGTCAAAGTTAAGAAAATAATGAGGGTAGAAGGGGTCTGGGCATGTGGGATGATCTGGAGAGCTTGCCGTGTGTACTTTTGAAAAAAAGGAAGTTGAACATGGAATGTGATGTAAGCAGACTGCGTGAATGTGATTCACGTTAAAGAAGTAAAAATGAAGTTGGAGAGAAGGTGCTGAATGCAACTGGTTGGAAGTTGTAAGGGCAACAGTCTGGGAGTGATTTAAGAAAATGCAGCTTCTCATACATATCGGTAGAGTTCTGAAACATATTACCAGAAGCAGTGATAAAATATAAGTCATTAGAGGGGTTTAAGTATCTCTGCAATATACAGAAGATGGTGGTAAAAGGTGAAGAGAGGTATGCTAGCAATGACACTTCTTTGTAATCCAGATGGCATAGTCTTATTTTATCAGCATATTTATGCATTCGGTACCCATCATTAATATGTACTGCTGCTGTTTTTCTAGCCTAGTTGGCTGAATTCTGCATGCTGTTGGTTTTGACATCAGAGAAACCAAGAACTCTTCATTCTTATATTTACTGGCGAAGCAGATCAAAGGGAACAGACAAGAAAGTCTCTCAAAGTTATGATCTATGGCAGAAGGTTTTCAGTAGGCAGTGAGAAATGTATAGTTGTTGTCCTGCTGTGCAGAACCTTAAAGGGCAAATCGGTGCTTAGTTTCATGAGGTGAAACAGCTATATGTATGAGAACCTAAGGAAAGATGTATTTTAGTAATGTGCCTACTCATTTTTCTTAACTTTCTTCTCAGCATGTGCTAAGAAAAATGCATTTTATTTTCAGCATTATTTGAAGTTCCCTAAATTACCAGTATTCCCTGCAGACTCCAAAAAATATTGTTATATATGCTGACAGTCTCCTGTGAGTGCAGAGAGCGTAGAGATGGAAAAATGAAACACATGATGAGAAGACACTATCTGACACCTGCACCCTGTCAAACATGGTTTTCAGTTAATTTACAAATTCAGGTGACAACTCAGGCATGTCCCTTGCTGTCTTGTATTCAACAGGATGCATTAATAAAGGTGCAGGGTTATTGAGCTTATCTGTATTCTCCTAACTATGTTAGAGCTGTCAGTTACACATATTACTACTGTTGTATAGCTCTGTTAACGGTGTGCTGTGTATTAAAAAAGTGGTAAGACATGCATGACAAAACCCTCAGCAATAGGCAAGTGTACTGCTCATTTCTCTCACTCTCTCTCTCTCTCTCGCTCTCTCTCTCTCTCTCTCTCTCTCTCTGTCTCTCCCTCGCTCTCTGAAAAAAATGCCATTATTCAACAGTAACAAACAAAATTCCCTTACACTAAAATATACACTAAAAAGAAAAAAAGTGTGACTTCTACTTGAAATGGGAGGGCTTCCTTAGTCTTTGGATGCTCCCACCTAATTATGAATAACCACAAGACTGCCACTGTGCTAGCAATGTAAAACTTATGTTCTTCCTCCATTTTTGTATTTTGCTTTGAATGAGATTAATTACCCAGTTAAACATTTTATGCAACTTAGATCTGGATGCACTGCACCAAAATACATAGCTGTAACTTGTGTGAGTCTTTTGGGTTTCTTTTTTGCCACAGAGTGTCTACATTAACTAATGTGTATTCAGGTTTTGCTCCTATGACCATGGCTGAAGTTTACTTGTAGTGAATAGTCTGTGTAAAAAGATGGATTCTAATATGAGCAGACAAAAACAAATGCATTGAGGATCAAAATCTTCAGAATGCATTCACCAAAAATATCTTGCCAAAAAGACATTTTTTTAAAGTGTTTTTGCAGGGGGACTTGCCCACCTGCACCCCTCAATGTTGAGACAACCCCTATAAACTTATGTATACCAATTCCATGCTCACACCCACTCAAAGAATGAAGAAATTCTCCCAAAAAGGGAATAACTTCTTGCACAATTCACCACTCACCGACAATGATTTCCTATGGAGGAACTCTGATCATTGGCAAGTTTAAGCTCAGGTAATCAAAGCTTGAGAGTGCAAGCTTCATTCACCAGTAGGTTACCCGAAAAGATGATATCCTTTGTCAGCTGTTAAAAACCTTATTTCTTTTGACATATCTACTAAAGGAAAAAGCATTGCTTTGTCCCTGGAAGAGGCTTACGATTAAAACAACATCTACACAACACATGGCTGTACACCTGCTCCTCCTGGTTAATCTCACTTCTACATCATCATCTGTGCACACCCCTCTTCTCCTATACTGTCACCGATTTTATCATACACCATTATACTTCCTATAATGAAATGATGCCTGCTTGTACCGCTTCTTCTTTTTTTTTGAATACTCATTTATCTGTACTGTTAAACTGATATTTTGTTCATGTTTTCCCATCAGACCTATGTGATGATACCATAGAATCTGAGTGCTATGTTTTTGAATTGTTGCATATGTCTACATTTATGTTTGTCTTTATTTTGAACCTATATTATAATATTGTAAGATGTGAATGCTGTGTTTGATTTCTCTGTATTTGGAGCTTTTCTCCCCAGGACTCCACTGAAAATGGGTTCTGTTGAGCCACTTGTCTATCCTGGTAAACAAATATCAGATAAATAATCAAAATAAATAAAAATAAAATTACATACTAATTACATTGGAAATAGTCATAAGACACAGGGTACCTATGATGATCATTATAAGAAGAAGAAGTTAAGGTTTTTGCATAATAAATAGCAAGATATTTAATTTTAGAAATTTTATTTTTAAAATTGGGATTGCTCAAATTAATTATATCTCTATTAAGCTGAAATGCTTATTTGTAAAATTGAATTGTGTTTCATAAAAAAACACAGCTAAGTTTTCTATCTTATAGAGAATAATACATTTAATTGCCTTGCTAGACAAACATATTTTTATTGTTATAGTTAACATATACAAACTATGTTCTACATTGATTCTTATTGTTAAAGCTTTGTGTATTATCTAATTGCCACCATGGCATAATTTGCAAGTATTACACTTTTTATTATTATACTCTAAAGGAGTTCTTTCCTTATTTGACAATTTTACTGACCTATTGCTACTTAACCTTCTTTACATTATAAGTCGTTACACTTTAGTTGCTGTTATTTTTTATTGTTGTTTTGCTAAATCTTTTTTTGTCTTTGCTGAAAAATGTAACGACAAGCAGCTGTAAAAAGGGGTTTAGGTCTTTTATAAAGAAATCCGCATGTGGTACTGTGATGGAGCATCTTGGCTGTGGAGATGTACATTAGCTTATAGGTGATTCGTAAGAACCACTGGTCACTTTGCTGTTAAAATTGGACTAGTCAAGGAAGAACACCTGAAGTTTTACAATGACAAGGTGCTTGATTTAGCAGACTGTGAAACTGCTTTATGAAAGTGTACATATTCCAATAAGAACATGGTCCAGAGAGTGGGCATGTACCTTCTGAAATGATATCCAAAATGCAGCAGTGAAATAAAGTAATGACAATTTAAATATTCTTGCGGCAAAATCTGCAAATTCCCGTGCAATGCCAGAGTGTGTATTGTAGCTTCATAAGAGGTCTTGATGACACAATACATGGGCATATAAAAGAACAGTCTGACAACTGTATAGAAATTGAGCATCTGATTTATGGCAAAAGAAGACAGAATATAGCTACATCAAGTGAATTGACAGGGCATACAGGACTGTAGAATGGTGTGGATGCAGGACACAGCATCTATGCATGCAGAAATTGGGAAAATAACCAGAGAATGCTTGAATGCCTCAAACAGAGGCAGCTCCGGGTTCCTTTCCTTGCTGGGGCAAAATAGGGTCACAATAGCTTACTGGTGGGGCATTGTAGGGCATGTGAAAAACACACCATTCCAATAAGGTATTGAACATGGTAACAACTCACCCATAATCCACTGTTAAAAATGAAAAAAAAGATCTCAAAAAGAGAATAGAAAGAGTGAATGCCATAATCTTATAACTCCTGGGAATGTTCATAACATAGAAAACAATCTGCTAATTTGTCATGTTCAAGGATTATGGTTTGTAGGAAGTGCTGGTATACTACAGTGTAACAAGTCAATGGTGTAGCTACCATTGCAACAGGGGTGGGAAAATGTCATTCACAAAGACATTTGTGCCTCAGTATAAAAAGAAATATCATTAACCCAAACTCAAGAACCGAAAGTTGGGCTTATTTTGCTCTTTGCAGCATTGTAAGGAAAATGTTTTTTAAAACAGATACAGTGCATTTTGCCAGCATTCAAGATAAAATACAAATCTTCCCACTGCAGACACTGGTGAATGGCAAAGTTGTTTAAGTGTCTGTTAAAAGTTCTCTGAAGTAGAAGCAGAAGTGGTCAGTTAGCTACTGGATTGCAGTGATAGTCTGACATCTCAGGATGAAGAAGGAAGAGGGTCTGATAGCACTTGGAATAAAACTTGGAAGCTTTAAAACATGCAGTTTAGCTAGTTTATTTGGTTAGGCCTTTACTACTGTTAAAGAGGTAAGAGCTGCTATGAGAACACAAACCAGACTAATTCAAGTAAAAAAGTGAGAATGAAAGTAGGTTCCAAGGCTGTGCAAGATATCTGTGACTCATGTTAGTGCCATTCTGTTTACATAGAAGATAAAAAAATGATTTCCTTATGTCTGTCATGATTCGTATAAAGGGGGCCTGAAGTGGATTATGGGAAAAAACCCTCCAAGATCACCTCACAGTGGCAGATCCATTGAGATATAATAACCATAACCACTTAATGATTCTGATATAATGAAATAACTGAGACATATTAGGAAGCATTATTTATTTATTTATACTTTTTGTTGACTGGGTTAGTCACACTAGGCGAATAACATAGTTTCAGGTGGAACCCTTTACTGGTATTCATACTATGAGAAGTTTGGCCAGGAAATCAATGAATTTCCCCTTCTGTTTTTGATAAGTGCCATAAGATCTTTTATTTCCACTTGAGCTGCCATGAACTCAGGCAGATGAGGCCATGATTTAATGCCTCATTTGAAGTATGGCACACCCAGGTATGCAGCACACCCTTGAGTTCAACTGCAGTGTCAGCACTAGAAAAAGTATTCCAAGTACCTGGTGTTGAAATTCTGCACCAAATGGAAGTGAACTATTGAGCTACAGAGAGTGCAAAATAACATGTTAGTTTTTCAGCCCCCCCCCATTAAAAAAAAACACTGACAAAGATAAAACCTGTACCAAAAATGAAACAACATGAACCACCTAGTTCTCCATTTTTGGTTTACTAATATAACACCGATAGAAATAATTTAGATAGGTTAATCAGTTCATAGGTGTGTATTAGGCTAATGGCCCTGGAGCCTTTACAAGCCTAGCCCATAGGATTACCCTGGCATCGTGCCACCCAACCTTAGTTCCCAGTGCCTATGTCGAGTAAAGCCACTGGAGTGATCCCTGGGGTGAATTTTCTATTTCCCTTCCACTTCCACTCATCAAGATTTCTCTTGAAGAGGGCCAGTGAGGTGCTATGCTTGACATGTATGGGAAGTCAATTCCATAGCATGGGTAGTCTCTGGTTATGAAACTGTCCCTCCAGCATGTTCTGTTGATTGTGGTAATGAGGTTGAGGTCTCTGGAGCGTGTGGTGTAGAGGGATTGTGATTTCTTTAGCTGTAGCATTTCTAACAGAGCTGGGTCAGACATGGCTTTGTATGTCAAGCAGAGATCACCTCTAAGTAGGCAATATGAGACAGAGAATAGTTGGAGATTTTTTAATCTGTCCATATTGGACAAATGTTAAAAGGCCTAGGATCCTCTTTGTGAGGTACTTTTGCGGTCTCTCCAGGTGTTGCAGGTGTTTAGTGAGGTACATGCCAACTGGGGCATTGTACTCAATGATTGGCCTAATGAGGGAAGAGTAGAGGGAGACAATGACCTCTTTCTTTCTGGATGCAAAACCCTTAGTAATGAGATGTGCCACATAGAAGGACTTTCTGACCACAGTGGCAATGTAGTGGTCAAAAGAGAGGTTGCTGTCATCCTGTGTTCCCAGATCTCTTATAACACCTTCTGTGTTCAGTGAACTACCATCAATGTGGTAATTCATGGGAACTGGGTTTTTCCCAAATGGGATGACACATTTTTGGCATTGAGCTTAAGGCCATGGTTCTGACACCGGTCGTTGGTCTCAGTGAGGCCTTTCTGTAGGATGTCAACATCACTTGAGGAGTTAATAATAGCTCCCAATTAGTAATTGTCTGCGAACTTTGTCAGCCAGAGTCCCTTCATGTTGGCCTGGACTTCAGAGCAGTAGATACCAAACAAGAGATGACCCAGGACCGAACCCTGTGGGACTCCACTCATGATTGGTCAGCAGTCTGACTTGTGGTCAGCTACTTTTACACTCTGGGTTCTACCTGTGAGCCAGTTTGCAACCCACCTAGTGATATAGGGGTTGATGCCCAGCTTAGTGAGTTTTTCTATGATTTCTGAGCGGGGAATGGTATTAAAGGCCTTGGCCAGATCAAGGTAGGCTGTATGAACCATGTTGCTTTCATCCACAGCTCTGGTGACTGACTCAAAGATGTTGACCAAGTTGAGCAGGCATAATCTACCCTTCACAAAACCAAACTGTGTAGGATCCAGAGTTTGGAGATTCCTTATATCATTGTTTATTAGGTCCATAATGATGCATTCCATAGCTTTGCATATCAGACTCATCAGGCTAATGGGGCTTTAGTTTGTGGAGAAGGATGACTGTAGCAGTGCGCCATTCAGTAGGAACAAAGCTTGATGTGAGGCTGTGACTGAACAGGGCACACAGGTGAGGTGCCAGTTCACTCTGTAGTTCATGTAGAACACAGCCTGGGATATTGTCAGGTCCCATAGAATCTGTATTCTTGGCCTTGGACAGTGCTGTTTTAACCTGTGCAGCAGTAATACTGGGTGTCTGGTGATCTACTGGTATTGTGACTGGTCCCATGGGGGGAGAGGAGTAACGTTGGCACTGAATCTGTCAGCCAGTATATTGGCAATATTTGTTGGCTCAGTATAGGAGGTACCATTGTTCAGTAGCTCAGTGCAAATCTGGGTATTGCAGTGGAGATTCTTTACAAAACTATAGAAGGCCTTGTGGTTGTCTTTACTATCTGCTGCAATTTTGTTTTCATAGCTAGCCTTAGAGGATTTGATGAGAGATCTCAACTTTTTGTTGAGGCTGATAAGGGGGTTTTTCCAGTCTTGAGACTTCACCTTATTCCACATCAGTTTCCTCCTTCTGTTGTAGAGTTTGTTTATGGCAGGGGACCAACAGACTGGCTTCCTTTTTTTGGAGGAGAGTGTCTTGGGTCTATTGGGTATGGCGAGATGCATGCATTTCTGTATGTGTTCGTACAGTGCATTGGTATATGATTCAGCAGTCATGCAACTGATCTCCATTTGTATGGGTGCTGTGAAGTTAGCCACCTCTGTTTTTAGGAGCCCACAGTTAGCTTTGGAGAAGTTTTTCATGGTGGTTACCTTTGTGGGGGGGGGGGGGTGAGGGATGTGGATTTAAGGTGATTAGTTTGTGGTTGGATCTAACCAGGGAGGAGCTGACTATTGGTGTAGGGCAATAGTCACCCATGTTAGTAATGACCAGGTCAAGAATGTTGCTACCTCTAGTGGGGGTAAGAAAGAGCTGGTCCAGGGTATTGGAATTAATGAATTCCAGGAAACGTTGGGCAGTGTATTGGTACATGAGTAATTTTCCCAGTTAATGGAGGGGTAGTTGAAGTCACCCAGTATGATAGTGTTAGGTTGGACCCTAATATTCTCCAGGGTGCTTAGGAACATAGAGTGTGAGTCTTGGGACATGGTTGGGGATCTATAGCAGGCTATGACCTGAATTGCTGTCTTACCCAATGTTAGCTGCACCTGAAGTACCTCAGATGCATTATGTTGGGCTACCAGTCTGGAGGTGTGCACATCCTTTATGAATATGGAAACACCACTGCCTTTGGAGCTTCGGTCGAAGCTCTGGGGCCGAAAGGTGTGGGATGAGTTATAGCCTGGTAGTGTAGGGGTGCTTTCTGCTGCCTTGAACCAGGTGTCTGTTACGGCACAAATGTCGATGTTCTCCATTTTCAGGAGTGCTTTGAGTGAGTGCATTTTGAGATTAAGACCTCTAGCATTGAGCAGCATGACCCTCAGATTGCCTTTGTTTGTAGCTGTTTGTTTTAGGGTAGCGCTGTACCTCTCAGCTTATTTGGTCAAGAATTCTGGACAAAGTCAAAAATAGTGAAAATCAGGAACAATTTTTAAATATTATTCTAATTCACTTCAAAAGTTGATAGAACAAGTTTTACATTCATTTGCATTTTGAACAATATGAAGTATAAAACTCTAATGACTGACATTACTGACTGACTATAATCATGATTGATTCACCAGAAAATCAATGTTATGGGGGACAGGACAGACACCTGAAGCAAAATAAGGAACATTCCAGAAAAATAGGCAATGCCTGATCATAATAAACTATTCCATGGTTTGAATACTTTTTGGATGTGTAGGATTTTAAAAATAATGTTGTTATAATTTTCAGCATGTTATTATAAATGTCTATGGCCAAATCTCAGCAGATGAATTAAATAATTTGCAGTTTTAATAACTGAGATAATTAAAACTTCATATCCTTAAATTCTTATGCTGAAGCTTCTTCATTTTCAGACAGTTTAGTATGGGTTGGCATTACTATAACTTCCACAGTACCAACACGTAAAAGAATTAAAGAAACTGCAGCCATACTCAACTTTCCATCTTCCTGTCATATGGTAGAACAAATGGGCAAAACATTGAACATTTACTTACAACTAGGGAGGGAGCTCACAGCATAGTTAAAATGACATACGCAGCTCTACCCATCAGAGACGCTATGAAAAAACAACTTAAGTTGCAAAAGTCCAAGGCCCCAGATAGACAAGCCATGTACCCCCCCCCCCCCACCAAAAAAAATAAATAAAAACAAGCAACTCTAGTCAGCATCAAGCAGTTAAGCAATACAGGTAAGAGCAGGTTTGCAATATCAAGAATACCATACGATCCATAACACCAGCAAGTAAAATAATTGAACAAACTATAGCCATAGTCAAGTTTCCAGCTTCGAATTTTGGAATGTTATACTGTCTTGTACAATGTGGAACAGATGGATAAAATGTGACATATTCATTAACAGCTAGGAAGAAAGATCACAGCATGATTAAACTATGAACTTTTTATTTATAAAAAGTTCTTTGACACTTCCATTTCCCTCTTTGCTTGCCAGAACAGTCACTTGGTTGCAACACACACACACACACACACACACACACACACACACACACACACACACACACACACACACACATGCACAGTTGCTGAACAATAATCAACAGAATGGTTAGGAGGGGCAGGTAAATCTCACAGAGGATACCGCTGATCTGGAACACACTCTTCACATAAAACAAATGTAACCCCTATCCATATTCTAGCACAACTTGGATCTATGGATGGGAAAAAGAAAATTTACCCCAGGACTGCCTCCTGTACTACTAGTGGACAGATGCAGCTCCTAAATGCTTTATCCCACGCATGTGTTCCCATAGATTATCTATGGTATGATCCCAGTTATTCTCATTAGGGGCAATATATAATTATTGACAATGGGATGGGTAAGGCCAATTTCTAACCAAATGAGACAGGTTAATTTGAGCACAAAAAGGAAAATTGGCTATGATTAAAATGGCCCTCAAGAACATCTAGCCTAGTATTTACTTATGAGCCTACATATGGGTAGGGAGGGTGGCCTAATTGTTAAGGTGTTTGCTTTACAAACACAAGGTGCAGGGTTTGAGCCTCAAAAGGGATAATTGGCTAGGCTTAAAATGGCTCGCAAGGGCAGTTAGCTTAATACTAATCTATGAACCTATGAGCAGAGCCAGATCATGGTCAATTAGGACCCCAGGAAGAGTAATAGACTAACCTCCTCCCCGCCATACCAATATTCCATTACTTGGCTGGCTGTTTCCAGTTAACATCACTGAGTACCAGGATAGGCTTTGCCTTTCTTCTAAATGCCTGTTTAGACAGAATTTTCCACAGAGGTGCATTTCACTGCAGCTAGACTGATTTACAATGTAGTAATCATTTTGCTGTATTTAATTATCCATTCATTCTCTTACACCCACTTTATGCTATTTGCAATTATTATGGGTGTAGGTAAAGATTTCCTGACAAACTATGGAAGTAAACCATAAAAACAGTTTGCATTTATAGATTTATAGAGATTCCAAGGCCAACAAATTTTGATATCATTCTTGTCTTGCTAGTAGCCTCCCTCAGGCAGCATCATCTTACTCCAGAAGGGCCATATCAGTAAACCCAGAGTCACTAGTTCATGTTTAAAGTAAGACAGTGAATCACTCTGCTTAACATGTAGGGGAAGTTTATTCCAAAAGTATGGGAACTGTTGCCTTATAAGCATGCCTTTCCACTGTGCTGTATTTATCTGTCGGCGAAGATTTATGTCCCTGGTACTAATATTGGTGGAGATATTAGGCATGCAGAGAAAAAGGAGGTCTGGAATAACTGTGTCTAATGGTGCAGTAAGCAAGACAGATCTCCCCTCAAAAGTCTGTAAGACACTAAATAATAAAAGAAGAGAGTTTCCAGCCTCTCTTGGTAACTCAGGAACTTTAAGCCTGTGATTTTATTGATAAGGAGCCTTTGGGGCCTTTCTGATTGTTCGATAATTTTTGTGAAATACATTCCAAAGTGGGGGATGGTGTACTTGATAATTGTCCCAAGCAATGCTGACTATAAGGGAGTGATTACCTCATTATATCATGATGATATTCCCTTGACAATTAGGTGGGCTAATAAAAGGATTTCCTGACAACCGTTGTCTCGTGAAGGTCAAAAGAGAGGGAGCTATCATCCAATGTTTCCAGGTCCCTGACAAAATTTTCATTTTGTAGTGGTGTGTTAGCTATAAAGGATGATGAAGGGTGAGGTGGTGTGCCAAAAGTGACACAACACATTTTAGCATTTAGTTGAAGCTCATTTTTAATACTCCAAGGGTTTACCAGGGAGACCTCATTCAGGAGAGTTTGAGTATCATAGGGTGACTTAGCAACAACCTCCAGTTTGCAGTCATCTGCAAACTTTGTTAATGCACAGGTCTTGGCTCTTCACTTGAAGATCTTAAAAGTAATAAATGCCAAAAAGGAGAGGTCCCAGCACTGTGCCATAAGGGACACTACTGGTCACTATCATAGTTACTGATGAGGAACTTGCAACTCACATTGTGTGGGTTCTATCTTTCAGGAAGATTGCTATCCATCTTACCACATATGGGTCACTTTTTAAAGCAATTAGATTTTGTATGATACCAGCATGGGAATGGTACTGAAGACCTGTGCCAGGTCAAGATGCACCACATGCACTGCATGGCCACCATCTGTACAGCCTCTGTAGCCTCTGTAACTATTTTGAAGAAGTTTACCAGGTTAACTTGACAGGATCTATCTTTCACAAAGTCAAACTGCTGGGGGGGGGGGGTCATGTAGAACAAGAATCTTGATATCACGGTTTATGAGGTGAGTTATAATATACCCCATTGTTTTCCAGATGAAGCTTGTAAGGCTGTGATAGGACTTCAACTACTTAGGTCATTTGTAAGGTCACCCTTATGAAAGGGCTTTCCCATTGCAGTGAGCCACTCATCAAAGACAAAGCCAGTAACTTTAAGGAGACTCTGCAAGGGCATGTTTAACATTGTTTTGCAACCAGGTATATGATATGAAGTAATAAATAAAGATACAATCAAAAGGATTGTTGTACACCAGAAATCTGACAAAACCAAGCATTTTGCATGCTTTTTTCTTATCCAGGTGCTACAATGTTATAAAATGTTTGATACACTGGAAAATATTAGGATACAACCTAACACCCTAATAATGGGCGATTTCAACTACCCCACCATTAACTGGGAAAACTACTCATGTACCAACTCTTGTGCTCAATGTTTTCTGGAATTCATAAATTCCAATGACTTTGATCAACTTATCTACACCCCTACCAGGGGCAGCAATATCCTAGACCTGGTCATTACCAACATGGGCAACCGGTGTTCCACACCAGAGGTCAATTCCTCATTGGTCAAATCTGACCACAAGCTAACAACCCTAGATATCCACATCCCACCCCCATTAGGGAAACCAGCGGAAAAGAATTTCTACAAAGCCAACTTCATGCTTCTTAAGACAGAAGTGGCAAACTTCACGACACCCATGCTGACAGACAATAGAGGTATGACTGCTGAATCCTACCCAAATGCACTTTATAAGCACTTACACGAGTGCATGGATTGTGCAATCCATAACAGAACCAAGATGCTATCCTCCATAAAATGGAAGCCAATCTGGTGGTCCCCTGCCATAAACAAACTCTACAACAGAAGAAAGAAAGTGTTACAAAAAAGAGTAAAATCCATTGATTGGAGGAACTCCCTGGTCTGCCTCAGTAAGAAGCTGAGATCCCTCATAAAATCCTCCAAAGCTAGTTACGAAAACAAAATCACCACTCATTCTAAAGACAACCACAAAGCATTCTATAGCTATGTCAAGAATCTCAATGGCAACACTCAGATCTGCTCTGAGTTACAGCACAATGGCACTAAATATACAGAACCAACCGATATTGCCAACATCCTGGCAGATAGGTTCAGTGCTAACGTTACCCCCCTGTCATTCCCTAAAGGGCCCATCTCTATACTGGAAAAATGCAAAGTTTCTGTAATCATGGTTGCTCAGGTAAAAAACACACTCTCCAAAGCCAAGAACACAGCATCCATGGGACCTGACAACATCACAGGCTGCATTCTACATGAACTACAGAATGAACTGGCACCCCACCTAAGTACCATGTTCAATCATAGCCCCACCTCAGGCTTTGTGCCCACTGAATGGCGCACAGCAACGGTTATCCCTCTCCACAAAGGGGGAGCCACTACTGACCCCGGGGCCAACCACCCCATTAGCCTGATGAACCTAGTCTGCAAGGCTATGGAACGTGTCATCATGGAACTTATAAATAACAGAATTAATCTGATAGTCTAGAAGCTGGGATTCTAGATGCGGTGAGGTACACTTTATAGATTTCCACAGCCTTTTCTTACAATTATGGCCTGGACAAAAAACATGTCTAAAGAATTTCAGTCTTGCATTCATGGAAGAAATAAGATGTACCCAAGGCTTGATGATCAAAGCTGACAAAAATGTAGTTCCCAATAAACTGAGAAGATAAATGCAGATTGGTATGAAAGTGAATGAATAAATGGCCTCAGTCATGTATTTCAAGTTGCTGCTGTCACACAACATATAGCTTGCCTCATTACCCCAACCCCTAAATGACAGCTAACATATGTGTATCCATCTGACACCCAAAATGTAGTAACATATTTTAACTTGTTGATCACAAATGTATATTCACAATATGACAACTTAACCTTACCTACCAAAGTTATCCACCTGTATGCACTTCTGATATGTGATTCTGGGAAAAAGAGAAAAAAAAATCACAGTCATGTATTCTAGCCTGTTTCTCCTATACAGTACACTGTCGCTACACAATCTATAGTGATGTTGTGTGCATACTTGTGAGGTATGATTGTGTGGAAAGTTAAAGGAATAATGAATGCACTGTTAAAGGCCCACAAAAGTCACAATAACCTTTTGTGCATACCTGTAAGGTTTAATTGTGTGGAAAATTTGAGAAATAATGACCACACTTTCCCAGTCCCAAACAAGGTACAGTGACCTCTGTGCACACCTCTGAAGTTTGACTGTAAAGAGAATTTAAGAAATAATGATCTCATTGTTCCCAGCCCCCACCATCCACAAACACAAGCTATAACAAACTTCTGTGCACACCTCTGAGCAGGGCCAGTTGTAGAACAGGTGAATCCAGGGCTGAAGCCCTCAATAAGCCTGTGTCAAACTCCACTTCTACAACTTGAATTATGGACATTGCCAGGATCTAGATGTTCTGTGATGCATTTTATGTCTTATTTTTGAAGAGATAATGACTTGTAATATATGGATCACTGTGATTATGCTCTGAATATAGGGAAAAAGCATGCTTATTAAGCACCATTCTGAGATTGGAAAGGTTCTTAAGTTTTTATTAAGTTCATTTTACTATTGTTAAACTCTAGTCACACGCTAGAGCATTAAAAACAATGAGCAGTCACCACATAAAAGCAGTGGGAAGCTGATAAACACTTCATTTGGACTTAACAGTCTGAATGACACGTTTAACAGCTTCCCATCACTCTTCTGTAGTTGATGCTCTCTGTGTGACAACAGTAAGTGTATTACAGTACTAATGCACTTCTCTAACTATTGAATCACATAATATACAGGGGCAACTTTAGCCTCATTTGTATGTTTAAACACAAACAAAAAACAGCAAAACAAAACTAATCCCTTTTAATCACTGAAAACAAAATAAAATAAAATACAAGCGCAGCATTAACAGTTAGCTCTTTCATCTTTTATAAAGATTTCTTCAGACTGAATAATGCCAAAATTAAAACTTGCCTAAATAACAAACTAAGTCACATGTCCTAATTGCTGGCTTAATGCTTTAATCTTTTCCTCTTCAAATAGGCTACAAAATCTTCTCTAGTATTAAGACCTTCCCCAGGATTCAATAAACTCTCTACAGTGTATGGAGTGAACAATGTCCATTTCCACATAGCTTTAACAACAACACACCTTGCATATTCATGAAGGCATGCTACTACTAAGGCTAAATGGACAGGAACACTACTGAGTGCAGGATGCGTGTTTAAGTAGTACACACATATCTAACATGCCCCCTGCACTCTCAAAGTGCCGTACGGCTCCTTTTAAATGCTTTTAAGTGTCTGTGCACACTGAAAGCAAATAAAATTGTAAAACAGTGTCCGCGGACACTGAAATAGATAGGGGATCAAGAAATAACTGCAGTACCTGTCACACACCCCCTGCATTGTCAAAGTGCCGTACAGCACTTTCCAAGTGCTTTCAGTGTCCACGGACACTGAAAGCAGCTATGAAGATAGGAAGCAACACAGGGTTTGTGTGACAGGTACTGTTGCACACCCCCTGCATTGCAAAAGTGCCGTACGTCAACAGTACAGGTTTTTGCAGAATGTCCACATGACTGCCTCACATACCCTCAACCTCTTAGAGAAAGAAATCTGGACAAAGCCATAAATAAAGGGGGGACGAAGGCCCCAAAATAGGGACACTCTTTAAATATTGCCCTTACAAACTTGGAAGGTTGATAGAATAAGAGGTTGTGCATTAGCACGGATTTTCTGAAGAGTATGAAGTCTGAAACTCAAAGGTCTGTCATTATCTGCTGACTTAAACCCTGAGTGATCTGCCAGTGATTTGCTAGAAAACCACAATCATATGAGAAATGAATCATCAATATGAGGCAAAAATCTGGACATTCTGCAAAAATCTGTACAGTTAAGAGGTATGCTGCATTATATTTTTGGTGTGTTCCCCCAAATATCTGTCCCTACCTTGCAAATAGCAGAGGATGTGAGTCATTAAATAATGGCAAACATTTGAGTTTAAGACTCCACATCCATCTGAAAAGTCATGCTAATGCAGAAAATCTATTAGTCTAACAACTTTCTAAGTTTGTAAGAGCAATATATAAAATCTGTCACTATGTTTCCCCTTACAATTTCCCTTACTGTGACTGACAAGGACTATTGATACATGTAAATAAAGTGGGTTTGTTAATTTCCTTTATTTTTTTTCCATTCTAGGGTATGCTTAAGCATAGCTGAGCGGGTCTGCATGTTAGGGTATTCTGCTCAGTATTGCTTAAACATCTCATAACAGCTAAATATAAATGTATAGCTAAAATCTCAATGACAAGATAGCGTAGTAGTTAGAGTCCCAGCTTTGCATGCATGCATTCACAGTTCAAGTACCAAGACAGACACTTTATTTTTACAATGTAAAGCATTGTCAAAATGATTTTTTATGTTACATTATGTTGATATTTGTTACCCAGGGTAGTATAGCAGGTCCAAAATGGAAGTGTGAGTGCATATAACATGTGTAATCACTCAATCTTATTAGATTTATCTCCATCCTCAACTCCACCCTTTCTCTCTCCATCATCCAATCAACCCCCTCTACCACCAATTAACTGAGAGACCCACCTTACAAACCACACCCACATAACTCCTCAGTCATTATGGCTCCTCCATTCTATGCACATCATCACCTAATTAGAATCATTCCCTACATAGTCCATATTTTAATTCTAGTCTTACTAATACAAACCACATCCATACCTGAAACCATGTACCACTCTCAATCCACGTTAGGCACACAAACCCTTTTATAAAACTAAACAAACTTAGTTACTCAGATATCACTCCCTCTCTACTAGCAGCAAACACCATTACCTCTAACAGATTAAAACTTCTGCCACGTACCCCCCAAAATTAAGTTATGTCTAGTACTACACTACAAAACCACCTCACATAGACAACAGACTCACACTAAATCTTATCTACTTCACACATTAATACAATGTGAAGATATCCATCCAAACCCAGGCCCAATCTACACTCCTACATCCATCACTAGCCAAGCTTCCAAGCTTAACAAACATTTCACCATACCCATATATTCACTTCTAGGCAACATAATCACACATCTCAAAATGCACTTCACCTAATAACAATAAATACAGCATTTGCAATAAAATTACTGAATTCCAAGCCTGGCTATCCACACACACCCCAAATATTATTGCAGTAACAGAAACTTGGCTAAAACCGCAGATAGCTGACACTAAAATTCTCCCTCCAGATTACAATATAATTCGTTCAGACAGACTTCATAAAAAGGCTGGTGGTGTAGCATTAATCTATCAGATCTCACTACAAATAGCAACCTGTAGAAAATCCCTCCCCATCTTTGGAAACCTTGTGTTCATACTTACCTCCCTTCACATAAATAGAAACAAACAAGTATGCATAGCAGTAATTTATATTCCCCCAGGCCATAATATCCATATACTTGAATACTTTTTATCTTGGATAAATCAGAATATACTCCATGAAACTATAATTCTAGGAGACACCCACATTAATTGGTTAAACTTAGACACCCCTTCCATAGCAAACAGCATAAACCTTGAGAGTTTTACTCAACTCATCACTACTCCTACTCATGGTCTATCAACAGACTGTGAATCAACCCTAGACTGGATACTGGTAACCCATCCCCAGAACGATATAAACTCAGGCACCTTACCAAATACACTAAGTGACCACCTCCCAGCATATACCTATAGGACTCACCTTCATACAATTAAAACACACTCATATAGACTATCAAGGAACCTTGCCTACTTTGACCTAAATAAGTTTAAAAGTATCCTAAACTGCCAAAATTGGAACCCATTAAAATACTCCCCTTAGACGAAGCCATTCAGTATTTCAACAAACTCTTTCTAGATACTC
Source organism: Protopterus annectens (assembly GCF_019279795.1). NCBI lineage: Eukaryota > Metazoa > Chordata > Ceratodontiformes > Protopteridae > Protopterus > Protopterus annectens. The sequence goes on along the minus strand of NC_056729.1, from coordinate 408,108,270 downwards.
TCAATAGCCTAGGTCCAATGCATACTAAAAGAACCAAAACTAATCATGCCCCATGGTTAACAAAACAAACTAAACAAAATATCATTCTTAGAAACAAAGCATGAAAAACATGGCTGAAATATAGAACAAAACAAAATGAACTACACTACAAACAACTCCGTAACAAATCAAAAAAGCTAGTGATAGAGGATAAAAAAGATTATTTTTCCACTAAACTATCTACCTCATACAACAATCCCGAAAAAAATTTTGGAAATCTGATTCCTCTCTTCTTAACCCAGGTACTATCCAAAAACCCATCCCCAGCACCAGAAAAAACACCACAACAAATTTCCCAAGATTTTAATACCCATTTCATTTCTACCATTCAAAAACTATTCAAAGACTGCCCATCCAGCCCAAACTCACACCTTCCCCATCCTACTGAACACACACCCTCCCCTGCAGATTACACTAATACTCAACCAGCTTGTATCCACCTCCCTAATCCTGAAACTCTTAAAACAACTCAAACCTTACTCACTATCTGCAGATAATCTTCCCCCAGACTATCTGAAACTAGCAGTTACCGCAGTAGCATACGCAGTTACAATCCTCATAAATCTCTCTCTCTCTGTATCCTATGTTCCTCTTCTATGGAAAAAATCTATCATTACCCTACTACATAAAGGGGGAATCTCCCACTATCTTTCTAACTACTTCCTTATCTCTATACTCTCCCCACTATCAAAAATCTTGGAAAAATGTGTTCACTCACAACTACTTAACCACCTCTCATGTAATGCTCGTCTATCCCCCACCCAACATAGTTTCCATCCAGGCATAGTACTATCACTGCCCTTCTCTCTTTCACTGACACCATCAACAAAGCCTTTGATGCAGGGTATCCTACCTCTGTACTCCTACTGGACCCATCTAAGGCTTTCGATACGGTCTCACATACTAAGCTAGTAATTCAACTAGCAAGACTAGGCTGCTCTCCAGGATCCCTAAACTTGTTTTCATCTTACTTACAGAACAGGAAACAATCAATAAGGTGGCTAAATGTACAATCTGACTACAAACCCAACAATATAGGAGTACCACAAGGATCCATTTTAGGTCCACTAATGTTCAATATTTTCATCAATAACCTGCACAAAGCCCCCTTAATCCAGAATCTTATCCAATATGCTGATGATTCAACTCTGATATCCACCTCCAAAAACTTCTCAGATTTCCTCACAGTTACACAACAGGCCTTTACTTCTATTGAATCATGGCTTATTAACGCACAACTTATGCTAAACCCCAAAAAACTAAACATTTACTTTTGTCTACAAAATCACCTGACACTGACTTCAAAATCCTTGCTAAAGATGGCACAGAAATAGAACTAGTTAAGACAGCCAAACTACTAGGCATAACAATAGATAAACTCACTTATGAACCACACATCCTGAATGCAATAAAGAAAACCCATTTCAAACTAGGCAAACTATATCACCACAAGCTCTATATGAATAAATATACCAAAATAAAACTAGCTAATACCCTACTCATCCCTTCCCTTTTGTATGGTGGTGCCATTTTTACCAATCTTCACACAGCCCTTAGTAATAAACTACAATCCTGCTACAATAAAATAGCCACATTTGCTTCCGAAAAACCACAACTTTCTCATCACTGCCAAGCAATCACTGAACTAAAATGGCTAGAATTTTCCCATCTAAAATACACCCAACTAACCTTAGACCACAAACTAATCAGTAAACCTAATGAATGCCCAGTCCTTGACTCAATCCTACAAACTTACAGCCCTACAAGAACTCTAAGATTTTCCTGTAAACTCTTGCTTACGGTAACAAAACTCAACAAAAGAGCTGGACAATGTCTGTTCTCCCACTCTATTGCCAAACTATGGAATAACCTACCATCTGAAATAACCCAAATTGACCACTCAAAAACCTTTAAAGTAGTTCTAAAAACACATTATCTAAACAATCCATTCTGCACCTGCCTCAGAAAGCAAACCTCCTTTAAAAGCACATTTCACCAAATACTGGGTTGGCAAATCTTTGTAAAACCCAGTCTTCACAACAACTACTGGATACCTACTATACAGTATACTATACTCTTAACATAGAAAGTACTGTTTCAAAGCCCATGTTTTTCTAGTGTAGAATAAAGTAAATTCTTATGAATTGTATTTTGAAATATGTTTTTCTCTTGCATCTTGTGTAGAATAATGTAAATCCTGTAAATTGTACTTTTGACATATGTTTTCTTCTGCGTCTTTAGCATGTAATACTTTTTAAGCTTATGTTAAACTTTGTTGTCGCATGTAATGCTTTGTGGAGCTTTTCTCCCTGGGCATCCACTGAAAATGAGTCTTAGAACCAGTGGACTTTCCCAGTCAACAAATGTTAATAAATAATAAATATAATAAATAATGTATACACAAGTGTCCCATACAGTATAGTCACACCCCAAGGTATAATGAAAGCACATGGGGGGATGTCATGTAAAGTAAATCATATACATGTAATAATATGTCATTAATGATGAACTAATCTACAATCCTGATATTCTTTTAAAATGAAAACTGAGCAATGCTAAGTAGTGCTCAGTTATGCTTAACTGGTGTAAGCATTGCTTAAATGTGAATGCTAAGCAGCATTTAGCTCAGCTAAGCAGATTTGTGCACTATAAAGCAGTGCCAGACCTGTCAACCAATTGGGGACAAATTTCAACAGAATCAGGGGCAAGTCAAGAAAAAATCAGGGACAATTAGGGACACTTTTAAAATATTAGTGCTATTAACTTGAAACATTGACAGAATCAGAGCATATGAATTAATACACATTTTCTGAGGTAAAAGAAGTTTATAACTCTTAATTATTGTCATTATTCATTAAGTGTAATTCACCACCTTTCCTCCAAAAGTCACTAGTTTTAGGAGGGATTAAGGGAGGGACAGAGTTAAAATTTAAGTCAAAATCAGGGATGTCCCTGAAAATCAGGGACAGTTGAGAGGTATGAGCAGTGCTCAGCATTTACCCCTTTAAGCACTGTTCAACTCAGCTCAGCGGATTTGCGCACTGCCTAGCTGAACTTAGCATTTTCAAAATGGTCCAATGACAGCAAAGGGTGGGAATATGGCATTATTTAAACTGCACAGGTGGAATACAGCCAGAACCTGTTGTATTTATCTGTGCAGGTACTATGTCAGACATTGTTGAAGGAGCGTGCTTTCGGGCGCAGCGCTGGGGCATTCAGGATTTCAGAATCATGGCTGGACTCCTTGTAGAAAACCATGATGAGAGACTGCTGCAGTGCCAGTGCCAGGGCTCACAATACAAAGTGGAGGCCTGGGACTGTCTCACACGTGATCTCACCAGTGCTACTGGCATCCCCAAACTGGTGAGCAGGTACAGCACCATTATACTGACCTAAAAGGGAGGAAGGGGGCACTCTTGTCCCAGTGGATCCAAGATGCATGGGCACGGAATGCTCCATTAGTGTGTAAGTATCAGTATCAAGTAGTTTGTACCAAAGTCTAGCCTGAGTATGTGATAGACAGGTATGCATAATGTTTGTTTTTCACTCCTGCAGCTGCAGCAGAGAGGGCTAACAACATCAAAGCCCATGCCGACAGACTGTTAAAGCTGTGCTGATAGTCTATTGAGTACAAATCTATCTTGCATTATATAGTGCAACTAACTAAGAAGTACATTGATTGCTGCCAGTAGGAATATTGTTACTGTGTTGACTGAATAAATAAAGTTTGTCTGACTAACAGTTCTCTACAGGATATGTAGTACTAAAACACTGTGTCATGTCACTGTAATAAAGATCAATAGCAACAACTATTGTGTTTACTCTGGTATGTTGTTGTAGAAAGAGAATGTATACAGGTTCTCCACAGCAAATATTGGTTTGACAGTATGCATTAATTGAAGTTGTTCTGAAACCATCTGTTAAGAAAAACTGTAGATTGTGTTGCTGTAAAGCAAGATATAAATGAAATATGAAATATATACTGCACTACGCTCTGAAACCTGAATACTAATGTGTAATGTACCACAGTGTGTCACATGCAGCATTGCCATATGTTAATCTTTGCTGTCCAGATTGTATTATTTCAAAGGATTAATGCACAGTACACTATCTGTCATGCATGCATCTCAAGATTACAAGGTCAGACTGTCTAACCAAGAGAGTAATAGGCAGAAACCAGTCATAGAAGAAACAGCAGTTCCTCAGTAGCTCAGTGTGATGAGGAAATAGCTTAGCTGTTAATTTTGCACACCCAGACATGGTTCAAATCCAGGGAGTGGTAGTAAGATGTGTGCATATGCACACACAAGGAATCAGGAATAAAATGTAGAAACAGGTAGTGTTAACAGATATTTTCTCCACAGGTTTTACAGGTAAATAAATGTCAGTAGTAGCTGTATGAAGGGTATACTAATGCACCATGTACAACTGTTCCACTGTCCAACCCTATGCTTGCAAATGACAGCAGGATAGGTACATACAACATACATTCTTCCCGATATATGTCTCTCAAGTGTCATGCTTTCACAGCTAGTAGTCACTGCTGCCAATAAACCTGGACACAGATAGGAAACCAGGTGAAGTATGCCAATAGCACATGCACATAACAGCAGTACAGGGTACCCATTCTGTGCCAGATATGTAACCCTGACATGTAAGAGTCCCCTCTAGTCATGTACCCAGAGTTGTCACAGTTTGCCCCATACCATTCCAAGTTGACAGTTTGACAGGTATGTTTGTGCTACAGAAATTATGTTTCATAGGTAGCTGTAAAGTGAGGGCAGACCTGTAGAGTATTGAGCTGTACTGTTGTGAAAAATAGAAGCCTAAACAGTTGTCAATGGACTTTTTGTCTCTCCCCCACCCCTTATCTGCATCAATAATTACCATTCCTATACTATGGGTATGTTGTTCTCAAAACCTAATGTTGGGATTTGTGTGATCTATTATTGTTCATATATTTGATTGGTTGCATGTTAACGGGTCTATATCATTTCATTGAAAACTAATTTCATTGAAGCTTAATTCATTGACACATATTCACTGAAAGCTCACTTCATTGAAAACCCAATTCACTGAAAGCTCACTTCACTGAAAACCCATTTCACTGAAACTCATTTCGTTGAAAGGTATATATGGCCTATTCCCCACTGTTGTGTGATCCTGGAGTTAGTATATAAAGTAAAGGGGGGTGTGGGGTTGAAGACCCCCACATAAATTGGTTATATGCTGTCTTCTTGAATAATTTTTTCATTACACTTGTAAGTATCCATCTATATGCTTTAAAATATTTACAATATGTGGGGGGCTACACCCCCACACCTCCCAATGTGGGGGCTGTGCCCCCCACACCCCCTTTACTTTATATACTACCTCCAGGATCACACAGCAGTGGGGAAAAGGCCATATATACCTTTCAGCGAAATGAGTTTCAGTGAAATGGGTTTTCAGTGAAGTGAGCTTTCAGTGAATTGGGTTTTCAGTGAAGTGAGCTTTCAGTGAATATGTGTCAATGAATTAAGCTTCAATTAAATGAGTTTTCAATGAAATGATATAGACCCCATGTTAACATAGCTTGTTCAAATACCACTGTTGATGGCCTGTTGCTGCCAATATTACTGCCATGCTGTTACAATGCATAATGTTGTTCCATTTATGCATGTGTTCTGTTTGCTATGCAACTGTTTCATATCTGTTATATGGGGTTAATTGGAACACCCAAGCATGCTGTTATAACTAATTTTGAAATGTGTTGTTCATGACTAACCAATATATATTGTAAAACCTCAACACCATAGCACGTTTGAGGAAGGCAGATCCTAGTGGTTCCACCTGTCCTGTCTCATCTGGTCATGGAACCAGGTCCCAGAAAATCTGGGACCCAAACTAGAACTGCCTCCTCCACTGGTCCTGCACCACCTTTGGGTGGAACTGCCTCAGGAGATGGGGCCCGTCCCCTTCCTGGGCGTGGGTGCTGTGAGGAGACCATTACCCGCTGCCAGTTCCAGGGTAGGGTGTGCATCATCATCCGCACAGAGTTGGATGGATGGCTGAGCCAGATGAAGGACTGCCTGACACACCTCGAAGGGCAGGCTGCCCCTCTTGACCAGCCCCCAGCACAGCCACCTTTGGGCCATGAAGTTGCAGTGGTGACTGCCCATGGGTGGGGACCTCAGCCCACTGTATCCATTTCAGGGCTCATGGGCTTCGGATCCCCAACCACCATCCCTGTCAAAGGTGTTTACCCCCCTCATGTGTCATATACTGCCCCTGTCTGCTGTTTTGTCTGTCTGCGAATGCAACTTATCCTGTCCAACCTACCTCTCCAAACATAACTACAGCCCTTCCCCAACATCCCACTTTCACCTTAAAAAAAGGACATCATTGCCCCATACATAGCTCTACATTTTGCCCCATGTACAATGAAATTAATCAATAGTATCGTAAAAGCTGCAACGTGGTGGCTACTGTTATCAAAGTCACATTAAAAGTTAGTCCTTCCAAGATGGTATGTCAATCCAATTATACCAAATAAAGTAGGCAGTTCACCAAAGCAGAAAATATGAATTAAAGAACATAATTCATATACAGAAAAGCTCCAACACTTCTTCTATAAACAGAACGTCCTTTATTAGCATGCAGTAAGCGCTTTCACCTGGGCGGCTTCATCAGACTGTAACAGCATGTTCTGCTTTGGTGAACTGCCTACTTTATTTGGTATAATTGGATTGACGTACCATCTTGGAAGGACTAACTTTTAATGTGACTTTGATAACAGTATTTTGTCTTTTTTGCTACGTGGATCCCCTGCGCACATTTTCCACTTTATCTTTATCTCATTATCATTGTCTTTTGGTTGTGTGCTGGGGATATGGCTACAAATGCTGGAGATGAAATAGAGTTTACAGGACCGGAAGCTCAGTAAATTTAACGAATGTGTAGCGGGTGACGAAAATCTTCTGTTGATGTTTGAACCAGATGAACTGCGTGGATCCGGGTTGGTACGCCGATGAACTGGTTAGTTTAGCTGAAGAGCTTGACGTATTGGAGACTGAATTTCTGAAGTTGAAAAGGCTACAACTTCAGCGTCATCACTTTGAAGCCTGTCTGCAAAAATGGATAATCCCGAGGGGACTGAGAGTGTTGAAAATGCCGAGCTCAGGTAATAATTTTCCTGATTTACTATTGAGCTGGCAGAAGCTCAACATGCAGTTGAGCTTTGATTATATGAAACTTTTAATAAAGTTTCATTCAACGGAAGAAGAAGCATTACGTTCGAAGGTAACTGAATTACATGAGGCTATTTTATCTAAATATACTTTTGCAAAAGCTGTTAAAGGAATGGATAGGTTAATGGAGAATGTTCTTCTTTTTGAGAAACGGTTACTTGAGCAGAAGAAAAGGAAGATAGAAAGAGACTTATTTGATTTTAATAATGGTCAGATTTTTATTTGGCCTAAAACTATGTCTACAAGGACAGAGAAACGAGAATTTGCAAGAGACAATGTCAGCAATGTGGAGAATGTTTTAACTGCATGTGACAATGAATGTAATGAAATAACGAATAATATTTCGAATGATACACCTGTTTTGAATAGTACTGTTAGTGCACAAGATTTTAATGACAATGTGAACCTGTATCCTGTTGTCAATATTGCTAATAAGAAAAAAGGAAGTATAGATGGAATGGGGCAGATTGATCAAGTCACTTCTGTAATAACTAGACAGAATCAAACGTCTATTCTAGACACTTGTCCTGTAGTTAGGAGGAAAATAGTTACTGACAAAAAGAATGTAGACAATGACATTAATAACAGGGATATCCCTTTCCCGATACAGTCCCCACATTACAAGGGAAGAACACGCTCTATGAGCAGGGGGAGACAAAAAAGAAAAGTTGTAGAAACAACACAGATAGGGCCCACATTAAAGAAAATGTGGAGTGTGAAAGGGAATCCCTAGTGGTTAATTTATCAGAGAGAGCTCTTAGTAGCGATGAAGAACATGTTTTAAATAGAGGTCTCACCTTTATTCCTAGTAGAACAAGCGACATTACTGACACTATGATTGATATGAAGATGTTTCTGAGAAATGTGCAATTAAAGTTGGATTTTGGAATTACTAATGCAACTACAGAATATAAGAATATATATAAACCTATCAGTGTATATGTACCTGTACTACATCCGGTACTAGACACTTTTATGAAGATGGTTGAACAAGATTTATATAAATACTACCATGATGTAGAACATAAACACAAATATAGGAAGAAATATAATTTAACAGTGAAACAGAGACAGGCATTAAATGCATTGAGAAATGATAAATCCATTATTATAACATCGGCTGACAAAGGGGGCTCCATTGTCATAATGGACACAGAACAATATAAATTTAGTGTTCATGAGATGTTGGGAGACATTAATTATTATAAGAAAATTAATATGGATGAGGTCATTTGTAGAGTATTTCGAGTTTTTGATGCTCTAGATGACTTATACAAAAGTTATATTATTGATAAAAATTTTTATAATTTTCTTAGAGTTAACAAACCGTTGATTCCAATATTAAAGTGTCTACCCAAAATCCACAAATGTTTATTAAAACCACCACTTAGACCAATTGTATCAGGGCAAGGGTGGTTAACCCAACCTTTATCATTATACATTGAAAAAGAACTTAGACCATTTGTGGATGCAAATGATACTATATTAAAGGATAGTAAACAATTTTTGATTAAATTGTATGAATATATGAGAACAGTGGATGATGGATGCCCTTATTATTTGGTTACCTTTGATGTTGTTAGTCTTTTTACAGTTATTCCTAACAACATTGGAGTTGAATGTATTTCAGATTATCTCAGAAATAACACTTCTATGAATGCTAATAAGATTGATTTACTAACTCTGTTCCTTGAAATGGTCCTAGAAAATAATATTTTTGTTTTTGGTGAAAATCTGTACCTCCAGACTGATGGCGTAGCTATGGGCACATCTTGTGCCAATAGCTACGCCAACTTGGTTATGGCAACTTGGGAAGACAGTCAGCTGAAAACCAGTTCAGGATACATTAAGTATGTCAGATTTTATCAAAGGTTTGTAGATGACCTTTTCTTAATTTGGACAGGTGATGAAAAACAGTTACTTGAATTTAGCGTCTATATTAACAATACATCTAGCTATCTCAAATTCACTATGAATTATTCTAGAGATTATATAGCTTTTTTAGATGTAGATATTTACAGGCTAAGCAATGGTCTGCTCAACACTTCTATACACAGAAAGAGCTGTTACAGGAATACACTGTTGCATAGGACAAGTATGCACCCCCTACATGTTTTCAATAATGTTGTGAAGGGACAAGCCATTAGGGCATCTCGTTTAAATCCTACTGATATAGGATATAAGAAAGAAATTTTGAATCTAGAGAAGAATTTGTTATCTAGATCATATACTAACAGTGAGATTAGATCAGGTATTACTGAAACAGATAACTTAAGAGACACTAGAGCTTGCCCTTATTTTTCAAATCAAGCTAGTTCGACAGTAAGAGAAATTGAACCTTCTACATCCATGAATCATGATACAAGAATAAGTATACCTATGTTTTATACCAATGATATACATTACATCAGGAACATAGTGGATAAGCACTGGGACATTTTGAAAGTAGATGATGACATCAGAGAATTGGTGGGTGTTAAACCGAAATACACATATAAAAACAAATCTAACCTGAAAAATTTATTGTGTCACAAAACAGGAACTACCTTTATCCAGCATAATTTGAATACCACTATGTGTGGGAATTGTAACCAATGCATATATATTAATAATAATACAACATTTCAACAACCTGTGACAGGTCAAGTTTTTTCTTTTTTCACTGGTACAAATTGTAAATCCACCAATGTTATTTATCTTGCTTCCTGCACTGTCTGTTCAGCATTTTACATTGGTAAGACGAACAGACAGTTGAGGGAAAGAATCAGTGAACATATTTATAAAATGAAGATTGGTGATGTTACTAATGCTTTGGCACGCCATCAGATAGAAACTGATATCACACATACCTTTACTTTTCTTGTTTTACAGTGCGTCAGAACTAGTTTGAGAGGGGGGGATGTTGACACCTACACATTAGAGACAGAGCTCAGATGGATTGTTAGATGCAGAGTGGATTTTAGCCCTGGCCTGAATGACAAGGTCAGTTTACAACCCATATTAAAGAGACGCAAATTTAATATGAAATGTAATAAATGAAGCACTGATGTTTTAATAGAGTTTTATATATATACATAAAATTGTTTTAATTGTTTAATGTTTTTAAGGAGTGTGTTTTTAAATGATAGCAGTATAGCCAAATTGTTTAATTATTTAATCGATCAATTAAGTTATTAACTTTTGATATATAAGACTGTTTTTTGAACATGCTGTTACAGTCTGATGAAGCCGCCCAGGTGAAAGCGCTTACTGCATGCTAATAAAGGACGTTCTGTTTATAGAAGAAGTGTTGGAGCTTTTCTGTATATGAATTATGTTCTTTAATTCATATTTTCTGCTTTGGTGAACTGCCTACTTTATTTGGTATAATTGGATTGACGTACCATCTTGGAAGGACTAACTTTTAATGTGACTTTGATAACAGTAGCCACCACGTTGCAGCTTTTACGGTACTATTTGTTATTTTTTGTCTTTTTTGCTACGTGGATCCCCTGCGCACATTTTCCACTTTATCTTTATCTCAATGAAATTAATCAGTCTACCTGCAAATTATTATACAAATGTCTGTCGCCAACACTCCTCCCTGTGGGGTGTGAGGCTGTAAATTTCAAATTCTACACATTATTCACAGCTGAAACACAAGATACGAGGAGGTCACAATTAGGTACTGCCAAACTTAAATTGCAAACAGTCACGAAAATCAAGTCTCCTTTAACACAACTTTATTAGTGTTTTCGGAAACGACTATGCATTTTCTTCTTCAGAAACAAAGACTAAAACAAAACAGTCCCATACAGCCCTTACTTTAAAACCTTCTAAAGTGTCATGTGGTGCTAATTGATTAATACATTACATTACTTAACATTAACCCTTGTTCAGCTAACACATTCTCATATCCTGCAATACCTCACTAAAAATTTATTAAAATTGCTATATAATAAATATGTTATACATTGTTAAATGTTGTAAAAATAAGAATAATAATAAAAATAAAAATATAAGAATGAGTTCATTTTAAGTGTAAACAATGAAACAATTAAAACATTGGCTAATGATAATCCATATTTAATATTTAAACAATAATTGACCACTTTTCAAAGTTCTTAACACTAAATTTGATGTAAGGAACCAGTTTATAGTTTACTATATTTCAAAAAAATGACTAGTAAAGCTGTAACCTTTGAGGAACTAGAAAATAGTAAACTCAAAAAGCTGCACCCTCCAAAAATGTTCCCAACGCCCACCCTCCAGCGCCCTAGAAAGTTGACACTGACTCCCCGACTGAAAAGAGGGGGATTCTAGAGCAAGTCTGGGCTCGAAGTCATTTCTTTATTGATGAATGTGTGGGGTAAAGGTGAGAGGGGTAAAAAACAAAGCAAAAAGTTAAATAAATGAATATTGTAAAGTGAAATGAAAAGTAAACGTACATAAACATAAGATGGAACAGATGCGTCTATATGGAGTATGTGAATACTTCAAATACTCATTTTATAAAGAAGAAGAAGAAAAGAACTTTGAAAAGTGGTCATTTCATTGTTTACACTTAAAATGAACTCATTCTTATATTTTTATTTTTATTATTATTCTTATTTTTACAACATTTAACAATGCATAACATATTTATTATATAGCAATTTTAATTAATTTTTAGTGAGGTATTGCAGGATATGAGAATGTGTTAGCTGAACAAGGGTTAATGTTAAGTAATGTAATGTATTAATCAATTAGCACCACATGACACTTTAGAAGGTTTTAAAGTAAGGGCTGTATGGGACTGTTTTGTTTTAGTCTTTGTTTCTGAAGAAGGAAAACACTAATAAAGTTGTGTTAAAGGAGACTTGATTTTCGTGACTGTTTGCAATTTAAGTTTGGCAGTACCTAATTGTGACCTCCTCGTATCTTGTGTTTCAAAAGTTTGTTCAGCATTTTCGTTCGTACATTATTCACAGCTGTTATTGCAGAAGAAATGTAGAGCTATGGTCCTTTCCTACACCCGTCCTGCACATCCCTAGCTGGTTTTCGTAATGTTTACCCCCTGTTTTCCCCCATTTTACCACTTTCCTAGCACCCTTTTTTCTTTTCTTTAATTAAAATTAGCGGGGGTGTAAGTGGGAATAAGTGCCACTAAGTGAAGTTAAGAGGACTTAACCATCTTTTAGCATCACTTAGCTTCATGCAAAACCTCTTACAACTGCTTAAAAGTGCTTTAATCACTCTGTCTCCATCAGCCCTTGTTCTGCCCAGCAACAAAATAATCAGCGCTGCTAAGTCTTGAACTCAGGACCCTGTCCACTACAATCACAGAAATGTACCATGACACCATCTGAGCTGTGGGAATTTGTAATGCTTTAACAAACATATCATACATTATGTTCATTTAACATGAATGAAAAAAGTGATCATTACCAAGTCTTGAACCCAAAACCCTGTGCACTATAATCTCAGCACTGTACCTCTATACTATCTGAGCTGTAAGAATTTGTATGGTTTTCACAAACATATCATGCACTACAGTCATTTAACATAAGGGAAAAATACATATCCATAATACTCATAAACATATATATGTATGTATACACACACACACACACACACACACACACACACACACACACATATATATATATATATATATATATATATATATATATATATATATATATATAAATAAACAACTTCTTACTGCAAGACATCTGTAAAACACCTGACAAAGTGGGGGGATAAAGGGCAAACAATAATGACATATTTGAAATATGGCTGTTATACGTGTAGAAGTCTGCTAGAGTAGCATGGTTTGATGTAACATATATTTTCTGATAGATTCCAGGTCTGAAACACAAATGATTGTCATAATTTACTGATATCAATGCTCACATCATCCCAGTGATTTATCAGAAACCGACAACTGTTATGGGGAACAGACCAAACACATGAACCTCGCATCTGGACAGTGTCTAGACATCTGGACAGTGGAGAGGTATGACTGCAGCCATGTAACAGAAGAGAAAAAAGACTGAGAGCTGTCAACCATTTCACCCAGCACCTTTTGAACCACAGTAAGACCAACATGACACTACCCCAAATCAGCTCTGGGGAATTACCCATGTATTTGCAAATATATCATGCACTACAGGGATGTAACTGTAGGGAAGGCAGACATCAGTGAGAAATTGTCCACCCACACCTATTCGCACCACACTCACAACAAGAAACCAGTACTCCAAATGAACTCTAGAGTATAACAACTGTTTGAACAAACATATCCTGATTGCCAGTCACACACTACACCAACATATACTGCCCCAACTCACAGTGTACTGGGAATCCTGAGGAGTTACAGGACATTTCTCAGTCTGCCCCTACAAACACATACACCTGATAGACCACCAGCAACTGTAGCAGCATGCACAGTCAGATAGAAAAGGATCTATGACACCCACATCTGCTACTCTCCCTACTCAGCCCAACAAACATTTACACACAACACTGCTACACAATCTTGACAGTCTGTTAACAATGACCAGACATACATAACTCTCAGCTGTACAGATTTCCACAGAATGTCCAGGGAGTGGGACCATATTCATGGCCACTGAAGCATAACACGTCCGGGAGTCTGTTAAGTCACTGGGATGATATCAGTAGTGAAGTCACTAAATAATAATATACCATACCTCTGAACCTCTTACTGCAAGACATCTGGACAAATCCTGACATACCTGGAGGACAGGGGCTAAAAAGAGGGACATATCTCATATACTGGTGTTACAAACTGAAACAGTTAATGGTGTTACAGTGTGTGTTGTAACATAACATCCCTGAAGGATATGATGTCTGAAACACAAATGGATGTCAACATTTACTGACTACAATTCTCACATTATCCTACTGATTTCTCAAAAACAGAAATTGTCTGAGGAAAAGACCAAACATAACAGGCAAATCTCTGGGCAGTCTGTGGACATCTGGACAGCTGAGAGGTTTGTCATAGACATATCACTGTCAGATATCAAGTCAAGTAGGAAATTCATGTGCGGACAAACCCTGTTAATCTAGCAATATTCTTTGTGTATAACAGCAATACTTTTTGTCCCCTATGTTGTTGGGCTGTCTCCACATTTCTTGTTCTGAGAGATATTTCCAGCTGCTGTCTGTGAAAATGTACCACACACACCTCCATAATGTCCTCCTCATGGGCAAGGAAAAGGGGCAAGGCCCACATGATGGACTTAATTATAGCACTGTGTTGCTATGGCCTTGGCTAATGGAAAGACAACACAGCTGCCCTGGGTGCAAGTAGCAAGTGGGAGACACTGATTGGTGCACAGACCATCACCTGCTCATGAGCATTACCTACAAAAGGCAAGCTGTTGCCTATGCAACACAGGTCTGAACCCATCTACACAAAGACAGTCTGTGGCTACGCAAACCTAAACATTTGCATAATTCTGAGGAAACTTTTCAGCACTATAATAGGTATGTCAATTACTTAAGCTTGTAATGGAATTCAGAAGGGGGTGCAATAATGTGAAATAGGAAGTTAAACACTTGGTCGCAACAAGACCTGCTGGACTCACATGCTGCTGTCTGGCACCTATGGCCATTCCTGCTGGCCCTGTCTGCAGTGACACAGATCACAACTCTGGCCCCTGAGTCACCCCAGCATAGGTCAGCTCATGTATGACTACTACTGGAGTGTCTGTTGTCCAGTACTGACTGTGACACTCCTAGGCCAGCTACCTGGGATGTTGTAAATATTTATATGTCACCTATGAATGCTACTATGATACATATGCTTGTCTTACAAATGTAAAAGACTTATATAGGGTATGTGCATAATAAACAACAGGCACAGAAGTGTGTGTTGAACTGTAAGTTATATACTGAGCCCATACCTGTCAACTGTCCAGAGTTTTGCAGACTGACCACATGTTTGCCTCATATTTGTAGTCAATGCCTCATACAGTTGTGTATTGTCTGGCAAATTAGTAGCAACCCTATAAAGACTTAAGTCATAACATAATAGCATACATTTGAATGTCAGATGTCAAATCCTGCAGAGTAGTCCTGTGAATGTGAAACCATCTTTGCTAACAGCTATGTGTGTTACAGCTAGATGTTTAAAGTGTCACTATTTTCTGGCCTTTAAACACCACTGATGTGTGCCTTTGTGTAGATGTCTTGCTCTAACAGGAGGTAGGTGTCTTAGCATGAAACCCATGTCAATGCAAGTGCATTGTCCTGTAGGATGCTGACATTTGTGCAGTCACTGACACCTGCTTTGCAGCTGTGGAGAGCACACTAACCTTGCCAGGTTACTCATCCCAACATATGTTTAGACCCCAAATGGAGGGGTGCAAAGCCACAGGAGGTAGCGTTTCAAACATTATCATACACATACACACCTCCAAGTTGGCCAAACAGTATGTAGCATGGGAGACATCCTGAGTGCAGTTAACTGTTGACAAAACACCTCCAACCCTGATGCTGGATACCTGCCACATCTATCTGGACTGCTGGAATCTGTCAAGATTCAACCATCAACACTGCTCCTGGGTGGCTTTAACTGACCAACCATAGTGTGCATGACCTATGCTACCTGAACATGAATGCACAGAGATTCCTCGGCTTTGTCAATGGCAATGCAGTGGATCAGCTGGTCAACACTCCTACTACAGATGGAAATATCCTATACCTGGTCCTAACCAACATGAGTAGCCACTGTAGCACTCCTTAAGGTGTCATCCTCCTTGGTAAGATCTGACCACATAGCCATCACTGTTCATGTCACCATCTCCCCAGACCCCCCTTGTAAGGGTCAAACAAAATAAACTATACAAAAATGACTATATATCTCCTCAGAGAAGGTAGAAGTAGCTTTATAGCCACCATCCCATCAGTTGGAACTAGCAGTAGTGTCCAAGCCCACACCACAATACTATGTGAGCACCTACATAGCTGTATGGACTCAGCAATACCTGACAGGACAACATCATCTCCCTCAAGGTAGGGTAAACATCTGTGGTGGACAGCAGCAATACACAAATACCATAATAGGTGTAAATAATTACTGGACAGGGCCAAGATGGAGCAGGTGCCTAACTGGAAACAATGTGACTTTGGTCTGAACAAGCAAATAAGGTCACAGATAAATTACCCTAAGGCTATCTTTGAGTGCTAATTGGGCACATTCACCAAGGTCAATCACTAGGCCTTCCACACATATGTCTGCAATCCCAGAGGTAACACCCAAATTTGCACTGTAATGGTTGTCAATAACACCACACACACATATGGCATAGATACAGCCAACCTGCTGCAGACAGGTGAAATGTAAACATTACCCCCCTGTCCCCCCATTGGTACACATGTGCATGCACAACACCTGCCCCACTCCCCTCATCATCAGGAAGCAGATCCGTAATGCCCTCTCAAAGGCAACATACAGAGGTCTCCATAGACCTGATACCCATCCTGGCTGCATTCTACATGAACTCAGGCATGAACTCTCAGCTCCATTATGCACTGTAGTCAACCAAAACCTGTGCACCAGTGTCATCTCATCTGTACAGAGGACAGCCACTGTCATCCCTATACACAAAGGCAGAACAATCTACTGACCCAGCCAATCATATGCATATCAGCCTAACTAGCCTGATCTGCAAGGGCATGGTTCATAGGTTCATAGGTAGGTACTAGGCTATCAGCCCAAGGGCCTAAGTAACCCTAGCCAACAAGGTTCCCTGCTTTATGCCACCCAAGAAAGTTAATTTCCTGTGCCCCTGTCGAGCAGAGCCACAGAAGTGATCCCTGGGGTGTATTTACTATTTCCCATCCACTCATCAAGATTTTTTTGAAGAGTGCTAATGAGAAACTTTGTTTGACATAGATGGGAAGCTTGTTCCAGAGTATAGGAAGACTCTGGGACAGGAATCTATCCTTCCAGCATGTCCTGTTTATTATGGTGTAGCATGTCTAACAGCTCTGGGTTTAACATAGCTTTATATGTTAGGCAGAGATCTCCTCGGAGTAGGTGATATGCTACAGAGTAAAGCTGGAGTTTTATGAGACGGTCAGTGTAGGGCATCTGTTTGAGGCCAGTAATCCTCTTCATGAGATACTTCTGTGGCCTTTCCAGTTGCTGCAGATGTCTTGTGAGGTACATTCCAAAAGGGGAGTTGTACTCTATAATGGGTCTAATGAGTGCCGAGTAGAGGGGAACAATGACCTCTTTTTTCCTGGATGAGAACCCTTTTATGATGAGGTATGCCACATAGAAGGATTCCCTGACTACTGTGGCAATGTGATTATCAAAGTAGAGACTACTGTCCAGCTGGATCCCAAGGTCTCTTATCACATGTTTGGCATTAAGTAGACTGCCGTTTATGTGGTAGTTCATGGGTACAGAATTTTTACCAAAGGGGATAACAATGCACTTTTTGGCATTGAGCTTGAAGCCATGCCTCTGACACCAGGCATCTGTCTCTTTGAGGCCGTTCTGTAGGATATTCACATCATTTGGGGACTCAACTATGGCTCCTAGTTTGCAGTCATCTGCGAACTTCATTAGCCAAAGGCCTTCTCTGTTAGCCTGTACTTCAGAGAAGTAGATACCAAACAGGAGAGATCCCAGGATTGAACCCTGTGGTACTCTACTTGTCACTGGTTTGAAGTCAGATTTGGAGTCTGCAACCTTTACAGTGTGGGTTCTGTCAGTGAGCCAGTTGACAACCCATCTTGTGATGTAGGGATTTATATCTAGTTTAGTGAGTTTAGCTATAATTCCAGAATGGGGAATGGTGTCAAAAGCCTTGGGAAGGTCAAGATAGGCTGTGTGAGCCACCTTACCCTCATCTACGGCTTTGGAAGGCAATATCAAGGACATTATGAACAGGGACATTGGCAACCTCAAAATGCTTGACCCCCACACAGTGTGGTATTGTCAAAGGGAGATCAGGCCCGTTAAATCTGGTCGACTTCTTTGAAGTGGTCAGAAAACACAAGGACAAGGGGAAGATGGTGAACAATGCCTACCTTCACCTAGCCCAATTCTCTCACAATAATCCCAAGGTGGCTAGGATACATAAGCCTACACAGCTAGGCATCAACCTATATGTTACCAGATGGGTAGCTAACTGGGTCAATGATAGTACCCACTCAGTCAAAGTAGTGGAAGCCACCTCTAGTAGTAGACTCTTCCAGAGCGGTGTACCCTAATGATCGCTCTGGGGACCTCTACTGTTTGAGATATACATTTCTGAGGTACAAGACAAAAGCAGTGGTCTGTGGCTGACCAGGTTTACAGATGCTTGCAAGCTGGCCACTGTCTTACATTCCCCTACTGATGTGAGCATGCTTCAAGAGGCCCACACCCAAATTAATGACTGGTGCAAGAAGCATTGCCTCAAACTGAATGCCAGGAGATGCATCATTTTCCCTGCTGTGGTAGATGTCATCCACACTAATTATGACAGTAATAATGTACTGAGAATACAATCAGGTGTGAGGTGACTTGTGCACCAAGGTTGGTAGCAACCTGACAGTTTCCCACCATGTGGGCACCACTGTATGGATGGCTGTCTACATGGTCCACCTCACAGATACGGGTATATCATCCTAGAACCAGGAAGCCACAACATCGCTGTACTTCACCCTTATCAGATGCATTACCAAGTGCAATGGCTCTTTTGGCATGTGCCTTGCCAAGCAAATGCAGCAGTTGCAGAGACCACGGATGTTCCTGACCAGGCGAATCCAGGTCTGCAACACCTATCCTCTACAGACATGCTGAAAGCCATGTCCCTGTACTCAGTCGCATGCAGACTGATCATAGGCAACCTGTGTCTGGCATACAAGGCCATTTCCAAACCAGCCTTGATGGCATTTCTGCATATCTGTAAGACAAACCCCACTCATGCAACATGCACGCAAGGCCTTCACCTGGTCTGTGACATGTATAGTACTTGTTGGCAAGATAGTGTAGTTACCCACACAATACCTTGTCTGTAAAGTACACTCCCTCCCCATGTCTAGCAGAGCATGTGTATAGCCCTCTTGAAGAAGAAGCTGGATGACTGCATGGGAAATGAATGTCACCCCTGGGATCTCGTGTGTGTCCCAGCTGGATAGGGGAAACAGGTGCTGGCTTTGAAAGGACATGGGCAAATGTCTGGGCTAGGCTTATGAGGGCATCAGGGCCAATAGCCTGGTATCATCTTATGAGGCTATGCAGCTAGTACTTTACATGTTTCCTGAATGTATTGCAGACTGTCCTGCAATGTTGTCTGAAATGAATCCCTGTTAGTCTGAACTGTGTAGGTACTGCAGTGATAGTGTATACTCTTGTTTCTTCATCGGTTATCATCACATATTGTTACACCTTGTCATTGTGTATAAACAATCAAACCAAAAACCACCTCCAGAGGAAGCCTTAATAGGCAGAAATAGCAAAATGAAAAGAAACAAAATGAAAAAACTAATCCAGGGCATTCATTTAGCTTTATGGTTATCTCAACTGTGACTACTAACCTCCGTGGAGGAGACATTGTCAACAAAACTGAAAAGGAAGAAAGCAAATGGATCATGAACCTCAGAGCTAATTTATTTCCAGGGCTCAACAGAGTAGTTCCTATTAAACCTATTTTGAAAGAGAGAAGCCTAATTAAGAAATGAAATGGAGACTTAAGGAAGGCGTGCATCTGATTGCTGTATGTGATTGGTTGAGCAATTAAGGATCTTTATTTAACAGCAGTAAGTCAGGTCTACACACTAGGATCTGAAGAAGGTTTTTTAACTGAAAGCGCTTATCCTGTTTGACCTGCAACTTGAACAGCTCAATTTGTGCTTTTTATTTCTTCATTTTATTAAAGCCTACATTTTAACAGAATTTCTCAGTGAACTTTTTGCTGTGGTGGAAGCCTTTTTTTTCATTTTGCTATTTCTGCCTATTAAGGCTTCCTCTGGAGGTGGTTTTTGGTTTGATTGTTTGTGCTTGTATTTTTACCTTAACACCTCACACAGTCGTTATTTGTTGCTGCTTTGGTGTCAACACTGTATTTTGAGATGGAAAATGGTTGGAAAACTAATACTACATTTAATGCAGGTATGCACAATCCTTTATTTGATATCAACATAAAGACTGGTGTGAATCAGGAACTGATTACAGACTGTAATGAAGAATTTGATAACATCTTTAGAGAAGTTGAGAATGCAGCCTATAAGCTCAAGAGGCTGCAATGGCAGCGATTTCACATGGAAGCTTGTCTACATCATAATGTGATACCGAGGGGATTGAGAATTAGGTGTATGCCCAGCTATGGGAACACCTACCCCGATCTCCTGGCCAAATGGCAGGAGATTAACATAGAGACAAGCTTCCGATACATGCAGCTGCTAATAGACTACTTCAAGCCACATGAAGATGAGGTTTCTGCTCTTATTGAATGTAAGCAAAAGCAAATGGAAACTATGAGATTACCCGATAGCTGCTTGTTTAATCTAGAAACCCTGCAAGATAAATTGGAAACCTATGAGAACAAATTGAAAAATATAAAAATTAACAAACTGAAGAGAGATTATTTTGATTTTACTAACAGTCGCCTGTTTGAGTGGCCGAGGGATAAGAGAGCACCAGATAGAAAATAATGCTCTGACAACATGGGAAATGTACCTGTGACATGCAGGACTGTTTCTAGTGTGAATATACAAGCTGAAGTACATAGTAATATACACACTAATGGGCAACATCCTGAATTAGCCTCTCATAATACTCTAACAATAGGACTAATGGTAGTATAGTTAACAATGACTCTGGCATGCTCAAGGTCATTACATCGCTAACGGAAAATGATAATGCAGCGAATGTAGACACTGCGTCAGCAGGAAGCATTCAGCCTTCAAGTGAAATAGTTCCGAGCGTGATACCAAAGAAGGGATCTGTCCATGCACCTTTGTTACAGCAACTCCCTTTTTATTAACACAGAAAAATGTCGGGAGATCCAGGTCAGAAAGCAGAGAGAGGAAAAAGAGAAAGGTAACTTAGGAACCTCAATGAGCTTAGATGAATCGATTTTGTTGGTAATTAATATATCCGATTATGAGCTGACAGCTACCCAAAAGAGTGTTCTACAAAGAGGCTTGAGCTTTATACCCTCAATACGTTCTGACCTGAGTGAGTTAGTGACAGACTTAAGGTGCTTTGGTAGGAACGTTACGTTGAAGTGTCTTTTTGACAATGAAAATACTGGTACAAACTATACATCATCTGTGTTGAAAAAACCAAGTTCCTTTGTCCCCAGCAATCATCCCACTGTGGAGATGTTCTTACGGTTATGTGAGAATGAGGTATTTGAACAGAGGTCAAAAGGAAAAAATAAACACTACAACAATTTAACACAGGATGAGTTTCAGGCATTAAAAGAATTGCAAACAATGAAAGAAGTTATTTTCAGGCCAGCTGTCAAAGGAGGAGCTTTAATAGTGATGAATTCAATACAGTATGCCCAGAAAATGCAGGATATGTTAAGCCATAGTAATACATACCACAAAATCGAGAAGTATCAAGTAGACAGATTGATTTCCTCAGTACAGAATGTCCTGTATGACAAATTAATGACTAGAGCAATTGATAAAAATATATATGACTTTCTTGAAATGGTATATCCAACTATACCTGTTATCAAAGGGTTGCCTAAGATTCATAAGAACAGTGTTGACCCCCCTCTGAGACCGATAGTTTCAGGGAGAGGATGGGTCACTGAGCCCATTTCAATCTATGTGGAAACTGAACTCAAGAAGTTGTTGCCTTTACATACTGTATTGAGGGACACTGGTCAGCTGCTGGAGAGACTGTATGAAAAAATGGAGCAAGAAAGTTCCATAGACAACATCATTTTGGTGACTATGGATGTCAACAATTTATTCACTTGCATACCCAATGATCTAGGAATAGAAGCAGTAAGGGACTTTGCCTTTCATTTTGAAGTAAACATGGATGTGAATCTAGTATGTAGCTTCCTGGAATTGGCCCTGGAGAGCAATGTGTTCCTCTATGGTGAGAGCTACTATTGGCAGAAATGGGGGGTAGCCATGGGCACCCCCTGTGCAAACAGCTATGCCAATATAGTCCTAGCTGAATGGGAAAGGCATTGGGAAATGGATACGAAAAATGAATGGAAGGAATGCATCATCTTCTACAATAGGTTTGTGGATGATGTTATATTCCTATGGAAGGGCAGTATGCAACGCCTAAATGATTTCATCAATTATTTAACAAGTACGACTAGCTTTCTAAGATATGAAGTGAAAACATCAGCCAATGAGATTGATTTCTTAGATGTGAGAATTTCAATGAATAAAAGCAAAGGAATTGGCACCACTATATTCAGGAAACCAAACTGGAGGAACCATATGCTATACTACAGTAGCATGCATCCGAGACATGTTTTTCAGAATATTGTTGAAAATCAAGTGACCAGGATATCCAAGCTCTGTACTGACAATGATGATTTTCTGCAGGAACAAGACAAACTTACAGAATTTTGCTTCAAGAGGCTACAATGAAAAACAATTAGTCATGAGTAAAGGCAAAGCAATGTCCATTCGATACAACAAAGGGCAACCGTACTACTCGTGATGTGAAGAAAGGTGGGAACAGCAACAGTGTCAGATGCATGATGATCTACAGCACTGACTCCTTTAATGTCCGTGAAACCATCAAGAAATTTTGGCCAGTCTTAACTGCTGATAGTAAAATTAAGAGAATTGTAGGGGAAACACCTAAATTTGGTTATAAAAACAAGAAGAACTTAAAGGCTTTATTGTGCAACTATGATGGAATACCTAATAAGCAGAGTACAGAAGGAAGAAATAGGTTAGGAACTTGGAAATGTGGCTTTTGCAAAGCTTGCAGCCACATTAAATGTTCCAACAGTTTTGTTCATCCGGTAACTAAGAAATGCTATAAGTACTCTGGTTTTGCTAACTGCAACACCAAGAATGTTATATACATTGGCACTTGTAATTTGTGCCAAGCCTATTATGTGGGAAAGACCAATAGAAAGTTTAAGGAACGGATACTTCACCACCTGTTAGACATCAAGAATAAACTGGTAACCAATGCCCTATATGGACATGTGTCTGAAAATCCAGGGCATTCATTTAGCTTTATGGTTATCTCAACTGTGACTACTAACCTCCGTGGAGGAGACATTGTCAACAAAACTGAAAAGGAAGAAAGCAAATGGATCATGAACCTCAGAGCTAATTTATTTCCAGGGCTCAACAGAGTAGTTCCTATTAAACCTATTTTGAAAGAGAGAAGCCTAATTAAGAAATGAAATGGAGGCTTAAGGAAGGCGTGCATCTGATTGCTGTATGTGATTGGTTGAGCAATTAAGGATCTTTATTTAACAGCAGCAAGTCAGGTCTACACACTAGGATCTGAAGAAGGTTTTTTAACTGAAAGCGCTTATCCTGTTTGACCTGCAACTTGAACAGCACAATTTGTGCTTTTTATTTCTTCATTTTATTAAAGCCTACATTTTAACAGAATTTCTCAGTGAACTTTTTGCTGTGGTGGAAGCCTTTTTTTCATTTTGTCATTGTGTATGGTCTGTATAGCAG
>NC_056729.1:408034379-408081879 GCF_019279795.1 Protopterus annectens | reverse complement strand
ATTGAAACACACATGCACATGGAGGTGACACTTTTCAGACTAGATGACCTACCCATCTATTAATGTGCAATACTCAGTGATATGACCATTGCATGCACCACAGTGGCTTGGTGTTAGAAACTGTGTAACTGTGCTTGTATGGTGGATGACATCTGTATGTAAGGGTCAAACAAAATAAACTATACAAAAATGACTATATATCTCCTCAGAGCAGGTAGAAGAAGCTTTATAGCCACCATCCCATCAGTTGGAACTAGCAGTAGTGTCCAAGCCCACACCACAATACTATGTGAGCACCTACATAGCTGTATGGACTCAGCAATACCTGACAGGACAACATCATCTCCCTCAAGGTAGGGTAAACATCTGTGGTGGACAGCAGCAATACACAAATACCATAATAGGTGTAAATAATTACTGGACAGGGCCAAGATGGAGCAGGTGCCTAACTGGAAACAATGTGACTTTGGTCTGAACAAGCAAATAAGGTCACAGATAAATTACCCTAAGGCTATCTTTGAGTGCTAATTGGGCACATTCACCAAGGTCAGTCACTAGGCCTTCTACACATATGTCTGCAATCCCAGAGGTAACACCCAAATTTGCACTGTAATGGTTGTCAATAACACCACATACACATATGGCATAGATACAGCCAACCTGCTGCAGACAGGTGAAGTGTAAACATCACCCCCCTGTCCCCCCATTGGTACACATGTGCATGCACAACACCTGCCCCACTCCCCTCATCATCAGGAAGCAGATCCGTAATGCCCTCTCAAAGGCAACATACAGAGGTCTCCATAGACCTGATACCCTCCCTGGCTGCATTCTACATGAACTCAGGCATGAACTCTCAGCTCCATTATGCACTGTAGTCAACCAAAACCTGTGCACCAGTGTCATCTCATCTGTACAGAGGACAGCCACTGTCATCCCTATACACAAAGGCAGAACAATCTACTGACCCAGCCAATCATATGCATATCAGCCTAACTAGCCTGATCTGCAAGGGCATGGTTCATAGGTTCATAGGTAGGTACTAGGCTATCAGCCCAAGGGCCTAAGTAACCCTAGCCAACAAGGTTCCCTGCTTTATGCCACCCAAGAAAGTTAATTTCCTGTGCCCCTGTCGAGCAGAGCCACAGAAGTGATCCCTGGGGTGTATTTACTATTTCCCATCCACTCATCAAGATTTTTTTTGAAGAGTGCTAATGAGAAACTTTGTTTGACATAGATGGGAAGCTTGTTCCAGAGTATAGGAAGACTCTGGGACAGGAATCTATCCTTCCAGCATGTCCTGTTTATTGTGGTGTAGCATGTCTAACAGCTCTGGGTTTAACATAGCTTTATATGTTAGGCAGAGATCTCCTCGGAGTAGGTGATATGCTACAGAGTAAAGCTGGAGTTTTATGAGACGGTCAGTGTAGGGCATCTGTTTGAGGCCAGTAATCCTCTTCATGAGATACTTCTGTGGCCTTTCCAGTTGCTGCAGATGTCTTGTGAGGTACATTCCAAAAGGGGAGTTGTACTCTATAATGGGTCTAATGAGTGCTGAGTAGAGGGGAACAATGACCTCTTTTTTCCTGGATGAGAACCCTTTTATGATGAGGTATGCCACATAGAAGGATTCCCTGACTACTGTGGCAATGTGATTATCAAAGTAGAGACTACTGTCCAGCTGGATCCCAAGGTCTCTTATCACATGTTTGGCATTAAGTAGACTGCCGTTTATGTGGTAGTTCATGGGTACAGAATTTTTACCAAAGGGGATAACAATGCACTTTTTGGCATTGAGCTGGAGGCCATGCCTCTGACACCAGGCATCTGTCTCTTTGAGGCCGTTCTGTAGGATATTCACATCATTTGGGGACTCGACTATTGCTCCTAGTTTGCAGTCATCTGCGAACTTCATTAGCCAAAGGCCTTCTCTGTTAGCCTGTACTTCAGAGAAGTAGATACCAAACAGGAGAGATCCCAGGATTGAACCCTGTGGTACTCTACTTGTCACTGGTTTGAAGTCAGATTTGGAGTCTGCAACCTTTACAGTGTGGGTTCTGTCAGTGAGCCAGTTGACAACCCATCTTGTGATGTAGGGATTTATATCTAGTTTAGTGAGTTTAGCTATAATTCCAGAATGGGGAATGGTGTCAAAAGCCTTGGGAAGGTCAAGATAGGCTGTGTGAACCACCTTACCCTCATCTACGGCTTTGGAAGGCAATATCAAGGACATTATGAACAGGGACATTGGCAACCTCAAAATGCTTGACCCCCACACAGTGTGGTATTGTCAAAGGGAGATCAGGCCTGTTAAATCTGGTCGACTTCTTTGAAGTGGTCAGAAAACACAAGGACAAGGGGAAGATGGTGAACAATGCCTACCTTCACCTAATCCAATTCTCTCACAATAATCCCAAGGTGGCTAGGATACATAAGCCTACACAGCTAGGCATCAACCTATATGTTACCAGATGGGTAGCTAACTGGGTCAATGATAGTACCCACTCAGTCAAAGTAGTGGAAGCCACCTCTAGTAGTAGACTCTTCCAGAGCGGTGTACCCTAATGATCGGTCTGGGGACCTCTACTGTTTGAGATATACATTTCTGAGGTACAAGACAAAAGCAGTGGTCTGTGGCTGACCAGGTTTACAGATGCTTGCAAGCTGGCCACTGTCTTACATTCCCTACTGATGTGAGCATGCTCCAAGAGGCCCACACCCAAATTAATGACTGGTGCAAGAAGCATTGCCTCAAACTGAATGCCAGGAGATGCATCATTTTCCCTGCTGTGGTAGATGTCATCCACACTAATTATGACAGTAATAATGTACTAAGCATACAATCAGGTGTGAGGTGACTTGTGCACCAAGGTTGGTAGCAACCTGACAGTTTCCCACCATGTGGGCACCACTGTATGGATGGCTGTCTACATGGTCCACCTCACAGATACGGGTATATCATCCTAGAACCAGGAAGCCACAACATCGCTGAACTTCACCCTTATCAGATGCATTACCAAGTGCAATGGCTCTTTTGGCATGTGCCTTGCCAAGCAAATGTAGCAGTTGCAGAGACCACGGATGTTCCTGACCAGGCGAATCCAGGTCTGCAACACCTATCCTCTACAGACAGGCTGAAAGCCATGTCCCTGTACTCAGTCGCATGCAGACTGATCATAGGCAACCTGTGTCTGGCACACAAGGCCATTTCCAAACCAGCCTTGATGGCATTTCTGCATATCTGTAAGACAAAATCCACTCATGCAACATGCACGCAAGGCCTTCACCTGGTCTGTGACATGTATAGTACTTGTTGGCAAGATAGTGTAGTTCCCCACACAATACCTTGTCTGTAAAGTACACTCCCTCCCCATGTCTAGCAGAGTATGTGTATAGCCCTCTTGAAGAAGAAGCTGGATGACTGCATGGGAAATGAATGTCACCCCTGGGATCTCGTGTGTGTCCCAGCTGGATAGGGGAAACAGGTGCTGGCTTTGAAAGGACATGGGCAAATGTCTGGGCTAGGCTTATGAGGGCATCAGGGCCAATAGCCTGGTATCATCTTATGAGGCTATGCAGCTAGTACTTTACATGTTTCCTGAATGTATTGCAGACTGTCCTGCAATGTTGTCTGAAATGAATCCCTGTTAGTCTGAACTGTGTAGGTACTGCAGTGATAGTGTATACTCTTGTTTCTTCATCGGTTATCATCACATATTGTTACACCTTGTCATTGTGTATAAACAATCAAACCAGAAACCATCTCCAGAGGAAGCCTTAATAGGCAGAAATAGCAAAATGAAAAAAAACAAAATGAAAAAACTAATCCAGGGCATTCATTTAGCTTTATGGTTATCTCAACTGTGACTACTAACCTCCGTGGAGGAGACATTGTCAACAAAACTGAAAAGGAAGAAAGCAAATGGATCATGAACCTCAGAGCTAATTTATTTCCAGGGCTCAACAGAGTAGTTCCTATTAAACCTATTTTGAAAGAGAGAAGCCTAATTAAGAAATGAAATGGAGACTTAAGGAAGGCATGCATCTGATTGCTGTATGTGATTGGTTGAGCAATTAAGGATCTTTATTTAACAGCAGTAAGTCAGGTCTACACACTAGGATCTGAAGAAGGTTTTTTAACTGAAAGCGCTTATCCTGTTTGACCTGCAACTTGAACAGCTCAATTTGTGCTTTTTATTTCTTCATTTTATTAAAGCCTACATTTTAACAGAATTTCTCAGTGAACTTTTTGCTGTGGTGGAAGCCTTTTTTTTCATTTTGCTATTTCTGCCTATTAAGGCTTCCTCTGGAGGTGGTTTTTGGTTTGATTGTTTGTGCTTGTTTTTTTACCTTAACACCTCACACAGTCGTTATTTGTTGCTGCTTTGGTGTCAACACTGTATTTTGAGATGGAAAATGGTTGGAAAACTAATACTACATTTAATGCAGGTATGCACAATCCTTTATTTGATATCAACATAAAGACTGGTGTGAATCAGGAACTGATTACAGACTGTAATGAAGAATTTGATAACATCTTTAGAGAAGTTGAGAATGCAGCCTATAAGCTCAAGAGGCTGCAATGGCAGCGATTTCACATGGAAGCTTGTCTACATCATAATGTGATACCGAGGGGATTGAGAATTAGGTGTATGCCCAGCTATGGGAACACCTACCCCGATCTCCTGGCCAAATGGCAGGAGATTAACATAGAGACAAGCTTCCGATACATGCAGCTGCTAATAGACTACTTCAAGCCACATGAAGATGAGGTTTCTGCTCTTATTGAATGTAAGCAAAAGCAAATGGAAACTATGAGATTACCCGATAGCTGCTTGTCTAATCTAGAAACCCTGCAAGATAAATTGGAAACCTATGAGAACAAATTGAAAAATATAAAAATTAACAAACTGAAGAGAGATTATTTTGATTTTACTAACGGTCGCCTGTTTGTGTGGCCGAGGGATAAGAGAGCACCAGATAGAAAATAATGCTCTGACAACATGGGAAATGTACCTGTGACATGCAGGACTGTTTCTAGTGTGAATATACAAGCTGAAGTACATAGTAATATACACACTAATGGGCAACATCCTGAATTAGCCTCTCGCAATACTCCTAACAAGAGGACTAATGGTAGTATAGTTAACAATGACTCTGGCATGCTTGAGGTCATTGCATCGCTAACGGAAAATGATAATGCAGCAAATGTAGACACTGCATCGGCAGGTAGTATTCAGCCTTCAAGTGAAATAGTTCCGAGTGTGATACCAAAGAAGGGATCTGTCCATGCACCTTTGTTACAGCAACTCCCTTTTTTATTAACACAGAAAAATGTCGGGAGATCCAGGTCAGAAAGCAGAGAGAGGAAAAAGAGAAAGGTAACTTAGGAACCTCAATGAGCTTAGATGAATCGATTTTGTTGGTAATTAATATATCCGATTATGAGCTGACAGCTACCCAAAAGAGTGTTCTACAAAGAGGCTTGAGCTTTATACCCTCAATACGTTCTGACCTGAGTGAGTTAGTGACAGACTTAAGGTGCTTTGGTAGGAACGTTACGTTGAAGTGTCTTTTTGACAATGAAAATACTGGTACAAACTATACATCATCTGTGTTGAAAAAACCAAGTTCCTTTGTCCCCAGCAATCATCCCACTGTGGAGATGTTCTTACGGTTATGTGAGAATGAGGTATTTGAACAGAGGTCAAAAGGAAAAAATAAACACTACAACAATTTAACACAGGATGAGTTTCAGGCATTAAAAGAATTGCAAACAATGAAAGAAGTTATTTTCAGGCCAGCTGTCAAAGGAGGAGCTTTAATAGTGATGAATTCAATACAGTATGCCCAGAAAATGCAGGATATGTTAAGCCATAGTAATACATACCACAAAATCGAGAAGTATCAAGTAGACAGATTGATTTCCTCAGTACAGAATGTCCTGTATGACAAATTAATGACTAGAGCAATTGATAAAAATATATATGACTTTCTTGAAATGGTATATCCAACTATACCTGTTATCAAAGGGTTGCCTAAGATTCATAAGAACAGTGTTGACCCCCCTCTGAGACCGATAGTTTCAGGGAGAGGATGGGTCACTGAGCCCATTTCAATCTATGTGGAAACTGAACTCAAGAAGTTGTTGCCTTTCGCACATACTGTATTGAGGGACACTGGTCAGCTGCTGGAGAGACTGTATGAAAAAATGGAGCAAGAAAGTTCCATAGACAACATCATTTTGGTGACTATGGACGTCAACAATTTATTCACTTGCATACCCAATGATCTAGGAATAGAAGCAGTAAGGGACTTTGCCTTTCATTTTGAAGTAAACATGGATGTGAATCTAGTATGTAGCTTCCTGGAATTGGCCCTGGAGAGCAATGTGTTCCTCTATGGTGAGAGCTACTATTGGCAGAAATGGGGGGTAGCCATGGGCACCCCCTGTGCAAACAGCTATGCCAATATAGTCCTAGCTGAATGGGAAAGGCATTGGGAAATGGATACGAAAAATGAATGGAAGGAATGCATCATCTTCTACAATAGGTTTGTGGATGATGTTATATTCCTATGGAAGGGCAGTATGCAACGCCTAAATGATTTCGTCAATTATTTAACAAGTACGACTAGCTTTCTAAGATATGAAGTGAAAACATCAGCCAATGAGATTGATTTCTTAGATGTGAGAATTTCAATGAATAAAAGCAAAGGAATTGGCACCACTATATTCAGGAAACCAAACTGGAGGAACCATATGCTATACTACAGTAGCATGCATCCGAGACATGTTTTTCAGAATATTGTTGAAAATCAAGTGACCAGGATATCCAAGCTCTGTACTGACAATGATGATTTTCTGCAGGAACAAGACAAACTCTTACAGAATTTTGCTTCAAGAGGCTACAATGAAAAACAATTAGTCATGAGTAAAGGCAAAGCAATGTCCATTCGATACAACAAAGGGCAACCGTACTACTCGTGATGTGAAGAAAGGTGGGAACAGCAACAGTGTCAGATGCATGATGACCTACAGCACTGACTCCTTTAATGTCCGTGAAACCATCAAGAAATTTTGGCCAGTCTTAACTGCTGATAGTAAAATTAAGAGAATTGTAGGGGAAACACCTAAATTTGGTTATAAAACAAGAAGAACTTAAAGGCTTTATTGTGCAACTATGATGGAATACCTAATAAGCAGAGTACAGAAGGAAGAAATAGGTTAGGAACTTGGAAATGTGGCTTTTGCAAAGCTTGCAGCCACATTAAATGTTCCAACAGTTTTGTTCATTCGGTAACTAACAAATGCTATAAGTACTCTGGTTTTGCTAACTGCAACACCAAGAATGTTATATACATTGGCACTTGTAATTTGTGCCAAGCCTATTATGTGGGAAAGACCAATAGAAAGTTTAAGGAACGGATACTTCACCACCTGTTAGACATCAAGAATAAACTGGTAACCAATGCCCTATATGGACATGTGTCTGAAAATCCAGGGCATTCATTTAGCTTTATGGTTACCTCAACTGTGACTACTAACCTCCGTGGAGGAGACATTGTCAACAAAACTGAAAAGGAAGAAAGCAAATGGATCATGAACCTCAGAGCTAATTTATTTCCAGGGCTCAACAGAGTAGTTCCTATTAAACCTATTTTGAAAGAGAAGCCTAATTAAGAAATGAAATGGAGGCTTAAGGAAGGCGTGCATCTGATTGCTGTATGTGATTGGTTGAGCAATTAAGGATCTTTATTTAACAGCAGTAAGTCAGGTCTACACACTAGGATCTGAAGAAGGTTTTTTAAATTGAAAGCGCTTATCCTGTTTGACCTGCAACTTGAACTGCACAATTTGTGCTTTTTATTTCTTCATTTTATTAAAGCCTACATTTTAACAGAATTTCTCAGTGAACTTTTTGCTGTGGTGGAAGCCTTTTTTTCATTTTGTCATTGTGTATGGTCTGTATAGCAGTAAGTCAGGTCTTACAGTACTTGAATATGCACTTGGTGACACTGTATAGCTCACTACAATAGCCTTGGTCTTGGTCACAATTACCATTATGCTAACTGGCCCATCACACAGTAAGATTTGTCACCCTTTGTTGTGGGCCTTACAGTAGTTGTGAAAGAGATGGGTTGTAGCAGGCAGAACTACCATAATGTCTGGCCTGAAGGGCCCATAGGTGTAAAAGCTGTGCCAGACTTTACCAGGAGTGTGAGTGCATGTGTGTGTGTGTGTGTGTGTGTGTGTGTGTGTGTGTGTGTGTGTGTGTGTGTGTGTGTATGTGCATGTGTGTGTGTGTGTGTGTGTGTGTGTGTGTGTGTGTGTGTGTGTGTGTGTGTGTGTGTTTGTGTGTATGTATCAGCGAACATAATAGTGCAGGGTATTACTTTACATATGTTGTCTTCCTCTCACAGGTAAACATGGGGGTTGGTGTCTCTCCTCCTCACAACCTGATGTCAGTGTCTTAGCAGACACCCATGATGATGGTGGTCATAGTGAGGCACAGGTGGGGTTGTTGGGGCCTGAATCTGTGCCATTGTTTGGTATCCCATTTTCACTCACCATGTCCCTGCACACAGTCAGTATGCCCACACATACCCAGTCCCCAGCAGCCACAGATAATGGGCAGTTGGAGGGTGGTGGCATGCAACAGGCTAGTGTGTTGACTATGGGAAGTGTGAGTGTAGACACCAGCCATAGCCAGAGAGTAGGTGAAGTCACACACCATGCCCATCAAGCCCCTGTTGCAAGTGCCATAGCAGGTGTCACCAGACACATGTTATAGTCCATCATGGAGGCACAGCTGCATACTGACCGCAACACCAGACAGATGCTCAGGGTCATGACTGCAGCTCTTCCTGCCATGCGTGAAGACCATCACGGCATTTGTGATGCCATACTTCATTTGTCCAATGTCATGGATATACAGTGGAGTGAGACATTGTCACTGCTCGACCGTGCAATGTCTGTGCTTGAGCATGTGGTGGGAGTAGGGCATTGGCCAGGTGGATGTAGGTCAGCAACATGATCAGCTCAGAGCCCACATGGCCGTGCATATTCACAGTCCTTTAGTGGCAGTACCACCAGCACTACGGAAGGGAGGGTGCTGTTCACACCACACTGGAGCAAGCCATAGGCACTTTGTCCTGGCCAGTCCCATCAGGAATGTGGATCCAGCAGACAGCAGTCACCATCGGGGAGTAGTACTGCATCCATCCTTGGGCCTGGTGGTGCCAGTGAGACAGGCTGGTCACCACCAGACATGCGCAGCTCCTCTGCATGACCACTTGAACACCACCCTCCAGACACACACACACACACACACACCCACACCCACACACACACACACACACACACACACACACACACACACACACACACACACACACACACACACACACACACACACACAATGTCAGCCATATGGCCCAGCCTAGGACTCTGGCAATCCAACACCACACCCTGTGAATGTGATGATACTTGTGCCACAACCCTGTTATCCATACCATCAATGCAGCGACACGCTCATATGGGTCTCATGCACAGGGTGATTATAGTACAGTGTAGCAATGTAATGCTGTGTAAGGTGATGCCTGCTGGCAATAGTTATGGGTACACATCGAGGTGTATGTACCTTGTTAGCCATGATGCACTATTGCTGTTAGTACTGCTGACTGACTATAGTGTCACGTACTGTATTCTGTTTGTGTTCCAGGTGTCTGTGTGTCTGCAGGCTGTGGGCCTGCTGACAGTAGCAATGATGAGTAAGGCAGAGTGGAAACACAGTGACCTTTTCATACCAAGTT
Organism: Protopterus annectens; assembly: GCF_019279795.1. NCBI lineage: Eukaryota > Metazoa > Chordata > Ceratodontiformes > Protopteridae > Protopterus > Protopterus annectens. The sequence continues at coordinate 408,072,066 of NC_056729.1, read as the reverse complement.
GCAGCTGTATATGTACATGTTTACCAGCTGTGTTTACTGCAACAGTGTGTGAGGGGCAATTGTGGCAGACAGCGTGACCTTGCATACATACCCTTCACACAGCCACCTAGCCTTCATACACGTCACCTGGTTGATCTGTAGGACCGCAGGCTCACACATACAGATGATGTTACTTGTGTACTGGCACTAGATCCCTCATAAGCTTAGCCATTACTTTAACTGCAACATATTCAGCTAGCAGCACCTGTTGCCCCTACCATTTCTGTCCCATCTACTCAACCATCATGCAGTTGATGAGGGTATGCCTGGTACTGTGTATGACAGGTTTGGGGTATGTATTCCTGACACAGGTCAGCCTGTATTAGTCTAAGCTGACAATCACCAGCATGTGTGTCTGCTATCTCATATGCATGTCTGGCCTCTTGTGGTGGTAGTGCACACAGAGTCATAGTCCTGAACATGGGGCGACTGATGAAGGGCTGAGCACAGAATTGCAGGGCTGGAAGGATTGCCAATGGTGGGTTCAGAGGCTCATAACATGGAAGAGCCATCTGACACACACACACACACACACACACACACACACACACACACACACACACACACACACACACACACACACAAGCACACACACACACACACACACACACACACACACACACACACACACACACACACACACACACACACACACACACACACGCACACACTCACCACTGCATTGAGACATGCATTGAAACACACATGCACATGGAGGTGACACTTTTCAGACTAGATGACCTACCCATCTATTAATGTGCAATACACAGTGATATGACCATTGCATGCACCACAGTGGCTTGGTGTTAGAAACTGTGTAACTGTGCTTGTATGGTGGATGACATCTGTATGGGCTGACACTAGGTTGTCAATGGGGGAGTTCACAGGGTGGAAGAGGCACACAGAATGGTATAGCCATCACATGCATACACTAAAGACAGCCACAGGGGCTGGTCATAGAGAAATACCTATACAGTTGCCAATAGACATATTAGTAACCCTACATATCCACTTGTATGTACTATAGTGCTGCGTACACATGACATGCTCCACATAGATTATATGCCTGAGACATACACAACCTCTTACAACAGGTAATATTGTGAATATCTTCATGGATGGTGGGATAACCCACCAAATATAGCTATTGGTCAGCATGATGTGTCAGTCAGGTATGATGTATGATGCTGGCATGTGTGTCACTATGGTAACTGTGACATATTTGGCAATGCTATCACAAGAATGCTCATTGTTAGGGGACACAGACCACATATAGGTTGCAAACGTGGATATTCCATGTACATCTGTACAGATGACTGGTATGGGCTGTATATTGTTACATGGTGCATGTGAGGCAGATGCCATTAACAAGCTCTTTGAAATAATGTCATGGGTAGAGGGTCAACAGGCCTAAAATGGTATAACCTACATGCACAACAGCCACAGGAGACATACTTTACACACACTACTATAATTGTCAGTATTGAGTTTAGAACCCCTACCTATCTAATTATTTCTACTATAGTATTATGCAGTTATTGCACATGAAACAAAAAAGACCAGAGCCAGCAAATGGTGACCAAAATAACTATATTTACCAAAGGAACATACCGGTTTCGGCTGGTAACATACACAGCCTTCTTCAGTGTATATATATATATATATATATATATATATATATATATATATATAGTTCCTAACAAGCTGTTTAAATACATAGATTCTAAATACTATTGGTTAATACCTCATGAATATTCATTTAGGCCTGGGTGGAACAACCCACCTAATATAATTATCCATTTCTTTTCCTTACTATTTAAAATGTTATGCCAACCACTTTTGTTTATGCGATCCCCTTGTATTACATCAATTATTGTGAACATGAATTTTGCTGTTGGATGGACCAACTGATGTTTATAAAGGGCATTTGTCACCTTTTTGTGTTTTATATTACTATAATGTTCAGATATACGTACTCTAATACATCTGGAGGTCTGCCCAATGTAGAACGCCCCACAGTTACATGTGGCCATGTAGATGGCCCAATCAGTGCTGCAGTTCACAAAACTCTTAATTTCAAACACTCTGGGGCAATTTCTACTGGAAAAATCATGGGTTGTGGACATGTGTTGACAATTAATACAATGCCCACAAGGAAAACATCCACGTAAAGTATGACCTGATAGGGTGTGTTGTGTCTTGGTGGTATATTTATGGTCCCTCATCTTGTAATGATTGAAATATGATTGTAACTTCTTCCCATTTCTATAAGAAAACATACATTGGTCTGGAATAATGTGTGCAACCTCAGGGTCACTTTTTAAAATGTTCCAATGTTTTCTGACACACCCTAAAAGACAGTTGGTGTTGCGACCATAGGTAGTAACCAGTCTCAGTGGTTGGGTTGACTGAACCAAATGCTCCCTATATTGCAGTAAATCCTGGCATTGCATATTATTGACCTGACTTTTGGCAATAGCAATAGTCCCAGCTTTATAACCCCTTTGTTTAAATCTACAAGTAAGATCAGTTTGATTAACACAAAAGGTAGAATGTTCAGAGCAAATATGTTTTGCTCTGATAAATTGAGATTTAGGTATGTTCCTCGCTATATGTGGAGCATGGTAGCTGGATGCATGTAATAGGGGGTTATATTGAGGGAACTTCCTGTACATTTCGGTTTCCAATGTACCATCAGATTGTTTACGCAAAAGGACATCCAGAAATATAATCTTATTGTTGTCATGTTGTTCCGTAAAACATAACCCCCATTCATTATTATTCAAATACTGAATAAACTCGATAAGTCGAGATTCAGTGCCCCTCCAGACCAACCATATATCATCCAGGTAACGTCTCCATATGTCCATATCCATAAGAAAGATGTTCCTTGTAGAATTGTATATTATCTCATTCTCTACATAGGCCATAAAAAGGTCGGCATATATGGGGGCAAAAGATGCCCCCATAGCAGTACCTTTAATCTGCCAAAAACATATGTCTTTATAATAAAAGACGTTACAAGTGAGGACATACCTGGCCATATCTACCAAAAAGGAGTTAAAAGTGGGACTGTATAGTTTAGAATGTTCAAGCCAATATGCTAGAGCCTTAAGACCTGCCTGATGTGGAATATTGGTATAAAGTGCACTCACATCAAGCGTGCACAAAAGCCAATCTGCTTCCAGTTGTGTGTCCGATACAATCTGTAAAAAATTGGTGGTATCTTTAAGCCTAGAATGAATAAATGCTAACAAGGGTTTGAGGTATTTGGTCAAAAACAATGACAAGGGCTCGGTCAAATAGTTTCTACCCAAAACTATTGGTCTTCCTGGGGGATTCTTTATATCTTTGTGGTCTTGGGTAGAAAATAGATGTACTGAGCACTTGGATCTTTGATAGTCAAATGTTGTACAGTATCTTTACATATGATCCCTCTATCTTGTGCATTTTGTAAAAAACATCCAATACATTTAACAAATGTACCCATAGGATCCACCCCCATCTGTGTGTAGTATCTTACATCAAATAATTGCCTTCGAGCTTCCTTATCATAGTCAGACCAATTGAGAATTACTACAGCTCCACCCTTGTCAGCATTAATTATAACAATTTGTTTGTTGTCCTGGAGTTCCAAAATAGCCCTTCTCTCAATAGGGGTAATATTAGCAGTTATTGCACATGCCACAGAGCTTAGAGGACTGACAAGTGTATACAGGTACATCTAAGGTGAATGACATCAGCAGGCCTTGTAAAGTAGGGCAATGGAACATGTACTGGGTGATACACGCTTCAAAATGGTATGACCCACCCCCCTAGAGGACATGATTATCACCCAAACACACACACACACACACACACACACACACACACACACACACACACACACACACACACACACACACACACACACACACACACACAGGATCATAGTTGCCAGTATTGAGTTTAGAACCCTTAATTATCTAGTTATGTATACTACAGTGTAATGCAGTTATCACATGCACCATGGAGCTTATAGGATTTAACGGTGTCACAAGGTATGTCTAAGGTGAATTACATCAAGAGCCCTTGTAAAGTATGGTAATGGGAAATGTACTGGGAGGGAAGGGCATTGAAATACACTACCCTACAAGCATACACACTTGCAAACACCTTCAAACACACACACATTTGCCACAACTGAGTGTAGACCCCTGCCTATCTAGTTATCTGTACTATACTGTTACTTAGTTATTACACATGCCACAAAGGTTATAGGGCTGAGGGCTGTCCAAATATACTTTTAAGAGCAATGACATCAGCAGGACTGCTAAAGTAGAGTACTGGGAAGTATTGTGGGTGGGAAAGTCCTCAAGATACTTCGTCCTACAAACATACACACTCAAAAACTCTTGTAGATACACTTATACACACACATTTGCCAGACTTGAGAATAGAACCCCTGCCTATCTAGTTATTTGTATTATACTGTTGCATAGTTATTGCATGTACCACAGAGCTTATATGACTGAGGGTTGTCCAAAGGTACTTCTGAGGGTAATGACATCAGCAGGAGTGCTAAAGTAGGGCACGCGGAAGTATTGTGAGTGGGAAAGTCCTCAAAAAACTTCATCCTACAACTACAAACATGCTCACACATGTATATATATATATATATATATATATATATATATATATATATATATATATATATACACACACACACACACACACACACACACACACACACACACACACACACACACACACACACACACACACACACACACATTTGTCAGAACTGGAAATAGAACCACTGCCTATCTAGTTATTTGCGCTATCGTGTTACACAGTTATCATATGTGCTACAAAGCTTATGGGGCTGACAAGTGCCCAAAGGTACTTCTAAGGTGAATGACATTAGCAGGACTGCTAAAGTAGGTCACTGGGAAGTGTTGTGGGTGGGAAAGTCCTCAATATACTTCATCCTACAAACATACGCACTTACAAACACACACACATTTGCCAGAACTTGGAATAGAGCCCCTGCTTATCTAGATATTTGTATGATAGTATTACACAGTTTTCGCATGAGCTACAGAACTTATGGGGCTGACAAGTGCTCAAAGGTACTTCTAAGGTGAATGACATCAGCAGGACTGCTAAAGTAGGGCACTGGGAAGTGTTGTGGGTGGGAAAGTCCTCAAAATACTTCTTCCTACAAACATGCACACTTATAAACACTTGTACGCACATATTTGTCAGAACTGGGAATAGAACTCCTGCCTATCTAGTTATTTTTACTATAGTGTTATGCAGTTATTGCACATGCTACAGAGCTTTTGGGACTGACAAGTGTCCAAAGGTACTTCAAAGGTAAATGACATCAGCAGGAGTGCTAAAGTAGGGCACTGGGAAGTGTTGTGGGTGGGAAAGTCCTCAAAATACTTAATCCAGCAAACATACACACATATAAACACTTATATTCACACACACATTTGTCAGAACTGGGAATAGACCCCCTACCTATCTAGTTGCTTGTACTATACTGTTACATAGTTATTGCATGCACCATGGAGATTATAGGGCTGGGCTGTGCATTGGTACTTCTAAGGGGAATGACATAAGCAGGACTGATAAAGTAGGGCACTGTGAAGTGTACTGGGTGGGAATGGCCTAAAACCATTTCACTTACAAAGAAATAAACACACACACATTTACATTTGCCAGGACTGAGATTAGAACCACCCTACCTATCTAGTTATTTGTACTATAATGTTACACAGTTATTGCATGTACTACAGAGCTTATAGGGCTAACAGGTGTCCAATGGTACTTCTAATGTGAATGACAACAGCAGATCTTGTGAAGTAGGGCAATGGGAAGTGTACGGAGTGGAAACAGCCTCCTAATACTTAAATGTACAGACATACACACACACACACACAGACGCACACAAAGACAGGTGATGTGATGTTATAACCCCCACCTCAGTACTATTACACAATGGTGCTCACCTTCATGCTGGCATGTGTGAATGGTTACAACCGGTATGCCACTGTCCACAGCAGGACATCACTCTATGCCATTCAGGGTATCCCTGTGTATGACTCACTCTTTGTATGTCCCCCTGTGTCTCTTTCTCTATCACTGTCTGTCTCTCTCTTCCCATGTCTATGTGTGTGTATGCTTGACATATTGTTATATTTTGCCCATATATATATGTCTGTGTATCACATGCAACAGATGCACATATATCACATATGGGTCACCTACAGCTAGCTGTGGGTAATCCTGTCTGATGGATGTGTGTAGGGACAGTTAAGGTGTACATAGCTGTCTATATGCAAAGACATATATGCACAATGCAGTTATATAGTCCGATGTGGGTTCTGACATGGCCTGTTATTCTTTAGGTGTAGGAGCATGCCCAGTATGACCTTCTATAGTGAGAGTGGGACTCCATTCCAGAGATAGTTTTCTCCAATCCAGGGTTTTGTGTGCTGCAGCCATACCTCTCAAAAGTAAACAGGACTTTCTTAGAGGTACTGGATTTATTTTATCAGACATTTTCTGACATATCTGAAGTCTGACACTGGAATGTATTGTGACATTACCTAGTGAAAGACATCCTCAGATCATCACTGGGAGTGTATTCCACAGATGGGGAAGTGTGTGGTACACATATCTGTCACACTGACAAGCCTACTGATATCACAGCCTAGGTTGATGCTGCCCCTACAGGTTGATGGAATGGGCCTTGAGTTCCAGATGTGCAACAGTCCAATCAAGGCAGGGTCTGGATTGTTTTGTATGCCAGACAAGGGTCACCTTAGCAGAGTCTGTAGGGAACAGGGTAGAGGAACAGTGCTGTTAGCCTATCTGTGTAGGGTAAGTGTTTGGGGTTTGGGATAAGGCAAGACCCTGGTGTGTGGAGTCTACATGGTCTGTGGTGTGTAGGTTTGTGGAGTTCTCATGTGAATTTGCCTCTGAGGTGTCTCTTGTTTGGGTTTTTGTTTTGTTGCAGACCTCCACTTACATGGGTGTGTGTTGTGTATTTGCAGGTGATGTTTACTGACTCCATACACTGCATGGCATCTATGTTGCTGCACAATTTATTCTGGTGTTCACATTCTCCATTTGATTGGCCAGTGGTTCCCCTTATGTGTGTCTCTTTGTCCTTCTGTAGTCCAGTCACAGGCTTTGGCCACAGTGGGTGCTATGTATTTGTAATTCTGATGTGAGTGGGGTAAATGCTGTTGCATCACACACAAGGTTGTGGACTTCACATCTCTGAGTGTAGTTATTTAGCGGGTTGTCCATCATTGCACCACTCTATTTGCTGTGGTCCTTAGACGGTTTGTGTTGCTATATGTTATTATGAGGCTACATGTGGGCCTAGCTGTCATACCATCACAGACTGACATCTAGAAAGGCCCAAATATGACAGTCAGACAAAGGCCCACACATGGGAACAGGGTGTTAATAATGTTCTGCCAAACAGACATTTGGGAGACCGGTTTGATAATTGCATGTTTGCTCTTATGGATATGACTTCTGCTTCCACACTGTCTGCCATTGCTGTTTTGACATGACCCTTAATTGTTTTGTGAATAGTTGAAAGGCAAATGCAATGTTAGGACAAGCAGAACAGATATACAAGGCATACTTGTGCTCCTTCTGTGACAACCTGTGTCATTCCAGGGGTATGACTGTTAGCCAGTGACATGTTGTCAGTGCTGACACAGAAAGGTGGCAGCCTTTTATAAACTGGCAGTACACTGACCTTCAGGTACCTGCTGTCTTACTAGGCACCATGCCTCTCAACTTCTGAGAGCCAGACATCTGGACAAAGCCATATGTAATTGGGGAACAGAGGCCTAAATATAGGGACCATTTCTAGGTATTGGCCTCACAAACCTAGAAAGGTGATTCAGTAACAGGTTTTGCATTAGCATGCATTTTTCTATAGGGTATGAAGTCTGACACTACAATCTGTCATTATTTTCTGACCTTAGTCTTACATGATTTGCCAGTGCATTGCCAGACAACCACTATTTCAGGATTAACAGACCAAAAATATAATGCAAACCTCTTGATATTCTGCAAGAGGTCTATACAGTTGATAGGTATAGTAGGCAGTGTGCAGGTTACTCCAAGCTATGTACTGTCAATATGTGTGGCCCCCTGTCCATGACCTGTCCAGCTTTCCTGCAATAACAGATATTGACGTCTGGACAGTGTGTACAATTCCTACCATAGGTGTAGCTGACATGCAGAATAGTTGGCACTGCGGTTCTTGGAATGTGGCCCTGTCAATCACAGTACTGTACCTAGGCCACTACGACACAACAGCCATGAGTAAGTGCTGGCCACATCCTGACAGTATTAACCACACATATACATAGCTCATTGACACCTGCATATTGTGGACATGCAACAAGTTATCTTGTTGATTGGGACAAGCCTGTCAATGTGTGCTCTGCTGCTATTTCCCTACAAACATACATGTTCCTGCATTTCTATAGGATTATGGGTGTGGGGGAGGCACACCTGTCAACATTTGCACAGACTGTACTGATATTTGCTTTACATTTTGGTTCCATTTAGTATAGTATTGTGCTCTGTCTTGGAGAATAGAGGCATATCACTAAAGACCACAGGTCAGATTGTAATGGCATACATTTGAATTTCAGGCTTCTTACCCTTCAGAGCCTTACTGCAACTGCAAGACCTGCTGTGATATCACTGTTTAAATCTATAGGGGGTATTTCATCATTGTCGCCATTTGTGGGCCTTTGCTAGACATTTCTTAATCGTTTTCTATGGCTGACGTGCTGGGTGAGGCTTATGGTGAGTATGGGACCCCCATATTGACATTCATGCCTGTGACCTATTACCCCCCCAGTTAGTTGCCCCCCCCACATATACTACAGTGGGATTTATCACCTTCATTACTACTTTATAGTGTGGGGAAGCCAGTACTGAGCAAACATTTCCTGGTGTCCCACATAGCTGTCAGTTGTCTGCTGCTATCCCATTAGGCCACCCCATTTCCTTGCATGCATACAGTGATACCATAGATATGCTACCAGAACATACTACTCCATTTATTTATTGTTAAGAAGATTTTCTTACCTTGTGCTTGAAGCAAATGTGTGGATGGTGCTTGAGTGATGCCTATGTTGGATGCACGCAGTACACTGCCTTTACATGGTAAGGTACAGATAATGTGATGTGTGTGGCATCCCTTTCACTGTGTGTGTGAGTCAGAGAGAGGTGTCAGTCCCTGGGTCCCTACAATGTTAGTGTGTGTGCTATGCTTTGCCTCTTTGCCAAGGCCAGGGCATACTGGGCACACCTCCATCTGCCTACAGGAGATGGCTCAGGGAGTTCCTCCTCCAAGTCCCTCTGTGCCTGTGGGGACCTTGGCAATGGTGGAGGGCTGTGTAGCCCTTCCCCATGCTGTTCTTGCTGCAGCTGTTTCCACAGAATCATACTGTGTAGCATGGCACATACTATGAACATGTATGCACATGCTATTTTTCAAGGAGACTGCCGTGTTCCTCAATGTACAAAGTCTCCAAAGGTATGTTGAACTTGAGGTTACTCCTTGGGGACTAAGAGCAATGAAAAATCCTTCCACTCCCTTTGATATGTCTTCTGTGGAAGACAAAGTGTGTTATGACAGATGGGTTACAGTGGCACATAAGTCCAGTCTTGAGTGGGTTTGGATCTTGGTGGAAAGGTACACATAAAAAAAACAAAAATCGAGGGAAGAGATCAAAGAAGTAAGTAAAGATATTGTGAGCAAAACCACAGGTGATGAATTGTTACAGTTTCTGGTTAAAATCAATTAACAACTCATGGTGTATGAAAAGGAAGTAATTGAGAGGAAGAAAACTAAGCTGGTCAGAGATTTACATGACTATGACAACAAGCGGGCTTTTCAGGTTTCAACCAATCCCAAAGCAAAATGACAGAGGGTGCAGTTCGAAGAAGGAAGGAAAGTTATAAATAGAACTGGGCGTGTTTATACCTCAGGTGAACGTGGAGCATCCATGATGGAGGGAGAAATGGATTCAGAGGAATATCCAGCTTTACCACTTCCAGGTAATGGCAATTATATGAAATCTTTTTTCCACAATACGGGGAACCGTAAACGGAGTTGGAATGGACCAGAACATTATAAGGAACAAAATTTCCAATGGACAGTTAAACGAGGTAAATGGGACTGAGTTGATACAGACTGTAAAACCAACAGGTGATTATGTTGTTAGTTTATCAGGACATTCATTAATGGATTGTAAATCGAGTGTCTTGAAAAAAGACTTAAAATTTGTACCAACAGTGTTACCCAGATTGCATGAATTAAGGGGCGACATTTTTCATTTCAACCATAAGTTGCATTTAATAGATTACTTTAATGAAAAAAGTAATTCATTACAGGAAAATGAAATAAGTACAGAATCTGACTGCAGTGATGAAAGTTTTTATTCCTGTTACTCAGAGGATAGAGTAAATGCATATTATAAATTGGATACAGAAAATGTAAAAGTAAAAAGTGATTTCATGCCCCCACAAAGAAATGATAGTATAAAACATTTTGGGATATAACTTAGTCATAGTATTGAAAAGGAATATCTCTCTTTTAAAAAGAAAAAGGTTAAATATAACCCCAGTAAAAGCCAATGGGATAGTCTCAAAGTCTTAAGCCAGAATAAGGAGCTGATATTCAAGCCAGCTGACAAAGGTAGCAAGTTAGTCATCTTATACTATACTCAGTATTTATGTATGTGCTACACACATTTGAACAAAGAGCAGGTGTATGAAAGAGTGGACATAGAAGAGTATAGGAAAGCAGAAAGGGAGTATAATGATTTAATTAACAAAGAACTGAGGCTCCATTACTTTTCATATGACGATGTACAACAGAAATTTAAGATTAAAAATGCAACAATGGCTCAATTTTTGTGTCCTGAAGATACACAAAGATTTAGTTAACCCTCTGGGGTGACCCATAGTCTTGGCATGTGGTTCTTTTCTACATAATATAGCTTGTTTTTTACACCAATTTTTGTTGCCTATTGTGGAAAAATTGCCATCCAATATCAGGGATGTTTTTGACTTCTTGAATAAAATCAATTATGTTAGATGGACAGAGGATATGTACTTTGTTGTAATTGATGTAGTTAGTTTATATACCAATATTAAACATCATGATGGGATCAGAGCCATAAAGTTTTTTATGGGAGAAGCCCCGGTGGTCCAGTATGTCACAGAGTTGATCATGATGTGTCTAAATAATAATATATTCAAGTTTAATAGCAGTTTAGGGACAGCAATGGGGGCAGCATTTGCCCCCACATATGCAAATATATTCATGGGACATTTTGAAAGCCAGTATATATATCTAGTGATTTTTATGAAAGGGACGTACAAAAATATTTTCAATTTATAGATGATTTGATATTCATATGTAGAAGGGGACAAGATCAAGTTAAGGAATTTATTAACAGACTATATATAAATAATGTAGGGGTCAGTTTTGATGGGTTACAAATGGGCAGTGAGGCTCATTATTTGGATGTAAGTATAAAAGGTATGAAGGACATTTTTCCTAAAACAAATTTATATAGAAAATGCTTGGAAACAAACTTCGTCCTACATGGAGATAGTTGTCATCCTCCACATACTATAAGATCCATTCCATATGGTGAGTTTCTAAGGGTAAGAAGGTTGTGCAATGACCCGGTGGAAATTGAGATGGAAATGGAAGAAACTTTTTATAAGTTTTGTAGGAGAGGTATGATGAGGTAGATGTAAAAAGAGGGATGGAAAGGGTCATAAATAGAAAGGGGAATGGACAAGGCAAAAGAAGGAGTAATAATGGACAAGAATGTATATATTTTACATCTACATATTCCATATTTTCACAGGTAGTGACAGAACAAGTTAAACATTATTGGATTGGGCAGAAAAGAGAAATGGAGCTTTTGTGAAATAAAAATATAAGCTTCTCCTTTAGGAGAGGTAGAAGCATAAAAGATTTTTTGGTCCATGGAAAATTTAGCATGCCAGCTATGACGATTACTAGATCTATACACATGGAGGGAACATCACCATGTGGAAAGTGCAGTGTGTGTAAGTTTATAGTGAAAGAGTTCACATGCATAAATGGAAAAAAAATAAATCAAGAGGAGCATTTAGTTGCAATTCAGAAAGATTTATTTATGGTTTCAAATGTCCATCTCAGAAATTTTATGTGGGGGAAAGTAAAAGACAATTTTCATGTAGGTTGAAAGAACATATAAGGGATATTAGGAAAAATAAGCAAACCAGCCCTGTAGAGATTCATTTTAAAGCATTTCATAATGGAAACCCGGAGGGGCTGCAAGCAACAATATTAGATAGGGTAGAAATTAATCCATACATGTCTGATCAACAAGTTAAAAACTTGTTAAGAAAAAAAGAAACTATGTTGATTTTAAAGTTTGGTACTATGAGCCCTAGGGGCTTGAATCAGGAATGCATATGGAAAAGTTTGCTTTAAGATATTGTGTGAATTTTAATTGAATGATTGTTTTTTATTGTATAATTAAGTAATTGAGTATATAAGGGTGAACTGAAATTTGTGCATTTGTACTCTGTTAAAGGCTTCTATAGCTGAGGCACTAGAGGAATTCAGATTTTTGTACATGTATTTTATTAAACAAAGATTTGGCTTTGGATCACTGGCTTGCTGTGTGTGGTATCTATGTATGCACATGTGGCTGAAGAGTACTGCAAGGCTCCACCACATATGTCAAGGCAGCAGAACCATGACTTGAGCATCCCAAACACATACTCTATAATGATCCTGGTCTGTGCGTGTGCCTAATTATGGCATTCTTGGGAGCATGTGTGTGCATTTCTGATGGGTGTAATCATCCAAGGCTCCAGTGCATAGCCAGCATCCCCCATCAGATGGCCATACGGGATGTCCCCCTTGGCAAATCCCTGGTGCAGTTGTGATGAATGCCAGATAGCTTTCAGGGCTGCCAGCACACACATTAATGATAATGCCCTGGGCATTGCACATGACTTAATGTAAAAATCAATGAACCAACTGTAGTAAACCACCAGGAACAATATTGCAACTTACAAAAGAAAAAAAAGTTCACAGAAGTAGAAACGTTTAATTTATTAAACAAGATAAAAGCTTTCAGGATGTACCCTTCCTCAGTTATCAAAGAATATATTTTACAAAAAAATTAATCGCATTTTATACTCTCAAAGACATAATAGCACCTGATAGTTAATCTAGTTATCCACCCGTATTCAGCTATATCTAATAATGTCAGGCAACTTGTAATACAACAATTGTTTATTTAAGTACGTGTACAAGATGCTCATGTTTCTATGGCAAAACTGGTTGAGTACCTTGGATACAGATGCCTGTGAGAACATAAATCAGTAGGTCTTTGGAAGTGTGATGACAAATGCTTTAGCTAAACATGTCATTGAATATGGTAGTGCACACACTTTTAAATTTAAAATGTTGGAAGCTGTCTATAGGAATATAAGAGGGGATGATATGAATAATAGATTAGATATAGCTGAATATGGGTGGATAACTAGATTAGATGCTGATAAATTCCCTGGACTAAATAATATGGTCACTATAAAGCCCTATTTGGTTGAAAAACAAATGAAATATAAATAATGTAAAGTTCATATATGCATATATTTTATGTGTATGAGCTCATTTCGTATGTGTATGAGCATATATTTCTCTTTTATTTCTTAATAATATATGTTTTAGATTAATTGCTTGTTAATATGATCTGTTATTCTATTGGTTGGCTATGTCAGGTGCTGTTATGCCTTTGAGAGTATAAAATTAGATTAATTTTTTTGTAAAATATATTCTTTGATAACTGAGGAAGGGTACATCCCGAAAGCTTTTATCCTGTTCAATAAATTAAGTGTTTCTACATCTCTGAACTTTTTTCTTTTGGAAATTGCACATGACTTGGCAGTTGATGGAGTGAAAGCCCTTGTGGTTTATGTAGACCCTACCCTGTTCATTGGGTGGTGGTTTGATGTAGATGTGCGTGCAGTCTATGCACCCAGTACATCTGGGTAATCTGCTACACAGTGGAAGAGGCATATGGCTGGTCCTCTCCTCAGGGGTGCTGGGGAAGTAAATGTGCTCACCGGCATGTGGTAGTATGGCATCCAGGAACTGGTGGAGTACCTTGGATGCAGATGCCTGTGAGACCCCCATGATGTCCCCAGTAGGTCTTTGGAAAGTACCTGTAGCTAGTATTCTTAAGGCTACACATACCTTGGTATCCACTGGGATAGGTTACCCTCTCTTGGCTCTGGGTCTGAGGTGAGGCCGGCACAGCTCAATGAGTTGCTGAAGTATGTCCCTGTCCACCCTGTAGCACTCTACTATCTCCAGATCATGTAGCCCCCTGGTAGGTTACCCTGGGTCTGAACACTCTTCTCCTCCTCCTCAGTCTGGGGCGGTTGTCAGCATTATCCTCCTCACTGCCCTCAGCCTCTAGCACATACTGATGTATCAAAGTGACAGCAGCCCCTAACATTTGTCAGTTAAAATTCACCCCCGAGTGTGTTCACCAATGGTGCAGAATTTGTGGGAAAAAACAGGCTGAAAGGTGTTTGCATAGTTTATACTGTTGTGCTGCAGGTGCTGCCTGTGTGATTGGCTGACTATGATACAGTCCACCTGCCAGCTATATTATTTGTACTTGATTGCTTTTATTCTTCTATTTCCCATTTATTTTTTGTTTCCCTTCCCATTTCCTCCCCTTTTAAGCCCCGCGCCATGCAAACACACTGCCCAAATGTAAACAGTTCTGCTATTTCCGTTTTTTTTTTAAGATCTGGTGTGCACCGTTCAAACCCATTTAACTAAAGTGAAACACTTTTAAACAGAAATGGCCTTCCCCTGGATGTGAACACAATCCTCATTTCATGGAATAAGTAAGTACAGGCTCAGATGCACCCCCTTGCTTAGCTGTGCTTAGGTAAGCTCAAATTTAAGCCGTGGAGCTTCAATGTGCTTACACCAAGCATGACACACACCCTTTTCATGTCAGCTGCTTCTCCTGATTACACCACTGCATTATAGCTCCTACACAGTTAGGTACATCCAGACAATGGTCTCCCATTTTGCTATTCAGTAAATTTTGCTCATTTGCATACCCCGCTGCCTTATTCCCTTGTTACTCCACTACACCAGAACCTTTCTCCTTAGCAATCAGTGTTACCTGTTATTGTTTTGGTTCTGCATGCAACCCACTATAATGGCAAAATGCAGATTTCACTTAAAATTGTATTTTTACATTTGTTTTATATTTTCTGCACAATCTCATTTCTGTGCCACTGCGCTACTCTTAAAAGGCCAAAATTGGCCATAAAAACTTTTATTTTTATTATTTTGCAACTGTTTTCCATGCCAATGGCCATATTTTTCGCCATTGGCATGCCTAATGATCATAATACATGCTTTACTTTGAGCTGTCATGCCCCCATTTAGATTTTTGCAGAAATGTACATGGTTATTAACCGAAAACATTTCTGCAATGGACACTGCTCTGACACAGATGCCTGCCTACTTACTGAATCGGTAATTCACCTCATTTGCATGTTTTTCACCAGGAAATGAGATAATTAGCATTATTCAGTGGTGTCCATGCCAGAATAGTGCTGGGAGGCTCGTGCATGCCCCCAGCCTTGTTTACTGAATCGCTCGGCAGCCATATTCCGTGCAGGAGCTGCTACACTATTCTGGCACAGTAAAATTGCTTTATTTAATCCCTGGGCTTGTTTGACAGTAAGCCTCAGTACAGATATTATAAGTTATCTGTTGGAGAAAAAGATTTTTTTATGATAGGATTAACAATGACAGCATCTTAATAAGTAAAGCAGAAAAAGAGAGTGCTTTAGTTTTATTGGCTAGGAAAGATTATGAGTATAAGATGTTAGAACTATTAGCTGATAGCAAGTTTTATAAATTATGTCTTTTCTTGAAGTGAAGAAGGCCTTTTCGTTAATAGATTCCATTACTGAAGAGTGGTTTTACAGTGGCAGGGTAAATGAGCCCATAAGAAGATATCTAGGAGTAGATAATCCGAAATTAAGCCAAATTTTTGGCTTACCAAAGATAAGTACTAAGTAAAAATATATGAAGAGGATCACCAAAGGAACACTGCAGCACTAAATCCAGAAAATTTATTGAAAAAAGTTAAGTGCTTTCGTCAAAATCACAAGACTTCATCAGAACAAGAACAAACAGAAAATGCCATATTTAAATACCCTAACCCTTACAGCCATTGGTTGACAAAGCAAACATCATTTCCTGTAAAATAATTAAGCAGTTTAAAAAGACAGTAACACTTCCTTGAATATTTAGAGCTCAAGTGGCAGATTAAATTAAATGCATGTCAACCACCTGGGCTCAATGACAAGTTATCCATTAGTTCTGTATTAAAACTAAAATCAGCTTTTTTATGTGATTTTATTCAAGATCTGTATTTTAAATCATACTTCAATACACAATACATTAATGTCTATGTGGTTTGTAGGTGGCAACTGGTGTGTTGTAGTGGGCAGTTACTGTGCTTATGTGTTACTGTCTTTTTAAACTGCTTAATTATTTTACAGGAAATGATGTTTGCTTTGTCAACCAATGGCTGTAAGGGTAAGGGTATTTAAATATGCCATTTTCTGTTTGTTCTTGTTCTGATGAAGTCTTGTGAGTTTGACGAAAGTGCTTAACTTTTTTCTATAAATTTTCTGGATTTAGTGATGCAGTGTTCCTTTGGTGATCTTCTTCATATATTTTACTTGGTTTTTGGTGTTTGTTGTTTCTAAAGATAAGTACTAAAAGTAAAACAGAAGCTATTAATATATGTGGATAAATACTTTCAGAAAGTAGTAGAAATAAATAGCACCTTTATTAAAGATACATTTGATTTTATAAAGAAGCTCGAAGGAGTTATAGTTCCCCAGTCTGATTTATTAGTGACTTTAGTCATCCAATCCTGATGTACTGTATAACCAAATAGAGAAGGGATGGAGACAGTAAGATTTGAATGATTGAATTCAAAATTGTTTTCAACAATTTGATTAGTCTTTTAAAGGAGATGTTAGATCTAATTTTAAGTTATAATATTTTTGAATTCAATGGTACTTTTTATTGTCAAACTAATGGTGTAGTGCTGGGGGTGGTTTTTGCCCCCAGATATGTGAATTTGTTTATGCAAGGCTGGTAAAGAGTGAATAGTATGTTAAGTGTTTATTCAACTAGTATAACATTTTTTAAATATTTTATTGATGACTTTTTAGTCTAGAGAGGGAGGGAGGAACTTTTAAAAGATTTCTTAGATTATTTTAATGGAGTCAGTTCTTTTTTGCATTTTACTTGTGAGTATAATTTAACAAGTATTGATTATTTAGATGTCACTGTATTTAAAATGGGAGAAAAATTAACAATGAAAATACCTAAAAAAGAGGTTCAAAGTAATATATATTTACATTACAGTACTATGCATTCAAAAAAGCTAAGGGAAACATAGTCAAAGGTCAGCTAATAAGAGTTAATAGTCTGAGTAAGAGGGATCAAGATTTTTATGTGGAAGGTGAAAGTTTATGCAACAATTTTTTAAGTAGAAGGTACCTAGTGGAAGTAGTTACAAGCTCCGTTGAAGATGTTTCTAATATGAGGAAATCAAAAGTTGGTTTTTAAAAGGAATCAAAACTTAGTAACTTTTGAAATTCTATGCAATTAAGCAACAGTGTAGATTCAAAAGCTATTAAAGGCATTATTAGAAACAAATGGAAAATTATAAAGAGCTGCCCTGGTATTAACAGATTAGTAGGAAATGCACCTGTTTTTGTCTACAAGAAGGGCAAATGTTTTAAATTTTTTTTCCAGGCGAAGTTTAACAAACTTAAAAAATTAATTAACAAGCAAGGGATGGTGAAATGTTTTAATTGTAATTTATATGAGTTTTTATATGTAGACTCTAATGAAGTTGTTTTCAATAATTATAGACTTAAGATCAATGGGAGCTTTACTTGTAAATCTAAATTTGTTATTTATTTAGTTTTATGCAAATTGTATCCTTCTTTTTATATAGGCTGGACTGTCAGAGAGTTATATAAATGTATTTATGAACATAAGCATGTAGTTGAAGTAGGAAATGAAAGGAATGCTTTGTAAAAGCATTATAAGTTAGGCACATGTAAGATTAATTTAAAATTTTTAGTCTTAGAAGAAGTGACAAATTTTGAGAGAATGTTTGATGCAGAAGATGAATTGGGGCAGCATGAATATTCTTTGCAGGTGAGATTAAATGCCTGCTATCCCCCAGGTCTTAATAATAGAGAAGACATTGTAGCCTACTTGAAGAGGAAAGGGTTAGAGCATTAAGCTAACAATTAGGATGTGTGACTTTGTTATTTAAACATTTTTTTAATTGTGGCATTATTCAGTCTGAAGAAGGCTTTATAAAAGACAAAAGAGCTAACTGTTAATGCTGCCCTTGTTGCATTTTATTTTATTTTGTTTGTTTTCAGTGATTAAACAGGTTTAGTTTTGTTTTTCAGTTTTTGTCTGTGTTTGATTTATCAGTTAGAACGGCTTTTACTTTTTTTGATCATTTGTACATTTCTATGAACTTTCTGTGCTGTCATTCCAAACATTACTCATATTTACACTATAATACACCTAGTGTCATGGATATACTTCTGTTATGGTAGCAAACAGCTAAGAAATGCCCTTTAGACCACTAAGTGCCCCTTTTACCTTCTGCTCCTGCAACTTTCAGCAGCTTTTGGCACCCCTGCTGTTAGTTAAATGATACGATCACTATTAAATGTATTTTAATGCAAAGGAGGCCTTTTTGAATGTATTTGTAACACATTTTCTTTAGATTTATTTTCAAACAAGTACATTTAGCTTTACATATATCTATTTTAATATACATTCTGATGTTTTTATATTATCTTATAATCTGTTTCTTACTGATATGTAATAAGTAGATTGCGGCATATTATTTTTAATCAGTTTCATTTATTTATATTAATTCTTTAAGTCTGCTACAGTTTTCAGTCAAGCGACTATGTCTTATCCTTTTTTATGAGTATTTAAACTGTATGTTTAATGTTTTATTTAGTTGTGATGAAGTTCCTTTTACTGTTGGAATAAAAGTGTTTTTTTTTACTTAAATATGGTGTTTAAGCACATGCTTGCACACTCAATGAGAGATACAATAGGAAGCACTGTACACATTGTCAATGAATTGTGCAGTGGGTCCTACATCCTTTTTCACAAGTGTTGCTAGTGCCAACCCCATATAGCAAGATCAGTAACCTGCCAACTTCTCACATTGGGTTATGTGGAGGCATTCTTGCACGTTGTCAGTAAAATTGGTACATAAAAAGCAGGGTTCAAACAGCACACAGTCTGCAATACAAATTGCATCATGGTATTAATGAAATGAATATCATTGTGAAGAGTGCATGCATATTGGTCATACAAATGGCACAGTAACTGTGCCCGTTATGAATCTGTGTGTGTGTGTGTGTGTGTGTGTGTGTGTGTGTGTGTGTGTGTGTGTGTGTGTGTGTGTGTGTGTGTGTGTGCGTGTGTGCGTGTGTGTGCGTGTGTGTGCGCATCAGCACCTGTGTATGCTTGTGGATGTGCATCAACACCTGTTTGTGTACTTGTGTGTGTCTATATGTGTTACTGTGTGTGTTTGTGTGTATGTATGGGTATGAATCAACACATCTATGTGTACTTGTGTGTGCCTTTGTGTGTGCGTGTGTGTGTGTGTATGTGTGTATGGGTTCTTGTGTGTGTATGTGTGTGTGTGTGTGTGTGTGTGTGTGTGTGTGTGTGTGTGTGTGTTCCTGTGTATGCGCGCATATGTGTTTGTGTATGTATATGTCTGTATGTGCTTGTGTGGTTTATGTGTGTCTATTTGTGTGTGTGTGTGTGTGTGTGCGCGTATGCATGTGTTTGTATTTGGCAGTCTACTTTGGTCTTCTTTAAAATGACGAATAAAACATTAAAATAGTAAACTTACGTCTTACTGCCATAACAAATGTTGCATAGTGAAAAGTGTATAAGGTTCTAAGTTTTCAAAATGTGTGTTACTGAACCCAATGTTTCTTTACACTAAAAGTTGTATTTTATGCTGAAATTTCTTAGCATAAGAAAGGGAGGGGGATATTCTTTTTCCAAATTGTATGCCTATAATTTGTTTAGAGAAAGGTTGATACATGAAGTACACACACCCCAGGATTTAATAAAATCTGTGTAGGCACAGTGTAGAGCCTACATGGAATGTATCCATGTACATGGCCATGGTTCACCCCTCAGCTGCGCTCCATGCATATTAATGATAGCGCATAGCCAAGGGAGAGCTGAGGAACATGGATATTGAGTCAATGTAGGGAGAGGTGTAGTGGCAACCTGTGGCTACAGATGAGTGTGAGGCTCCCTGTAATGCTCCCCACCTCTGTTGCAATGTTGTGAACTGTGTCAAATGTATAATATGTCATTTTTATGATTTTTTTTTAACTTTTTTTTTATCTGCATATTTCCCTGGCGTGGAGCACAGCAATGCCAAGCTGTGCTCACATTATAGACAGCTGACACCTGCCAGACATCTAAAAATAGAAACTGGATGTAATTCATTATCATAATTAAATTTTTTTCTTTTTTTCTTTTTTTTCAATTTCTGTTTGCACAGTGCAGCACAGAGTACAGCAGAGCCGAGTGGAGCTTATACATACATAGCTGACACCTGCCAGACATATAAAATAGAACCTGGATGTAATTATTTATTTATGGGTGTATTTAAGTGTGTTTACGTGGTGCGGTGTGATGCCCAGCAATACTAACAGGTAGCCTAGTAGCATATGTGAAAGTATACTAATTTTTATAACATCCAACTAGCTACATGGGTAGAGTTATGGTCTTATGTGTAGTATGTCCTGGATTTGAGTCCATAACAGACAGAACATGTCTGTAAATTAATGTAATGTTTTTCTTTAATTTTATTAAATTATTGTGAATTTTGGCTCTGCTGCGCTTTGCTAAGCACTGCTCATTCATGCTAAGCTGTGCATAAACATGCTAATGGCTACCAATGTTTGTGTGGTGCTAAGCCTGGCTAAACCACGGTTATGTGAGTTTTCGCACTGCTTGGCTTCACTTAGCTGGTTTGCGTGCTGCTAATTGATGTGGCACTTTTTTGAATGTTGCTCAATAACATGTAAGGGTGGGAAAACAGCCTATATTAAGCTCAATAGGTGGGAATTCTGTATCATTCTTTGGAGTTCAGTTAACCATTGGTATGGCTGGCAGTGCTGATGAAGGTGTGCACTTTCAGGTGCAGAGGTGGGGTATTCAGGAGTTCAGTGTCATGGTTGGGCTCCTTGTTAAAATCCATGAACCCTGGCTGATGTAAGATGGATTCCAGGGCTCGGAGTGTAAGGCAGAGGCCTGAGACCATTTGACCATGAAACTCACCAGTGTTACTGGTATCTCCCACACAGGTGAGCAGCATCATTACCATTATGATGACCTGAAAAGGAGAAAGAGGGGAACCTTGGACACCTGGGTCCAAGAGGCTAGAGCAAGGAATGCCTCACAAATATGTAAGTAATTTTTTCCTCCATTTTACCAATATGTTAGCTGAATGACTGCAAAACTGGTATGCATACTGGTGTGCATCTCTCCCAACAGCTGCAACTGAGAGGGCTTGCAATGTCGAGTCCTATGCTGGGTGCCTGGCCAGGTTATGCCATGTGCATGGTAAGTACAGATTTAGTATGCTAACTGTAATGCAATAAGCAAGAAAGACTAAAGCATTTACTGCAATAAAGTATACACAAGAAAAACTGTAGTGCAATAAATGGGCATGTAGAACTGTAGTGCAATAAATGGGCAGTTAGAGCTGTAGTGCCATACATGAACAATAACAACTGACGTTCAATAAACAATAAACAATACCAATAACGGTAAGCAAAATGGTGTTCAGCAGGATTGTGTTGTCATAACCATGGCAGTAAAGTTGTATGCATTGTTTGTCTATGGTAAGGTTGCTGCAGTTAAGCGTAACACTGTGATAGCTGTAGAATGCAAAACTAATGGCTGGCAAACTGTATTGCTTAACTCATAGTACTGTCCAAGCCTGTCTCCAGGCAAATATCAGTCACATAATGCTTTCTGTTCCTCCTACTTCACGTAATAAAGGTATATGGGTGAGGTAGCGCATTCCATGGACAGATATTGTGTGTGTACTTCACCAAAGCAATAACAATGCAAAATGTTCACCAGCATTGTTGATACTAGAATAAAGCTGTTTTAATATTTGAAGTTAGTTGTATTCCATGCATGTGTGTTCTACTGTCACTGGAGTCAATTATAATACTGTAATAGTTCTAGAATGGAAAAAGAATGTCCTGTAACTTGTATTGCCAACTCATAGTATGGGTCAAGGTTTTCTCCAGCACACTATCAGTCACATAATGCTCACATTTTCTCTCTCCCCAGGAACAAAAGGTATATGAGTGAGGTAGCACATGTTGTGAGCAGATATTGTGTTTAGATTTCACAGAGTTTTAAAATCAATAAGAATAACGTGTTCACCAGTATTGTTGATTTATAAATAAATCTGCCTACTTCCAGTATGGCTATATTCCTTGCATGTCTGTACTAAGTTACTGCAATCAGTTATTACATTATTTGCAGATGTCTCCTGCAGTCACAGATATTGGGTTCTATTCCCATGCCTGGCAAATAAGGCATGATGGCTGTCTCGTTTCTGAACTGTAGACAAACATGCCTCTCAAATGTCATGATTTCTTGTACTGTAATTAATGTTGCATAATCCGTCTGTCACAGGATTACCACAGAAATGATTACCTGGAATGCAAAGGTTTACCAAATCTGCTTACAGAACACCTTGTTAGTTATAGAAGTCAACATGATATGCAAGTGTTCTGCCTAGTTGTGTACCTGCATTTGGTATTGCTTGGCCCATACTGCCCCATGAAACAGCTTCAGAGGTATGTATGTATTACATCACCTATAGAAGACTTGTAGTCACTGTACACAAAACTGACAATACACTCCTGTAGAGTTGATAATACCACTATTTTAGGGATATAATCTGCAATGTCACTAATGGACTGTTTTTCTTTCTCTCTCCACCCTTATCTGCATGTATTTAATATTGTTATGTATTATTATTAACAAATTTTGTTAAAATAACTATATGTTGGGAAATGTGGTTTATTAGTGTTATGTGTTATTAAGCTTTCATATTGACATATCTTGTTAAATTAACCATTTTGTTGTCCTTATATGGTTTATTATTATTATGTGTTATTATGCTTTCATATTAACATATCTTGTTAAATTAACCGTGTGATTTCCCTTATGCTTTAACTGTTACTGGCATGCTGTTAACATACTAACTGTGCTGTTATTTCATGCTGTGTCATGCATAATATACATTGCTATGTATTTGGGTTAATTAATATAATGTTCCATGCTGTTAATACTAACAATGATTTGTTCGTAACTAACTTCAACTTATTGCTATACGTCAATTACCACAGCACATCAAGGTACACCGGTTCCGGCTGATCCCCCTACCTTGCTTCAACCGGCCGTGGCACTGGGTCCCAGCATGTCTGGGACCCAGACCGGTGGTACCCCCTCTGCTATCCCTGTAATACCTGCAGTGTTGGGCAGTGCTGCCCCATGGGACAGGTCTGGGACTCCTCTGGGAGCGGTGGCAGAGGTGGAGCTGTCTCCTGGGCTGAGCTGCTGATCTTGGTGTGGAAGATAGTCTACTGTGGCTATGACCACTGCTTGCACCAGACTGGGGACATGCTGGCCAATCTGGTGGGGCAACCTCACCCAGTGCCCAGCCTCCAGCACTGCCACCTCAGGGCAGTGAAGGAGCAGTGCTGATAGTTCCATGGGTGGAGATGTGAGTCATGCTGCTGCCATCTGGAGGTTCATGGGACTTAAATTCCACAACACCCTCCCCTATCCAAGGTGTTCACCCCCTCATGTGTCACATAACTCCTGTCTGCTGTCTTGCCTTTGTCTGTTTGCAAATGCATCCTCACCTACCTAACTTACCTCCCCCATCTGTGCCTATGTCCCTTCCCCAACATTCCACTCTCACCTTAAAAAAAAAAAAATACATAGCACTCCATTTTGTACACGTGTCCACTAGACACATGTAATTTGGTACAATTGGGTTGACAATGCTGTTATGTTGTCCTTATCCCTTTCTCTCTCTGGGGTTTGAGAGTCCACATACATCTACAAATTCTGTCAAAGTGCACAGCTGTTGTGTTTATAACATTGTAAGGCGCATGTACAAAATAAACACCTCTGCCATGTTTCAAACCAGAGACCATCACACCTGCACCACACTGCATTAACCCATCACACCACACAACTCTTAATTAAAACAGGTGGTTTAAACAAAACATAGTAATTGACAATTACAGTCATTAGGTGTGTTTCAGTGGAGCTGCATGCTGTGCTGCACAGTGTAAACTGGAATAAAATGTAATTGAAAAAAATGGGATTGTACCTTAGACTCTGGTGCGATAGCACATTACTAGACAGCCAAAGACATGATAATGGATGTAACTGAGGACTGTGATAGCAGGTAAATGTGCACTTTTGTCAGCAACATGTAGAAAGTCACCTGCTAAGGCATTCATGGGAAAATACATGTTCAACTGGGACCCTGGTTCAGAAATACATCCATATAAAGCCATGCACATACTGATGGATGTGGAAAATGTTTGTCACAGCCTGTATGTATGCACATATATCTTGCAAATACACCTTCTGTAGCAGTGACTCAGTACATCAGTCTGTTAAATGTCTTGCATACAGTACATTTTGTCACACACAGTCCTGGGTTCAAATCCAGTGTTGTGTTGCATTTTAATTACATTACTGTGAAGACAGCAATTAATGAATGACTCATGCAATCATTAGCCACACAAAGTTTTGCAAATTAAATAACTGCTTTTCAGTGTTGGAAGTCACAGGCCTGCAGGTAGGGGCACACTTCACATATCCATATAACATTACTGTATGTTGTCTAGTACTCTGTTATTGACACAATTGTCTAATATAACTACCTTAAACACATGCCTTAATTGGAGTGTAAAGGGTACCCTCACCCTGATTCTGCCTCTACAAGTCTGACATAGCTGACACAGATACACCTACAGCTTGTTGTCCTCCTGAGTGTTCACACTCTCTGCCTATGTCTACTACCTGCAGCAGCAGCTGCAGCCTGTGGTGCACACAGCTCTATGTTAAGGTTTCTGCTACAGACCTACCCTCTGTGATGATGTAGTCTCTTCACCCCAGTAATGTACATCTCAACAGCTAAGAAAGGGGCCCTGGTCTACATGAAGGCCTTATATATTGCACAGTGGTTGCATGTCATTGGCTAATGATTGTGTGATTTAGCTGTTTTGGCTGCAGTTAGCATATCAGAGCCACAGATTGGTTTAGAGGCAATTACCTGCTAATGGGAAGCATGTTAAAAATGCAAGTAGCTGGCTATGAGGAAACATTCTGTATGAGACTTTCATCACACAGAACATGCCTTTGAAAAACATTACTAGCAGCACATTTCAACAGAGGAGTACTACACTCCACCAGGTATGTAACTGTTTTTTGTGTATAACAGGATGCAGATGGAAGGACAGAGGTATGGGGAATAGAGATTACAGCAGTAAGCCTGTCTTAGACCTGTGGTAATGACATGTCATTGATATACTGCTGTCTTACACTTACAGGGGACGTACAATACTTCAAGGTTTCATTGTCTATTGTCATTGTGGCACACTGGTGTTGTTGGACTGCCCCTTTATAGTGGTTGTAACAGCACACTGCTATTTGTCTGGCACTGGTCTTATGACATATTATTGGGTGATTGGCCTTAGGGGACACACCACAGTAGACTGGAGTGTTGGGTGTATGATCATACAGCAGAATCTCTCATGGCACTTAGGGAACTACCTCAGTATTGATACTATCTCAGTTGTTTACACACAGATAGTATGTTGTCACACTGTGGGATATGAGATGTGTGAGTACGCAGTGGATAGTGCCGGCCATTTTGTCCTTGCTGTATCTATACATAGTGGATGTCCACATATCTGATCCTGTAATGTGTTCCCCTTGTGTTGTCTTTCTGGAATAATGTACCATAGACGCTATGCCCTCTTCTCAGATGTGGACAATGAAATAATACTTGAAGGACTAAGGCTGCATCATCACATTCTGATATCCAAGGGGAGGCACAACAGGGAACCATGGGCTGCATTGTGGGCAGACCTTGTCCGGGATGTGAATGCTAGTAGCCACCAGGACAGGACATATGAGCAGGTTCAACACTGTGCAACAGACATGGTGAGTGCTGCATGACGAAGGGCAGCCAATGTAGCCAGGGATTGTGCCATCACCAGTGGAGGGCCTGCAGAGGAACAACCACTCTCAGCCACTGAGGAATTCCTGGCAAACCTAGGAACACACAACAGCTCCCAGGCATCCATCACACCATACATCATGGAGGTGGGTGCCATAGTGTCCACAGCAGAGGAGCATGCAGGCAAGCTTACTGTGAGCACCATTGTAAAACTGTAACAGTCATTGTGTCAGGCTGTACATACTTTTATGTGTATGTCAGGTCTATCTGCTTTGGGGGTGGGGTTTAAGCTCAGTTGTACACTCATACACAGGATGTCACCAATACAGCAAGTAACACAGTAGCACATATTACCTTGTTGTGCTGCAACATGCAGTGGTACTAATAGTACCTCACCCTCAACATTTTACAGGGCCATCAGGTGTTGTACAAGGCCTTGGTCCTGCTCCTGATAAGCTTGACAATCTTTTGTTATGGAACATATATATGCTATTAAAGTTAAGGGCCAGAATAATGCCCTATGTACACTTAAGTTTGTGTGTAACCAGAATAGAATGTTTGAATGCTCCATTCTGGAACATTTTCCTAAGGTTCTTAGGGTGAGTAATCACAGCAGTGTAGCTGAATGAACAGAAACACTTTTGCAGTTATACTAAAGAGTGAATAAGCCTCCAGATTTACTTGAGGCAATTAATCCAAAATGCCTTTTAAAACCAGAAAGGCTGATGGTACATACCTTAGGCAATGAAACCTGTATTTGTATATATTTTTTAAGATAGCTGTACTGGGATTTATGTATTGTTTTATCAAGTATAGTGTCATATTGAATAGCTAAAAGGTAAATTGTACTGGTCAAGTTTCACTTGATTTACCTAAGAGTTGAATATGTATTTTGCTGTGAGGAAGTCTGTTGTACCTGGAAGCGGAGATGAGAAGATGTGAGAGTGGTAATGCAGTTGTTGATCCTCATTATTATGTTTCTTTGTGGATTTTCCATACATAATAGTGCTGGCAGTAATGTACTGCTTTTGTATTAGTTTTCACAGGTGACCAGGGTGTTGGAGTGTGTCCCCCACACAACCTGATTTCAGTGTCTCTGCAGACTCTGATAATGATGGTGGCTACAGTGAGGCACAGGTCGGAATGCCAGGGGCTGAATCTGTCCCAGAATTTGGCATCCCTCTTCTGCCTCCATTGTCATTGCACACAGTATGTCCACACATACCCAGTCCCCACAGGCCACAGATATTGGACAGTCAGAGGGTGGAGACATTGCACAGGAAAGTGTGGTAACTATGGCTCCAGTGAGTGTAGACACTGGCCATAGCCAGTGGGCTGGCAAGGCCCCACACAGGTGGATTGACAGAGTTGCTTGTAGGAGGAATACTGTTTGTCCACCACATGTTGCAGGTGTCACATTATGGGTCACTTGGTGCATGTTTCGGGCCATCATGGAGGCACGGGCATGTTCTGAATGGAACACCAGATGTATGCTTAGGGTTATGGATGCAGCAGAATCTGACATCCATGACTGCCTCCACTGCATTGGGGATAGTCTGAATTGATTCACTGATGCAGTGGACAGATGGTGGGGTGGGACAGTGTCTTTGCTGGAATGCCTGGTTGGAGATGGGTGTCAGACCCATGGACATAGGTCAACAACACTATCTGCTGAGAGTCCACGTTTTCATGCACAGTCATGCTACCATAGTGGCAGTACATCCAGCACTAGAGAGGGGAGTGTGCTGTCTACACCATGCCATGGGAGGCCATGGGCTCATGGTCCTGGCCAGTCCCATGGGGACACGGTCCCAGCAGACAGCAGTCACTGTCAGGTACTAACACTGCTTCTGACCTTGGACATGGTGATGCCAGTGCAACTCCTGGCAGAGCCAGTTCTCATGTTCATGTCCAGAGATTGTGAACTGTCAACTCCACCATGTATGGTCCACAGCTGTCCAACATACACACGTGTAGGGCTAACACTGAGCTTGACTGTGTATATGCACACACTCACACACCACTGTTACATGCAGGTCACCTACAGACAGACACGGCACCTCTCCATAGTCCATCTATCCCACTTCCCTTACTGATTCACACACATGGTGTCAACTGTTTGGGCCAGCCTAGGCCTTCAGCACCCCCAAACAACACCCTATGCAAGTGATGATACCTGTGCCACATCCTTTTCATCCTTCCCATCATTGCAGTGAAATGACACTATGTGTCTGATGCACAGGGTGACTATATTACTTGACATGTACTTGTGTAATGCAGTATTTGTGTAATGCAGTATTGTTTTGCCATGCCACTTGTAGTGTTCACCAACATACATTGTATGCTGACATGTGTCATGAGTATGCAACATACTTTTGTGTACCTCATGTTGTATGATGTTCTACTGGCAGTATTGTTACACAATGACAGGTGTGTCACAGACCTGTGTATGTTTCTGTTCCAGGAGTCTGAAGGGATAACCTATGGACACACAGCAGCAATAAAGTGGCACAGGATAGCATGGCAGCACAGCAGATGTATGACTTCAGCAAGGCACACCAGTATAAGTGCATGGCTCCATAGGTTCATATGTGTATAACAGTCTAACAAAGACAATGGCAGCAGTCAACATACTCATTCATAATTTGTGATAAGGTCTGCTATCCTTGATACGAGTCACCTGGGTTTTCAGAACATACACCTCTACAAGCTGTGGTGATGGAGTTGACCCATCTACAAATATCCTGCGTCCAGTTCAGACAATTGGCCAACATCACTTATATTTGTTGCGTTCTGCATCCCGTTGTGTAACCAGCACATGATGTGTGTCACAGCAGATGTATGCTTTACATGCATGGGGGGGTCTGTTTCATGTAGGGTGTACTGTCTGTGTTACATAGCAGTCTTCCCAGTATGTACTATGTATACCATGTTGATGTTGTAGGTGTGTACAACACATGAGACATGTATTGCTCCTGTCATGGCAACATGGGAGGTACACAGTGGGATCTGACACCTCCCTGTATGGGGGCATACACATCCCTGTCAAAGCATTTAGGAGATGGACTACATTGGTATGGTCATGACACAGACTCCGTAGGACATGTTATCTATACTGTTTATTGGTGTACCATGGCACTTGTGTGGCTGCTACAGTTGTACGATATGCTTGTGTGGTGACATGGCAAGGCTGCCATTCCACACAATGATATGTGTGCTGGCTGCCAGATTCATTATAGCAGTGACAGTCTGATATTTACACCCAAAACCTGTTGGTATAGGTGGTACAACAGTGAATGTATCCCCACATCCTAACAAATAATGACCGTCAAAGGGTGCAGTACTGTGTGTCCATACCTTCATGTGTAATGGCTCAAGAGTGTGCAGTGTGCAGACACTACAATATTGTCCCTGGTTAGTAGCAGGTGGGCACACAGACCTGGCCACACAGGTTTACACCTAATGTGCCTCAGATCACCATGTCTCTACAGTGGTTTGGCAGGAATCATATGGCAAAGCTGAGGCCACAGTCACCAGTAGGTGACATACTCATAACCTCCACATACTCTTCCCTCAGCATGCTAATATCCGAGTGCAATGGCCATTTGTTGATGTACCTATTACCTTTCCAAGCTGTACTGGCACTTGCACACAACAGTATGGTCCCTCACAAGGTCACTTCACATCTTCAGTATGTGCTCACTGCTGATCATCTGAAATGAGTGTCATTGCCGCCTGTGGCATTTAGACTACTCAGAGGTGATCTGTGCCTTACATACAGGGCACAGTGTGACCCTGCTGGAATACATATGCTGCCAATCTGTAAGAAGCATAGTAGCTGGATGACTCACTGTAAGGACATTAACCTACTATGTGATGTTAGTACTACATGCTTGTGGGAGACATTTGTCTAGCAGACTTAAACACACCCTTGAAACAGACACTGTGTAATGGTACACAGAGCATCTTAGTGTACCTCAGCATATGCCATCTGTATGATTCGCTGGGCAACTGTCATCTCAACACAAGGTGTATGCCTGAGTCCCTCTTGGACTGGGGCAATATGTGCTGAATCTGTACCGAAGGGTATAAAGATGTCTCTGATTGTGAGGGCTGTATGGCCATTACGCCAGTTAAGTTCACATGTCCTGTGGCTCCGTAACATGTTGTAAAATGCTATAACAGCCTCACACAGAAGCATGGCCACATTCAGGTTAGCACCACTTACACTAACTGCATAAAGGAAATGCCAAGGTACACACATAGTGCAAGTTGGCTGTATGTAGATTAGAACACTTACCTATGTAATGGTACACACTACAGACCACAGTACCCGATGCACACAACATGTCTCATGTCTGCTAGTACTATCAGATTAGAACATATAATGCTTGTTGATATCAGCAGCTCTTGTTGTGGTTAGTCATTTGAGGGGGCCACATCACCTGCTACAAATAAAATAATACTAAACCCTACCTATGTTTACGTTACAAAGGCTATCATACATATGCCATATAGATATACACCTGCATCAAGTTGGGCAGCATGAGATTAGAGCCCCTATCTATCTAGTCTTAGACACTATAGCTCACAGTAATTATTGCATGGATCACAGCCCTTGTCTGATGTTAGACTGTCAGCCGGTGGTCTTAAGGTGGATAACATCATCAGGCCTTGTAGAGGAGGGCAGTTTGGAAGCTGGCAGCTAGTTACATGGACAAAATGTGCATAGCCATTGCAGGTGGATAGCCCATGAGGGCATGTCCATTGTGTTGCAGGAGGGTACATACATAGACACACACACACACACACACACACACACACACACACACACACACACACACACACACACACACACACACACACACACACACCAAGTCAACTGGAATTAGATTAGAACCCCTACCTATCTAGCCTTATACACTATAGCTCACAGCACTTATCCCATACAGTACCGGTTACATATGTTGTATATGTGATTGCAGGCACAGTACTTGTGGATTACACAAACTAGGCTTGTGTTGCACAACATGTGTGGCCTACAGAGTGATATTGCTTCATACGAATATCTGCACCCAGTGCCCTAGCAGTGAGATAACTGTTATTATCCTTGCTATGTGTGTACAGTTACCATTATGGCCATATGTGGCTGATTGCAGTTAGATAGGCAAACCTGTGGCCAGGGACATTGTGCCCTGTGCCTGCATGCATTGACAACATTATATATTACACCACCTGCTCACCTGTGTCTGTCTACATGGTGGCATCCAGCAGGCACAGGAGTCTGTAGGTGGGTGGAATATGTACTGTTGCACCCTTAGTTTGGTTCCTTATAGCAACTGTATGGATGTGTGAGTGCAGATTTACTCACCATTAATAGGGATTATGGGACAATACATACATCCACATATATCTGACTATAACAGGGAGGTCTCTATAAATGTAGCTATGTGTGTGTATGTATATGTGTTATGTAGTTATATGTGGAGAGTCTATGTATCATTGCAATATATATAGTTTTATATATATATATATATATATATATATATATATTTATGGGATCTATCAATATGTTCGAAGTTTCACTACTTCAAACCCCACCTTACTGAGTCCACTTGTTCGAAGTAGTGAAACTTCGAACATTGACTTCGGCAGTCACACTACAGCACGAAATGGGAATATTCCCTTTTCTCTGCTGTAGTGCGATCTCAGAGTTGGTATATTTAAGTAGGGGGTATGGGGGGTGCAGGGGTGCTTGTCCCCCTGCAAAAACATGTTTTAGTGTTTTTTTTTTGTTTATTTTTTTTGGGTAGCCCGGGGAACTAGACTTCAGCGAAAGTGCACTTTCGTTTAAGTGGACTTTTGCTGAAGTGTAGGGTCTACTGCTCTATTTCGAAGAAGTGTATTTTTGATATAAAGCAGTAGACCCCATATATATATATCTCCTATTTACTATCTACTTCTCTGAGGTGCAGGCCAACACGGAAGGTCTTTGGCTAACAAAGTTTGGAAATTACTGCAAACTAGGAGCCATAATCAAAACTCCTAATGATGTGGACAAACTACAAAAGGGCCTCACTGAGACAGATACTAGTGTCAAAGCCATGGCCTGAAGCTCAATGCCAAAAAGTGTATTGTCATCCCCTTTGGTAAAAACTCTGTACCCATGAACTACCACATAGCTGGTAGTCTACTTAATGCCAAAAATGTGATAAGAGACCTTGGGACACAGGTGGACAGTTGTCTCTCCTTTGATAATCACATCGCCACAGTGGTCAGGAAATCCTTCTACGTGGCTCATCTCATCACAAAAGGATTCCCATCCAGAAAAAAAGAGGTCATTGTTCCCCTCTACTCATCACTCATTAGACCCATTATAGAGTACAATGTCCCTTTTGGTATGTACCTCACAAGACATCTACAACAACTGGAAAGACCACAGAAATACCTCACAAAGAGGATTACTGGCCTCAAACAGATGCCCTATGCAGACCATCTCAAAAAACTACAGCTTTACTCCATCGCATATCACCTACTCAGGGGCGATCTCTGCCTAACATACAAAGCTATGTCAAACCCAGAGCTGTTTGACATGCTCCACTTAAAGAAATCCCAATCCCTCTGACCTACACGCTCTAGGGACCTAAACCTTGTCACCACAATAAACAGAACATGCTGGAGGGATAGATTCCTGTCCCAGAGACTTCCCATACTCTGGAACAGACTACCTATCTATGTCAAACAGAGCTCCTCATTAGCACTCTTCAAGAAAAATCTTGATGATTGGATGGGAAATGGAAATTCACCCCAGGGATCACTTCTGTGGCTCTGCTCGACAGGGGCACAGGAAAATAATTTTCTTGGGTGGTGAAAGCCAGGGAATATTTTTTGGCTAGGCTTGTATGGGCCAGAGACTTCCCATACTCTGGAACAGACTACCTATCTATGTCAAACAGAGCTCCTCATTAGCACTCTTCAAGAAGAATCTTGATGATTGGATGGGAAATGGGAAATTCACCCTGGGGATCACTTCTGTGGCTCTGCTCGACAGGGGCACAGGAAAATAATTTTCTTGGGTGGCGAAAGCCAGGGTACATTTTGTGGCTAGGCTTGTAGGGCCGATAGCCTAGTTCCTACCTATGAACCTATACATAAATATATCGGTTTGTTTCTGACAGTACATAGCAATAGATATACTAATCATGTGAGAGAGAGATAGGGTCAGACAGATATATATATATATATATATATATATATATATATATATATATATATATATATATGTATTTACACATTGCAGGTCATTTTAATGATGAGGAAACAGAATTGTGCTCATTTAACTAAGTGTAAGAGCATGCCCAATGAGACTGTCAATACTTACAAGGCGACTCCAGGCAGACATACCTCTATTCCAGTCTGGGATTTTGTGTGTTGCAGACATTGCCAGCTGCACCTGTTTCTGCAGTACTGCACTTCTCTCAAATTGTCCACGGCATTTCCCAGCCGTCTGCTGTACTTAATATGTGACTAAGGTTCATACTGTTACTCCACACACAGACATTCTGCATACCTCTCAACTGTACAGATTTTTCACGGATTGTCCAGAGTTTTATCTCATATTTCTGGTCTGTTCCTCATACATTTCTGGTATTCTGGTAAATTATTGTATACTGAAGTCACTGAATAATAACTACAGACAAACATTTGAGTGTTGGACTTTATATCCTTCAGATATTCTGTAATAATGCAACTCAATGTCATACTAGCAACTTTCTAGGTTAATCAGAAGAATCTGTACTGTCTGTCTCTATTTTTGGGCCTTTGTCCCCCCCCCCTTCTTTCTGGCTTGGCCCAGATTTCTTGCACTAACAGACTGAGAGGTGTGACAGACTGGGGAAACACCAGCATGCTAATAAATCACATGCAAAAGCTGTGCATACTTTATGATTCGAACCATCAACACCATTACCCATACTAACATCCCTAGCCCACTGAGCCACACAGGCTGCCAGACAGAGATGTCTCCTTCATCACACAATCAACAGCATACATATGTATTATCTTATCCCTGCATTACTTGAGACATACACTGTGTGATTGGGTTCTATGTCACAGCCCTGAGATTGCCTGGTCTGCTGATATATCATTGCTGACTTACTGTTACAGCATTTGTATGGGAACACTGATGTGTTGGAGGTAGGGGAAGAACAGCACATGATTTGCTGGCATAGACAGTAGTGCCAACATCATGTGACCGCACTGTTTAACATTTCCCTTGACTGCTGTAGTGAATATTCCAACCATGAGGCCTAGTAAATATTACAGAACACATACTATTGGACTGGATATCTGTAGTCCCATGTGAATACTACATCTCTCCAAATAGCCCACTACATTCCCTTGCATACATGCAGCAGGTCCATACATACAATACCATATTATAGTACTCCTTGCAAGTGGTGTGTAGGTGAGTGACTTATCTTGCAAATACAGCAGTTGATAGAACTGTAGTTCAGGGCTGACTTTGTCTGATGCATGCAGTACACAGCCAATACATGGTTAGGTACAGGTTGTGTGGACTGCCTGGCATCATTTTTAACATATGTATGTGAGTTGGAGTAAGATGTCAGTCCCTAGGGCCCTAGGATGTCAGTGCATTTGCTATGCATTGTCTCTCAGCCAAAGCCAGGGGATACTGGGCATTTCTTCATCTGCCAACAAGGACATCATCAGGAGGTTCCTCCTCCGAGTCCTCCTGTAAGTGTGGCTATGGTGACCTATTCACTATGTATCCCTTCCCTTTGCTGATCCTGATGCAGCTGTTTCCACAGGATCATATTGTGTAGCATGGTACATACTGTGAACATCTGTTCACATGTGGCTGAAGAGTACTGAAGAGCTCCACAGATAAATCGAAGCACTGGAACCGTGACTTCAACAGTCCAAACACATGCTCTATGATGTTCTTAGTTTGTGTGTGTGCCTCATTATGGCATTCTTTGGCATGTATGTGTGTGTGCATTTCTGATGGGTGTCATCATCCAAGGTTCCAGGGCATAGCCAGCATCCCCCAGTAAATGGCTGTGTGGGATGTCCCCCCTAGCAAACATCTGGTACAGCTGTGATGCGTGCCAGATATGGAAGTCATGATAACTGCCAGAGCTGCCAACACACACATTCATGATAACTCCCTGGGCATTGCACATGACCTGGCAGTTGATGGAGTGGTACCCATTGCGGTTGACGTAGATTCTACCCTCCTCAATGGGTGGTGCCTTGATGTGTACATGAGTGCA
This sequence comes from Protopterus annectens, assembly GCF_019279795.1. NCBI lineage: Eukaryota > Metazoa > Chordata > Ceratodontiformes > Protopteridae > Protopterus > Protopterus annectens. Next base: position 408,036,239 of record NC_056729.1, on the reverse strand, counting down.
ATTTATGGCACTTAGTACCTCAGGGTAATATGCTACATGGTAGAAGTGCTGCATATTGCTAGCCCTCACCTCATGGGTGAGGGGAAAAGATGTGCTCACTGGCATGTGGTAGCATGGCATCCAGGAACTGGTGGAGTACCCTGGATGCTGATGCATGTGAAACCCCCATCATGTCCCCAGTTGGTCTTTGGAAGGGACCTGTGGCTATTATCCTAAGGGCTACACAACTTTGTTTCCACTGGGAAATGATACCCTCTGTTGGTTCTGGTTCTGAGATGAGGGCAGCAGAGTTCAGTGAGTTCTTGTAGTTTGTCCCTGTTCACCCTGTAGCAGTCTACAATCTCCGGCTCATGTAGTGAAGGTTACCCTAGGTCTGTGCTCTTCTCCTTCTCTGCCTAGGCCTGTTGTCAGCAGCAGCAGCACTGACTTTAGCATCTGGCACATACAGATGTAGCAGACCTGCAGCAGCCCCTAGAATTCTTTCAGTTAAAATTCCCAAGTCTGTACTCCAGCGGTGCAGGGTATGGGGGAAAAAATCAGATTGTAGGGTGTATGCATACTTTATAGTACTCTGCTGTAGTTGCTGACTGTGTGATTCGCTACCTATGATGTATTCCACCTGCCTAGTATATCATTAACATCATTTAATGGCCCTAGTGTAAGTTAAACAGGGGTCAAACCTAATTAATATGTCATTGCCGTTTAGATACAATCAGCACTGTGGAGCACCACGCAAATGTGCACTCCATAGGTAAACAGAGGTTAGCACTTAGTGTACACACCCCCATACTTCCAGACTCAGCAAGGTGGTGCGACATTCAAACATGTGGAAACATGTGCCCTGTAGGTAAGCAAAGCTTGGCACTTAGTGTACATACCTTCCCAGACTTCCACTCTCAACATTGTGGTGTGCTGTGCAAACAGGAACAGCTAAGCTGAAATCAGCTTAGACATTATTGAACACACCCTCCCTTGATGTCAGCTACCTCTTATGTGGACACCAATATGGTTCTGTACCTACACGGAAGGGATATGCGGACACGGATACCCATTTGTGCTATTCAGTAACTCCACCTCATTTGCATAGGGATCCCCCTGATGATGTCCCTGTAGGTGGTTCAAAGTCCTACCACATTAGCAACAGCAGCAATATACCATCGCAGATACTCCATGCAGGGTCCTGTAATACATTTCTGCCACATAATATTACTTTTGTTCTTCCAATATGTATTTATTTTTTATGAGTCATGTTTGCACACTGCAGTGCACCATGCAAACATGCACATATTATTAAAAAATATATATTTTAACTTATTTCTCTTATTTTTTCAGACACATGGTGGATAGTTCCACTCATATATAAATGTGCTATGCCATTTCTGTCCATCTACCTACATTTTCACAGCCCCTTTTGTCTGTCTACATTCCTGTACATGCAATTTTTCCATGTACACTATGGACACTGACACAGGGTCTGCAGAGCTGCCTATCTGCTTGCTGGATCAATCTACCTGACTTATCTGAATGGAATTCACCTGCTTATGAGGGGATGTGCCTGCCACAGATATTTCTGTGTTGGTGCGTGCCACCCAGCTGTGTTTACTAAATCTACAACCTGCTTACTATCGAGTAAGCAGTGTGGCATGATGCCTACATGGAAAATGAGACCATGTAGGCTTTATTAAATTTCCCTCACAGTTATTACCAAGCTTATTAAATAAAGTTTGCCATAATTTAAATGAATGACTGAATTAATAAATTAAATTAATTAATTAAATAAATTTATTAAATAAAGTTTGCCTTTATTTACCACTGCATGTTGATCTCTAGATGCATGTAAGCTGTGGAACTCTCTCTCTC
>NC_056729.1:407971879-408031879 GCF_019279795.1 Protopterus annectens | reverse complement strand
TAACTTTAGGCCATGGCTCTGGCACCAGTTATCCGTTTCTGTGAGACCCTTCTGAAGGATATCTGTGTCAGATGTGTTTTCTACTATGGCGCCCAGGTTGCAGTCATCTGCAAACTTTGTCAGCCATAACCCTCCTGTGTTTGCTTGTACTTCGGAAAAGTAGATGCCAAACAAGAGTGGGCCCAGGACTGAGCCCTGTGGTACACCACTTGTGACAGGCTTTGAGTCTGACATGGCGCCAGCAACTCTGACCCTGTCACTCAGCCAGTTTGCAACCCATCTTGTGATGTATGGGTTAACATTTAAGCTGATGAGTTTTTCAATGATACCCGAGTGGGGTATTGTATCAAAGGCCTTCGCCAGATCGAGGTAGGCTGTATGGACTGCCTTTCCCTCATCAATGGCTTTGGTGACTGTTTCGAAAAAGTCAACCAAGTTTAGAAGGCATAATCTGCCTTTGACAAAGCCAAACTGGGATGGATCCAAAGTCTGCAAATTCCCTATGTCTTTATTTATGAGGTCCATTATGATCCTCTCCATGGCTTTGCAGATAAGGCTTGTCAAGCTAATGGGCCGGTAATTTCCAGGGTCGGTGGAGGCACCGCCTTTGTGAAGTGGGACCACAGTTGCAGTGCGCCACTCCTGGAGTACGTATCCAGAGGTAAGACTATGATTAAACAGCTGTCCTAGCTGTGGGTTTAATTCCTCGTTGAGTTCGTGGAGGACACAGCCGGGGACACCATCAGGTCCCATGGATGCTGTGTTTTTTGCTTTGGAGAGAGCAGTTCTCACTTGGGTGTTGGTGATGTTTGGGGGCTGCAATTGCTTGGTATAGATATCTCTCCTTTGGGGAGAGGAGAAGTTTGCACTGAACCTGTCAGCCAGTATGTTGGCAATGTCTGTAGGATCAGTAATCTTCACATCATTTTGAACTAGTTCTGAGCATATCTGGGAGTTTCCTCCCAGGTTTCTAACATAGCTAAAGAAGGCCTTATGATTGTCTTTTGAGTCTTTAGCTATTTTTCTCTCAAAATTTGCTTTGGATGATTTTATGAGAGCTCTTAGTTTTTACTTATAGTGATCAAGGGTGTCTTACCTTTTAAGGATTTTGCTCTATCTTGTAGTAGCTTCCTCCTTTTGTTGTAGAGTTTGTTTATGGCTGGGGTCCACCAGACTGGACGCTTGCCTTTGGTACAAAGAGTCTTTGTTTTGCTTGGGATTGCCTTATCCATGCAGTCCTGCAGGTGCTGGTAGAAGGCATTTGTAAGTGATTCAGCGGCTTGAGTACTGTTTTCCGCCGGCTCGGGGCCTTAAAGGAGACCACACTAGTCTTTAGAAGTGTGAAGTCGGCTTTGAGAAGTTCTTTACTGTGGTCTTTTTTATTTCAGGTGGGGGTGGGATGAGGACCTCCAGCGAGATTAGTTTGTGATCTGATCTCACCAGTGAGGGGTATACTTCCGGTGTTGAACATTGTGCTCCCATGTTCGTGATGATGAGATCAAGTATGTTTTCTCCTCTTGTGGGATGGTGACTAGTTGTTCCATGGCATTTGAGTTTATGAATTCCAGGAACTTTTGGGCTAGGGTGTTTGGGCTTGAGTAGTGTTCCCAGTCTATATTAGGGTAATTGAAGTCACCTAGTATGATGGTGTTTGGTGATACATTTATCCCTCTAGTGTTTTCAGGAAGGCCATGTGAGGTTCCTGAGTTTGTGAGGGTGGCCTGTAACATGCTACAATTTGCAGAGCAGTCTTGCCTATGGTTAATTGCACCTGGATGGTCTCCGATGCATCGTGCGTTGCCACCAGTCTTGAGGTGTGGGTGTCCTTGATGAATATGGATACCCTCCTTTCTTGGTATTGTCCGGATTTTGGGGCCGGAACGCATGATAAGAGGTAAAACCTGATAGTGCTGGGGTGCTCTCAGGAGCCTTGAACCAGGTTTCTGTCACTGCACAGACATCGATGTTCTCCATACTGAGAAGGGCCTCGAGTCGTGCAGTTTGAGATTTAGACTTCTGGCATTGAGCAGCATTACCCTTAGTTTTATCCTTTTTTGTGTTCTAGGGTGGTAGGTTTAGAATTTTAGCCTTGCCTAAAAAAGGCACTATGGGGGTGGCAAGAGCCTTTGCCAATATCCGGAATCCCAGGGGTGACAGGTGCAAGCCGTCCCTTGCGAAGCAGCGTGGCTTGTCCAGCATGTCATCCCAGGCAGACAGACATTGGATCCCCTTTGAATGACACCAGAGTTTAAGCCAATTGTTAAAGCTGATCATCTTATCTCTGTATTGTGGCATCATTCTTGGTGAATGTAGGATACTGCTCAAGGTCAGGGTCATACCTGCCTGGGCTACATAATCAGAGAGCTCCTCAATGTCTCTTTTCATGTAGTCCAAGGAGGTACGTCTCAGGTCGTTTACACCTGCATGTACAATGACTGAGTCATATTTGTACTTGCTGTGGAGTGACCTGAGTGCTTGTGTTATGTGGTGGATTCTAGCTCCCGACAGGCAGCTTACTGTGACCCTCTCCTTGTTCAGTCTGGTGAGCGGGACGTCAGTGTGCCTGACTATGGAGTCACCTATTACAAGTGTGTCTGGCATGTTGTTTGGCCTTAAGGGCTGTGACTGTTTAGCACACTGACTTTGTGAACTATGTGTTGCATTTGCTATGTCTTGAGGTGGTGGTTGCTTGGGTGTCTGCTTTGGAGGCCTCTGTTGTTTTGGTAGATTTTTAATCAGTGCCTCCGAGTATGTTTTTGTGTGTTTATGTGTTTGGTTTGCAGTTGTGATAGTTCTATGTGAGACTGGGTTTGTGGTGTGCGTGGTTACCTTCTCCTCCTGACTGGTCTTGCCAGTACTGAATTGAGAGAGCTCAGCCTCCAGTTTGGCTATATAGTTGCATCTCTCGCATATATTTGTATTTGTTGGGAGGAGGAGAGGGTTGTCTGTGTACATGAGGCAATTGTAACATTGCCTCAATATTCCCAGGTTCACCAGCTGAGCAGGAGAGGACACTAGCGACTGATCCCTCGACATGCTAGAAGGACTAGACAAAAAAACTTTAAAAGAGATTCCGGGGGACGTGGGTGACCGAGAAATGGGGGTTTGCCTTTTTGGGGTGCTATCTATAAGAGTGGCGTATCAAGGTAATAAGTACTGTAGGAGCAAGTGCTAGGTTTAACAGATAGAGAAAAGTCTACTTGGAGTCAAGTAGAGATGATCTTTTTAGGTATTAGAGAAAGTGCTAGTAACAGGGATGCTTAAAGGTAAGATTGAAAAGAATGCACTCTGCAGTGTGCACTAGAGAAGTTAGATATGAAAGTAGGTAACTTGAGTTTTACCTGTTTAAAAGTTAAGGTTTAGTGGAGAGTTACTATTTTTAAAACAGCAAGATGGACTGAAAGGGGTGGTTACTTTTGTATTTTGGTACTATGAAATACTGTAGGATGGCCAATAAATTTAAATAATTGAAGGGTGGGATTTCAAAAGTGATGGTTTTGTGATTACTCACATAAGCCAGTGAAAGTAGAGAGAAATGAGATATATGGTCAGATTAACATAAGAGGGGCAACTAGAAAGACAGTGCCTGACTCAGAACAGAGAGAGCTGTGGTCTCTTTTGAAGTTTTAATATGCTGTTAAAACAGAATGCAAGCAAAACACAAGGTAAAGAAAACAAACTACAGTATTCAAAATATAGAAAGGCAATACAGAAATACAAAAAATAACAGCAAACTAACCTTTCCTTCACAGCAAAGTGTAGCAGAGTCTGGATGAGCCTTTCTGGTAAAGCTCTGAAATGTTTTAGTTTACTCCTTAAATAGAAATTTTAGTTCCTAGCTCCACCCCCTCTGTTAACAAGTGGTTAACCTTAAGTGACCTATTCTGTCTTATGAATGAGTCCTTAATTAATCAGTTCTTATTTCTGCCTGACTCAGAACAGAGAGAGCTGTGGTCTCTTTTGAAGTTTTAATATGCTGTTAATACAGAATGCAAGCAAAACACAAGGTAAAGAAAACAAACTACAGTATTCAAAATATAGAAAGGCAATACAGCAAACTAACCTTTCCTTCACAGCAAAGTGTAGCAGAGTCTGGATGAGCCTTTCTGGTAAAGCTCTGAAATGTTTTAGTTTACTCCTTAAATAGAAATTTTAGTTCCTAGCTCCACCCCCTCTGTTAACAAGTGATTAACCTTAAATGACCTCTTCTGTCTTATGAATGAGTCCTTAATTAATCAGTTCTTATTTCTGCCTGACTCAGAACAGAGAGCTGTGGTCTCTTTTGAAGTTTTAATATGCTGTTAAAACAGAATGCAAGCAAAACACAAGGTAAAGAAAACAAACTACAGTATTCAAAATATAGAAAGGCAATACAGAAATACAAAAATTAACAGCAAACTAACCTTTCCTTCACAGCAAAGTGTAGCAGAGTCTGGATGAGCCTTTCTGGTAAAGCTCTGAAATGTTTTAGTTTACTCCTTAAATAGAAATTTTAGTTCCTAGCTCCACCCCCTCTGTTAACAAGTGATTAACCTTAAGTGACGTCTTCTGTCTTATGAATGAGTCCTTAATTAATCAGTTCTTATTTCTGCCTGACTCAGAACAGAGAGCTGTGGTCTCTTTTGAAGTTTTAATATGCTGTTAATACAGAATGCAAGCAAAACACAAGGTAAAGAAAACAAACTACAGTATTCAAAATATAGAAAGGCAATACAGAAATACAAAAAATAACAGCAAACTAACCTTTCCTTCACAGCAAAGTGTAGCAGAGTCTGGATGAGCCTTTCTGGTAAAGAATATATATATATATATATATGTGTGTGTGTGTGTGTGTGTGTGTGTGTGTGTGTATATATATATATATATATATATATATCTGTGTGTGTATTGCTGTGCTGCTGCCATGAGTTTATTAAAGCTTCTGCAGCCTTTAAGGCACTAGATTTTCAGCTGTAATATACTATCTTAATAGGTTCATAGGTTCATAAGTTTGTACTAGGCTATCTGCCCTAGGGCATTTATAAGCCTAGCCAGAGTGTATGTGGCTTACACCACCCCTTAGGATGAGAATACTACGCCCTTTTAGGGTTTAGTTTACTATGCCTCTGTCTAGTAGTGACAAAGAGATGACCCCCGGGGTAAACCTACGATCTCCCATCCACTCGTCGAGATTTCTCTTGAATAGAGTCAGTGAGGGGCTCTGCCTAACATGGACTGGGATTCTGTTCCAGAGTGTAGGGAGCCTCTGGGTTATGAATCTGTCCCTCCAGCAGGTTCTATTTATTTCTGTGTTGAGGTTTAAGTCACTTGTTCTCGTGGCTCTGATGGATTTGGATTTTCTGAGGTGGAGCATGTCCATTAATTCAGGATTGGACATGGCCTTGTACGTCAGGCACAGATCACCTCTGAGTAGGCGGTATGCAACTGAATAGAGCTGGAGTTTTTTCAGTCGGGCAGCATATGACATATGTTTAAGACCCTTAATCTTCTTGGTGAGGAACTTTTGGGGTCTTTCCAACTGCTGCAGGTGTCGGGTGAGATACATCCCAAATGGGGCATTGTACTCAATCATTGGCCTGATAAGAGAAGAGTACAGGGGCACAATGACCTCTCTTGATCTAGATGTGAAACCCTTCATGATAAGGTGGGCAATATAGAAGGTCTTCCTAACCACTTTGGCAATGTGAGTGTCAAATGAGAGGTTACTGTCAACCTGGGTCCCTAGGTCCCTGATTACCTCTTCCGTACTTAATGGATTACCGCCTATGTGGTAATTTGTCGGTACCTTGTTTTTCCTAAAGGGTATGACTATACATTTTTTGGCGTTTAGCTTAAGGCCATGGCTCTGGCACCAATTATCCGTTTCTATGAGGCCTCTCTGAAGGATGTTTGTGTCCGCTGGAGTATCAGTTATGGCGCCCAGTTTGCAGTCATCTGCGAACTTTGTCAGCCACAATCCTCCTATGTTTGCCTGTACCTCGGAAAAATAAATGTCGAACAAGAGGGGTTGTTTACAATTGTAACATTGCCTCAAGATTCCCAGATTCACCAGCTGAACAGGAGAGGACGCTAGCAACTGACCCTTCGACATGCTAGAAATAGTGAAAAAGATTGCTGTGTAACTGAGTCAGAAAGGACCTATAGGGAAATAGGTACTCAACAGAATTTAGGTGAATGAAGTACTTTTCGTTTGTTTAAGAGTGCTTTACCTGTATACAAAATGCTTTAGGAGCAAGTGCTGAGCTTTTCAGATAGAGTATAGGCTGTTTAGATTGCAAGTAAAACAGTTCTAAGGGAAAAATTGAAGAGCAGACTTGGCGGAGCCAGAAAAAGTTTAACCTTGTTTAACTTGGCGCTATGCGCATCAGCATAAAGCCGTGCAAAGGCGGATTTTAAACAGTGAACTACAAAAGAGCTAGGAATGGTCCTAAACAACCAATTACTAACAGCTTCTTGTGCTGAGGTCACTTCCCCCAAGGATAGGTAGGCTGCTCAAGGCTCCCCACTCCCACTGGTGAGCAAAGAAACTTCCTTTTATCCAAGTAAGGTAATGGACAACACAGGAACTACACCACAGCCCAGAATACAGCAATGCCTGTATACTGGTCTAAACTAGTCGAAAAGGCGGAAAACAAGGATTATTTTTTGTTTTTTTTTTTGCAGAAATACACAGAAAATGCAGAGACAGTGATAAATTAGTTACACAGGCTAGCACACTTTAGTGGGCAGCCTCCACAGTTCAATTAAACAAACAAACAAGCAAACTTTCGACTAAATTCGACTAAATGTAACTTTAAGTGCAATTTTTAAAATAAATGCAGTAATCAGTAAAAAAACAGTTCAGGCTAGTTTAAAGTAAGCAGCAAAAGCTATTTTCAGTGAAAAAAAGCAAAGATACTTAAATCCAGAAGGTAGTCGCTTTTTCGAGTTCCTTGCTGCTAGGACCACTCTGTAAACCCACGTGGAGCTTGTCTGAGCAGTATAGCCAGAAAAAAATGCCCAGAGGCGGATTTTAAGCAGTGAACTACAAAAGAGCTAGGAATGGTCCCAAACAAAATTACTAACAGCTTCTTGTGCTGAGGTCACTTCCCCCAAGGATAGGTAGGCTGCTCAAGGCTCCCCACTCCCACAGGTGAGCAAAGAAACTTCCTTTTATCCAAGTAAGGTAATGGACAACACAGGAACTACACCACAGCCCAGAATACAGCAATGCTATAGCTTGCATAAAGTAGCAATACCTCATACCTGTACTTCTGAACTGTCCAGAATTTCACAGAATAAATGTATTATTGCCTTATATTTTTGGTCTGTTCATCATAAAATGTGTGCTTTTCTGGCAAAACACTTAGAAGTGAAGTCACTAAATAATGACAGACATTTGAGTTCCTGACTTCATATTCTTGACAAAAATGCATGCTAATGCAAAACCTGTTATTCTAGCAACTTTCTAAGTTGATAAGAAAAATATTTAAAAATTGTCTCAGATTTTTGGTCTTTGCTATTCCATTATTTTTGGCTTTGTCCAGACTTCTTGCACTAGGAAGTTAAGATTTAAGCTCACACCAGATTTAGAGTAAGGCCACACATCTGACATTGCTTCCTGAAATATAAGTCATTGCTAAGCTAAATTCATTTAATCAGTGTTCTTAAGTGAACAAGAGATCTGAAAACCCAACATCTTATACTGCCGTGATACACTAAGTAGGGCTGTGGTACTTATGGAAAGGTAATTTCAAATAAAGTAAGTCCCACAATAAGTATTCATATTTACAAAGGGAGGAAATAAAATCCTAAAATATGCTTTTAGACAGCTTATAGTATGCATTTTATGCATAGTTGGCTTTAGGCACCAGCGAACCCAGCGGTCACTGGGGGCCCCCAACCACAGCAATTTATGTTATCCTGATATTTTGTAACATGTCTGTCAAACCAAGAAAAGCTAGTACAGTAATCCTGTATACTTAAGAAACCAGGTAGATAATAACTCTTCTTTGTATCGCCTTTAAAATTCAAATAATTCTCTGGTTATAGTAACAATGTTTTATCAAGTAATAGGTTTCACAATTTCATTAAATATTTTGCCACTGATGTAGTGCCGCAAACCCTACTGGTGGACATTATCTCCACTAAAACTAACAGCATAGCCAGCATTAGGTACTTGCAATACCTGTGGCTGCTGGGGACACTTTAATCATCCTTGACTGTGGGGGGACCCCACAAAAGCTGCTGCTGGTTGGGGGAAAATGAGGATTCAAAAAATTAATTAATTTCACAATTACGGTCCTTAACCTGAATATGGCTGTGTTATGACCCTTTTAGGATAGAGCTGATAATGAACACAAGGAGGATAAGCACTAGAGAGATCAATAGCCCAGAGTGACCCATCTCAGTGAATACCTTGCATTTTAAAAAGAGCTGATGCTTCCAATCTTCAGGGATGGTTTTCTCTTTCAGGGAGTTTTATAAATACTAGCAGAACACCCAATACTATAACTCTCAACTTCTTTGCTGAAGAATTCAGCTCAGTGCCAAAAGTAATAGCAGAATAAAGTATCAAAATCAAGAGCACACTTTCAATATTCTTTAATTCACTTCAATTTAATTCAATTTAATCTATTTAATTAATTCAAGTTAATAGAATAACACCTTTTGCATCAACATGCATTTTTGGGCAATAATAAGTATAAAACTCTGATGTCTGGATTTATTGACTGTAATTCTGAATGATTTACTAGCAAATCAAACTTTTTACAAAGGACAGAGCAAAACTATGAGCAAAATCAGGATCAGGGAAGGTCTGTGAAATCAAGGACTGCAACAACTAGAGAGGCCACAAATGTACCTCACAAAGAGGATCCTAGGCCTTAAACACATCTCCTATATGGACAGACTCAAAAAGCTCCAACTATTCTCTGTCTCATATCTCCTACTTAGAGGCGATCTCTGTTTGACATACAAAGCCATGTCTGATCCAGCTCTGTTAGAAATACTACAGCTAAATAAATCCCAATCCCTCCGCACTACATGCCCCAGTGACCTCAATCTCATTAACACAATCAACAGAATGTGCTGCAGGGACAGGTTCATAACTGATAGACTGCCCTTGCTATGGAATAGACTTCTCATACATGTCAAACAGAGCACCTCACTGGCCCTCTTCAAGAGAAACCTTGATGAGTGGATGGGAAATAGAAAATTCACCCCAGGGATCACTTCAGTGTCTCTACTCGACAGAGGCACTGGGAACTAAGGTCGGGTGGCATGATGTCAGGGTAATCCTATGGGCTAGGTTTGTAAAGGCTCCAGGGCCATTAACCTAGTACATATCTATGAACCTATATACGCATTACTCCTCAATGAGATAACTAAAAGTGACTTATCCCTGATGCGGTTTGATGACTGCTAAACAGCAGTCACTGATATGGTGTGGCAGTATCAGTATTGCACAATGTGTTGCTATTTGCTGAAAAGTAGCAGACTAATATTGCTATGGCTTATGCTTCTGTGTGTGTGTTTGTAAAAAATATCACAAATTTTTATCTGTGCACACACCCAGTAATGCTAGGACACATACATTATTCTTCTAGGTTTCAGTAAAAAATACAGCTAACAAGTAATTATATTTCAAAAGTAAGGCATAAAATATTTCAGAAAACATTCAGACACTTAGATCTTCTAGGATTCTGGTGGCCCATAATCTCCAGACTATATAAATTGATGCAGGAGGCTTCCTTAATCATCCTTGACTGTGTGGGGGGCTCCACAAAAGCTTTTGCTGGTTGGGGAAAAATAAGGAGCAAATGTGTTAATTTTATGATGATGCTCTTTAATCTGAGCAGGGCTGTGTTTTGACCCTGTTAGAATAAAGCTGATAATGGCCACTGCTCTTAACTACACCCATTCTAAAACCAGCCCTGCTTAGATGTGTGTGTACAGCAAACTATAATAGGTTATGTTGGGGCTGTGTGGAGATTTTGTATTTATTACTTCTTTAATTTTCATCACAGTCAAACCTTAGAGGTGTGTGCACAGGAGGTCAGTAAAGCCAATGTTTGGCCTAAGAACAGTGTGGTCATTTTTTGTTTTACTTTTCTGACAGACCTCACGTTAGGTTACTACAGCTTCTGTGGGGGCAGTGCACTGTCTAGCAGCAACAAAGTAGCATACATTACTGTAATCATTAGTTTTTTCACTTTCAGACAGTGACTTGTCTTTTTTGGGGGGAGGTTAGGGAGGCAGGCTATATTCTGGGATAGACCTGTGTATCCTCACAAAACTTGGCGTGTTAGTTTATTGTGAGCTGCTGTTTTGTCAGCTTTGAACATTTAGCCTTGGGCACAACTTAATAACTTCCTTGAAAGACAAAAAAAAAATGAAAATAAGACAGAAATTATTTTCTTACTCATAATTTTGGTTTAGGCCACTATTGGATTAAAAGGTTGAACATGCTCTAAAGTGCATCCCAGTGCATGTATAATACTATGGCTTCTTGGAGCCTAGCTTTATTTTGAGTTATTTCCCAAATGATTACTACTCTGCTGTCTTGGTTAGGAAAGGTGTGTTGAAAGGATGCCAGGAAAACTAAAGCTGGACTGAAACACTGAATTTCTTTCTTTGATCATAATTTCTGTTTATGCCATCATTGGATGAAAAGGTTGTGTAAAAAGGAAAAAAATAAAAATATAAATACACTTCAGAGCATATACAAAGTTATGGTGTCTAGAAAAAGCTGAATAATAAGGTAAAATGTGAGAAAAAAAAAAGTCATGTGCATCATATGGAGAGCCCAACATGGGGGAAAACAGAGCAGAGGACTAGATTGTGTGTGTGTGTGTGTCTGTGTGTGTGTGTGTGTGTGTGTGTGTGTGGAGGGAGAGGTCTGAAGCAGTAGGCCTAGGGTGCCATTTCACCCAAGTCCATACAGTTACATAGAGTTATTGTGATGTATCATTGTTGCAAATGAATGCCAGTGATTGTGAATGCCCCTTTGTGAAATGGGCCAATATAGTGTGGTACATTGACCTGTTGTAATGTAAGAGCATTGCAGCTACAGGTCAGACTGTGTGTAATACTCTTAAAAGCTTGTAGCATGAACTAAAAGGTTGCTTAGGAGGCGTGGCAGTGAGAAGGTGATACTTACACTGGAAGTGCCTAGGAGCCCCCAACTTGACATTTGCTGGGGGCCCCAAAAATGCTAACACATGCCCTGGTTTCACAGAGTGAATTTAGCCAGTTTAGTGTCTACACCGCAAAAAGTGAAATCTATGTAAGATTAAATATCTTAAATCAAGGAAATAATGTTTGTTTTCTTGCTTGACAAGATTTTACTAGTTATATATAAGAGAAGTTTGTTTCAAGCCATTTTGTCCTTAATTATCTTAATGATTGTTTAACTTGTTTCTGAGATTTTATTACTGATTCTAAGTAAATAAATGCTTAAAACTAGAACTATAAGATTTATAACCATGCTCAAGCATGCATAATTGGTTTGTTGTAGTTAGAATTTCTTATTTCAAGTATCTTTTTCTTTCACCTCTTCATTAATTTATTGCAAACATTCAAATAGCACAACATGTCTTTTAAGAACAGGCTTATCTGCTCAGTCAACCTTTATTGATGTAAGATATCTGAAAAATAAAGTTTTCCATTCATCTGGTTAACATGAACACAAGTAGAAATAATACATTTTATATGTGCCTTTTAAGCCACTCAGGGATCACCTTAGAAATATACGTCTACTTAAAGTAAAACATTTGTTGAAAAGTCTTAAACAGTACAAATACACAAATAATATCATAATCTCTACAAATAACAATGCAGTTTGTGATAGTAAAGGATACGATAGCTTGTGATTCCGATGACATGAAGAACATGCGGCTTGGACAGTGACATCACCAGAAAAATGCAAACAAAGCATTTCAACCATTTGTAACTAAATTTCTCCATTTTTACTTGAACATAGCAACTTTGCATACTGTTTTCTTTTTCAAAATATCCTTAGGGAAGCACGGTACTGGTAAGGTTATCACTCATACTCCCACTGCTGAGATTCTGGGTTTAAATCCCAGGTGGGTGGAGTTTCAATGTTCCCCCTATGTTTACGTGGGTTTATTCTGGGTACTCTGGTTTCCTCCCAAAGTCCAAAGACATGGAGGTTAGGTAAATTGGTGATGTGAAATTGACTGTGTGGATGATATGTGAGTGAGTGTTGTAGTCTGTGCCCTGCGATGAGTTGGTGCCTTGCCCACAGTGTACCCTGCCCAGTGCCCTATGCCCTCTGGAGATGGGCTCCCAATCACAGTGACGCTGAAATGGGAAAAAGTATTTTTTGATAATGTGTGCATGTGTGTGCATGTGTGTGTGTGTGTGTGTGTGTGTGTGTGTGTGTGTGTGTGTGTGTGTGTGTGTGTGTGTGTGTGTGTGTGTGTGTGTGTCTGTATGTGTGTGTGTGTGTGTGTGAAATATCCTCAGTAGCAGTCAATGTGAACTGAGAGACTTTATATCTGGGAACATACTATGAGTCATTTGAACTGTTGTACATTTCTATCATACCCCCAAGATAGTATTTGATGTGTACAAAAGTTTGGCTGTTGTTGAGAATTGTGTAATAAAAGGTAAAATCAACCAGTCTTTCAGCATCTGCGAACTCAGTGGCCTCTGCAAGGTGTGTGGCCTCCACTTGATAAGTCATGATGTTTCTGTCAAAGCAAATAGTTTGAAATTTATTTGATCAAATGGTTGATATTCCAAAAAATAAAACCTAGAATCAACAAGAAATATGTTTGTGACAAGTCCAAATTCTGGCATATTATCATTCTGTACTTTGGCAAAGATCATGGACTTCTGAGTTATGCATTTATTACCATTTATGACAAGCCACTTGAGTGAAACAGCATGGTTTACCTCATTTAAACCAAAGAAGTCCCTCAGTTTTCCATGTAAATATTGTAGATCTTCTACCTCCGATACAGGTCCCATCTCCCTTTTACTTGAAAAAATGGGGTGCACTGAGCAGTCAACATTTTGATAGCTTTCATATATTTTGTTGTGTTTCATCAAAGACTTGCAAATATTTTTGAAATTGAGTTTGGAGGCCCATTGTTTAAAGAAACAATGTTCAGACTCAAACCGCATATACATATGTCTGAACATTGAGCCCAATGATTTTATTTGTGATCATAAATGTATTATATAAGGACGGTTGGTGCAGTGGAGCAGCGGTAGTGCTGTTGCCTCACAGCAAGAGATTCTCCAGTTCAATTTTTGCCTGGGGTGCCTTCTGTGTGGAGTCTGCATGTCCTCCCTGTGTTTGTGTGGGTTTTCTCTGGTTCTCCAGTTTCCTCTCATGTTATAAAGACGTGTCTGGAGCATTTCTTCCCAGGCCTCTGCTGAAAATTGATTTTGTTCCCATTAGGATTTTCCTGGTTAACAAATGTTAAATAAATATAATGCTATTTAAGTGTAATGGTATAGTCTGGAAAAAAGCTCCTTCCAGTGCTTTAAATGATTTTCAATGAGCAACTTCAACCTAGACACAGTTGCAGTGGTTACAGGTGCAAATACTATTTGCACAATTTCTATTAGGTCACTTATCAGTTGGATATATTCATTGACTTTTAAACTCTCCAAAAGAAGTGGCAGTATTCTTAGCAACAAAAGCATTTTCCCTGATGATTGCTTTAGTTTTCCATCAGTTGAGGACAATGTACTAAATGAAATTGGGGATGGATGATCTCTAAGATCTAGGGGAGAATAAGGGAAACCAAGAATAGCAGAATTCACAGAGTCCAGATCAATTTGTCTTGACTGTACAAGATGATTCAAAACACGTTTGATTTCCAGTGGGGCAATACCTTCCAGAAATATATTCATAATGTCTTGTGGAGTTTGTTGCATGATATCAAAGGCTGGGAATTCAACTAACTTGCTCCTTCTGTTGACCCATATATTGTTTTCAGGCTGTTATGAAGTAAGTCTGTCTTTGCCTTTTCTATTTCATCACACTGTGTGACATGTTTCTGTAATGTCCTTTTTGTATATGCATCCTCGCTGAAGTGCAACTGCATGTCCTCAGCAGAACATTCACAGTGTCTGCTGTAGGCAAAGTCTACACCCTCTTTGAACTGACAAGTTCATGTTGTGCCAGGGTGTCTCCACAGACAGAAATCATGGCATCATATATTTTCTTCTCTCCATTAACAATTTGGATTTTAATCCCATTGTATAATGCATCCATGTCATCCTTGATTCTATTCAATATTACATCTACACCAGATTGACAAAGGTCTGCTGATCTAGCCATGGCAAGTAACTTGATAGCAGCCAGTTTAGACCTGCATTTTGGGTCTATATTTCCTAGGGTGTAGTACATCATGAACAACTTGTTTTAGATGCAAAGGATCCTAATAGATTATGGAGGTCTATTTCATTTGTGTAAAGTATAATATGCAATGCATTTGGTGCCTCAGAAAATAAAGAATGTGATTTTTAGAAGATCTTCATCAACAATACCATGAAAAAAAAACTTCCCTGCACCTCTGAAGTCCAATTTCAATCATAGATATAATCCTTGGGTGTGATAAGATGTTTTAGACTCTTGATTAATGGTACATAATGAAAAGATCTTTCTTTGATAAATAAGCCTCCACATTTCTTCTTGAATATGGTTCAAGTATTTGAATTTTCCTCTGTATCCAAATAGCTACACTTTTTAATAACACTGTCCTATTGAAATGTTGTTGCAACACAAGCAAAAGGGTCAATAAAATTGTCAAAAAGATTCATTACATCTTTTTCAAGTTGACCTGTTGTGCTTGCTGCATGCTTCTTTAGCACTCTCTCCACCTACTTCCTTAGGTTGTCCAGTAGTGAGGATTGGTACTGTTTGACCCCAGCAACAATATAATTCATTCCTTTCTGAAAATGAGAGAGAAAGATGGATGATATAATTGATCATGAACACCATCAGATGGGCCACTCTGGATGTGTGGCAATTACAGAACCTATTGTTTCTTATTTTAGCATGCATGCATACATGTTCATGCAGGTTAGAGAAGTCACTGCCTGCAATAAAAACACTACAGCAACATTCCTCTATTTGACAGAAGCCTAATCCGTATGAAAATTATCTATTTAATGTTGAATTAAAATACCATTAAAACCTTTTGTGTACATCACAGACAAATGAGGAAATATTTATTTTTTCAAATCCTGTCTGTTTCAGAATAAGAGCCCTAGGGTTTCAAGGGACAAAAAAGCTATGTTTGCAATTTGCAAAAGCTTATGTGCTATTGTATCTCAAAGGGAAACTGCAAGAAAAGACTGGAAGCAGCAGTGCCGAAGCAGCCAACCAGAGCAGGCATTGCTAGTGAGAGATCTTAACACCTGTCATAACAGATTTAACACATTCATTACATGAGGGACCAAACAGTAAGATGAACAAAGAACTATAACTAGAACCATCAAGAAGTATGCAAAATGCTCTGCATAATGTAACTAAGCAAATGTTCTCTTCTCTACAATTGTATCATACCTGTGAGAGATGATGGTTGTCTCTGGCATTTGTTACTAAAGCAGTGGCATGTGGCATCAGATCCTAAAGAAAGTGGAGATTTTAATGTAGAACATATAGGGAGGACATAGCTCATGACAAGTCTAATGTTTGTGACATAAGAGGTTGTATGAAGATTGAGGATCTATTGTTAAAGATTCAGTCTTTAACAATAGCCCCCAAATTTAATTCAATATTATTAGTATAGCTAATTACTTAAAAGTATGGTCCAGTTCAGTCAAATGCTGCAAGGTAAATAACTTAATTGTACTGTAACAAGTCTGTGTTGGTTAATGACCCTTTGTCCTTCACTTGAGTCATATGTATGGAGTTGCTGATAACTGATGCAGGGGTTAGATAAAAGCTGATCCCATTCAATATAGCAATAACCCACACCTGGGTGTGGGTAATGCTGGATTTGCCCACGGTTGGTGTGGTTTGGTCACGAGGGCGAAGCCCAAGTGGCCAAATAAAGACAACTGTGGGTAAATCCAGTATTAAACACACCCAGAAGTGGGTTATTGCTATTATACAATGACATTATTTAAGAAAAAAAAAACTTACTTTTCTTAAATAATGGCATTGTATAATGCCTCCTTGCTGCCCTTCCGCAGCTGTCTGGTATTCTGCAGCAGTTCTGATGTACTGTGCATGCTTATGCGTACGCAGTACATCAGAGCTGTGGGTGGAAGTAACGGAAAAAGCAAGATCTCCGTTGCTTTTTACAAAGTGTCTTGCTTTGTTAAAGGAGTTTAACATGGTTAGACAGCTTTAAAAAAGCAACGGAGAAAGGAAGATCTCCGTTACTTTTTTTAAAGCTGTCTCGCTATGTTAAACTCCTTTAACATAGCGAGACGGTGTCTAAAAAGCAATGGAGATCTTGCGTTCTCCGTTGCTGTAAAAAAAAGACTTATACTAATGGAAAAAGTCTGGGTGACCGGACCTTTTTCCATTAGTATAAGTCTGATTTACAATGTGCATGCTGACCAATCAGCATGCACATTTTGGAATATTAATGGGGGGGGGTCGTTGCTTAATGTCCAGTATACCACACATCAAAAAAGTATTATTGTTTGAAATTGAGCAGTAATCGTGTTTTTTCTTATTTTGATTATTTTCATATTAATCCAGCTAGTTAGGAGAGTCATTATAATTAAAATTATTGCGTTACTGAATAGTGCAGACAGGCTCCCCTTTGCACCCCCAGTTTGTACATCCTCCAGTTGCTGCCATCGCATCTACTCCCTCCTACCTGAGCTAAGGAGGTAAGGAAAATACACAAGATGGGATGAAGAGGTGTTTATCAAAATCTTTTTCTTTTAGTATTGCCGATGTCACCATGAAAAGTTTCATTTTATGGCCACAAAACAAAAGAAAAAGTGAAATTCTGATCTGCATTCAGTTGCCCAATTTAGTGAAATAACTGAGTTTTTATATGATGCACAGACTGTTTTATTCCCTATAGGTAATAAAATCTCTTAAAATTGTGATGAAACTGAGCTACTTATTTCTTGCCCTAGTACTTGGCTTTCCTCTGATTGCTGTTCACTTGGCCTGTTGTCTTCAACTAGGTGCTCAGGGTGTCTTCTCTTTGTGTGTTATTATTTATTTATTTATTTATTTATTTATTTACTGTATTTGTTAACTGGGAAAGTCCACTGGGCCTAGAATGAGCCCATTTTCAGTGGATGCCCGGGGAGAAAAGCTCAACAATAATTACATACAAAGAAAATATTAATACATAACACATAACAAAGAATATCAAGCAGTACTATTACACTGAATGAAAATAATAAAACAACAGTTTTATTACAATCATAGGTTCATAGGTTCATAGGTAGGTACTAGGCTATTGGTCCTAGGGTCTATATAAGACTAACCAAAAAGGTACCCTGGCTTTTGCCGCCCAAGAAAATTATTTTCCTGTGCCCCTGTCAAGCAGAGCCACAGAGGTGATCCCCGGGGGGAATATCCTATTTCACATCCAATCATCAAGATTTTTCTTGAAGAGCGCTAATGAGGAGCTTTGTTTGATATAGATAGGTAGTTTGTTCCAGAGTATGGGAAGTCCCTGGGACAGGAATCTATCCCCTCCAGCATGTTCTGTTTATTGTGGTAACAAGGTTTAGGTCCCTAGAGCGTGTAGCTCAGATGGATTGGGATTTTTTTAAGTGGAGCATGTCCACAGCTCTGGGTTTGACATAGCTTTGTATGTTAGGCAGAGATCGCCTTTGAGTAGGCGATATGCAACAGATTAAAGCTGGAGTTTTTTGAGATGGTCTACACAGAGCATCTGTTTAAGGCCGGTAATCCTCTTTGTGAGGTATTTCTATGGCCTTTCCAGTTGTTGTAGATGTCTTGTGAGGTACATACCAAAAGGGGTGTTGTACTCTATAATGGGTCTAATGAGTGATGAGTGGAGGGGAACAATGACCTCTTTTTTCCTGGATGAGAAACCTTTTGTGATGAGGTGTGCCACATAGAAGGATTTTCTGACTACTGTGGTGATGTGATTATCAAAGGAGAGACTACTGTCCACCTGTGTCCCATGTCTCCTATCACACTTTTGGTGTTAAGTAGACTACCACCTATGTGGTAGCTCATACGTACAGAGTTTTTTCCAAAGGCAATGACAATGCACTTTTTGACATTGAACTTGAGGCCATGGCTTTGACACCAGGCATCTATCTCAGTGAGTCCCTTTTGTAGGATGTCTACATCATTAGGAGTTTTGATTATGGCTCCTAGTTTGCAGTCATCTGTGAACGTCATTAGCCAAAGACCTTCTGTGTTAGCCTGTACTTCACAAAAGTAGATACCAAACAGAAGAGGACCCAGGACTGAACCCTGTGGTACTCCACTTGTCACTGGTCTGAAGTCGGAGTTGGAGTCTGCTACTTTCACAGTGTAGGATCTGTCAGTGAGCCAGTTGGCAACCCATCTTGTGACATAGGGATGTATACCTAGTTTAGGAGTTTATCTATAATTCCAGAGTGGGGGATGGTGTCAAAAGCCTTGGCGAGATCTAGATAGGCCGTGTGAACCACCTTGCCCTTGTCTATGGCTTTGGTGACTACTTCAAAGAAGTCTATCAGGTTTAGGAGACTTTCTGCCTTTTACAAACCTGAACTGGGTGGGGTCCAGAGTTTGGAGATTATCAATGTCTTTTTATAAGTTCCATGATGATACGTTCCATGGCCTTGCAGACCAGGCTCATTAGGCTAATGGGGCAGTAGTTCCCAGGGCTGCTGTGCACCATTCAGTGGGCACAAAGCCTGAGGTGAGGCTATGATTGAACATGGTGCTTCGGTGCGGTGCCAGTTCATTCTGTAGTTCATGCAGAATGCAACCTGGGATATTGTCAGATCCCATGGATGCTGTGCTCTTGTCTTTGGAGAGTGTCGTTTTTACCTGTACAGACGTGATGACAGGAACTTTGCATTCTTCTGGTATAGAAATGGGCCCTTTAGGAGTGAGAGGGGGGTAAAGTTAGCACTGAACCTATCTGCCAGGATGTTGGCAATATCAGTTGGTTCTGTATATTTAGTGCCATTGTGCTGTAACTCAGAGCAGATCTGAGTGTTGCCATTGATATTTTTGACATAGTTATAGAATGCTTTGTGGTTGTCTTTAGAATCAGTGGAGGTTTTGTTTTCATAACTAGCTTTGGAGGATTTTATGAGGGATCTCAGTTTCTTACTGAGGCTGACCAGGGAGTTCCTCCAATCATGGGATTTTACTCTTTTTTGCAACAGTTTCTTTCTTCTTTTGTAGAGTTTGTTTATGGCAGGGGACCACCAGATTGGCTTCCTTTTTTGGAGGATAGCATCTTGGTTCTGTTAGGGATAGCACAATCCATGCATTTGTGTAAGTGCTTATAAAGTGCATTTGTGTAGGATTCAGCAGTTGTACCTCTATTGTCCGTCTGCATGGGTGTTGCGAAGTTTGCCACTTCTGTCTTAAGAAGCGTGAAGTTGGCTTTGGAGAAATTATTTACGGTGGTTTCCCTAATGGTGGTTGGGGGCGGGATGTGGATGTCTAGGGTGATTAGCTTGTGGTTGGATCTGACCAATGAGGAATTGACCTCAGGTGTTGAAAATGACCAGGTCTAGGATATTGCTGCCCCTGGTGGGGGTGTGGATAAGTTGATCCAAGGCATTGGAATTTATGAATTCCAGAAAACGTTGAGCAAAAGAGTTGGTACTTGAGTTGTTTTCCCAGTTAATGGTGGGGTAGTTGAAATTGCCCATTATTAGGGTGATGGGTTGTACCCTAATATTTTCCACTGTGTATCAAGAAATGAGGATTGGGAGTCCTGGGGCATAGTGGGGGATCTGTAGCAAGTTACAATTTGGATTGCAGTCTTGCCCAGAGTTAGTTGCAATTGGATAATCTCGGATGCATTATGCTCAGCAACTAGCCTGGAGGCGTGGATATCCTTAATGAATATGGACACGCTTCTGCCTTTAGTGTTTCAGTCCAGGTTAGGTGGCTGAAAGGCGTGGTATGAATTATAGCCTGGTAATGCAGAGGAGCTCTCTGGAGCCTTGAATCAGGTCTCTGTCACTGCACAGATGTCGATGTTCTCCATTTTACGGAGTGCCTCAAGTGAATGCATTTTGAGGTTTAGACTTCTAGCATTGAGTAGCATTACCCTCAGATTTTGCTTGCTTGTACCTGTTATGGTGGTGAATTTGTCATTTGAACCTTTCCTAAAAAAGGCACTATAGGGGTGGCAAGAGCCTTAGCCAGAATCTGGAATCCCAAGGCTGACAAGTGCAGGCCATCTCTGGCAAAGCATCGTGGTCTGTCGATCATGTCATCCCAGGCAGACAGATACTGGATCCCCTTAGAATGACACCAGAAGCTTAGCCAATTGTTGAAGTCAATCATTTTGTCCTTGTTCTGTGGTATCATTCTGGGTGATGGCAGGATGCTACTCAGGGCTAGGGTCATACCTGCCTGGGCTACAAGATCAGAGAGCTCCTCCATGTCTCTTTTCATGTAGTCCAGGGAGGTACATATCAGGTCATTCACACCAACATGGACAATGATAGAGTCATATTTGCATTTGTTGTAGAGTGACCTGAGTGCGTGTGTTATGTGGCAGATCCTGGCACCCGACAGACAGTTGACAGTAACTTTCTCCTTGTTTAGCCTGGTGAGTGGAACATCAGTGTGCCTGACTATAGAGTCACCTATGACTAGAGTGTTGGGTATGTTGTTATGCCTTATGGGCTGTGGTTGAGTGGCACACTGACTTTGTGGGCTATGTGTTATTTGGGTTGTGTCGGGGGTGGAGGTTGATTGTGTTTCTGCTTTGGAGGTCTCTGTTGTTGAGCAGATTTTTATTGAGAGCCTCCATGAATGTAGGTGTGTGTTTTTATGTGTTTGTTTTAGTGTTGTAGATTTTGAGGGACTATGTGATGAGTGTGGTGTGGTGCAAGTGTTTACCTTCTCCTCTTGACTGTCTTGTCCAGTTTTGGGTGAAGAGACCTTTGCTTCCAGTTTGGCTATATAAGTGCATCTCTGACAGGTTGTAGTGTTGGGTGGTAGGAGGAGAGGGTTGTTTGTGTACATGAGGCAATTGCTGCATTGCCCCAAGATGCCCAGATTCATCAGGTAGACAGGAGAAAACACCGGGAGCCGACCCTTAGACATGCCTGGATAGGTGCTTATTTACTAAGTACTAAAACTGTTTTCCTCTAGACAAGTGAGGAAAGTTGAGTGCTGTAGTAATTGTAGCTTATTTGGTGCTTACAATGAGTTCTGAACAAGTGCTGAGCTCAAAAAACTGATTTTAGTGCTAAAACTAAAAAAACTGCTAGTTCTAAGGGAAAATTTGAAGAACAGACTTTATGGCACCGGGAATAGTTTAACCCTAGCTAATCAGCAATGCATAAAGTGTATTTTTTTAATATAACAGTACCAAATGAGCAAACTGATTTAAACAAAGTAACCAATTAACCAATAAAAAGCTAAAAACTAAGCCCCATTCCAGCAGTCTTTGATCAGACAAGTTCTAACTCCACACTCCTGCCACTAGGATGCAGAGGAACCTTCTCCAAAAAAAGATGGTCTGGATTAGTGCTCAAATTATATAAACAAAGCTAGATTCAGCAGGTCTGCATTTAGTCTATGCTACAGCAAACAAGGCGTACCAGTTTCAGAAAGAAACAGTTAAAGTAAGCAGGTACAATAGGCCTTTAACCAGAAACTCCCAGCTCAGAAGGGCAGAATCTAACCTCTCCTCCCAGAAGAAGTGCAGACCATACCTTCTTAATATAAAATAACTGGCCCGAAGCCCAAGTGCTTAAACCAGAACTAATATACTTTTAGAATAACAGACACTAAGCCTTCAGTCAGCAATTCCCAACTTAGAAGGATGTAAGCTACCTGTCCTGCCACAACAGTGCAGACCACAAACCTTCTTAATGTAAAACAACTGATCTGAAGCCCAAGTGCTTAAACCAAAAGGCTTAGAATAACAGTTACAATTTAATCAGGCTACTACCAAGCAGTAATAAATGGAGCAGAATAAATAAAATTGAATAATTTTAAGAAGATGCAAAAGCAAAATAAAGTGCAGTTTTTTTAGTAAAGTGCAAGGAGAGAGGAAGAAGGAGCAGAAAAATTCAAGGGTAAGAACATAAGTGGGTTGGCCTTCTCAAATGTTCTCTCTGTATTAAGTAGAGTGAACACCAGACTGGGAGGGGTGTCCCTGATCAAATTTACAGTAGTGGCAGGCAACTGCAAAGCCACCAACTATAACAACACTACAAGAATAGGGTGGGAGGGAGGGGGGAAACAGTTTCAGGACAGATGAGAAACATAAAACAATGCCAGTAAATATATAAAATAATTCAGTCAGTAATACAATAATTCAGTCAGGCAAAATTAAGACAATGCAGAACTCTGAAAGGTTAAAATGCCAAGAAATATACTTATCAGTCAGCAATATTTCCAGATTGTTTGAGAATCACACTCCAGCCAGAACACCAGGAGTTTCCAACAGTGTATGCAGGAATTTACAAACAGAAACTATTTTCAAATCAGCAAGCCTTGAAGCAATCAGATAACACAAAAGCTGTTAGACCAGTTTTATAAACTTCACCACAGGAGTAGGGGGAAGCAGCTTCAGGACAGATGACAAACATAAAACAATGCCAGAAAATATATAAAATAATTAAGTCAGGCAAACAATAATTCAGTCAGGCAGAATTAAGACAATACAGAACTCTGAAAGGTTAAAATGCCAAGAAATATACTAGCAATATATTTCCAGATTGTTTGAGAATCACATTCCAGCCAGAACACCAGGAATTTCCAACAGTGTATGCAGGAATTTACAAACAGAAACTATTTTTAAATCAGCAAGTCTTGAAGAAATCAGATAACACAAAAGCTGTTAGACCAGTTTTATAAACTTTACTGTCGACTAATCAGAAACACAGTGACAAGCATGATTTCCATTAAGAGAGCATCTGGGGATGACTTCCAGTACCCATGCAGCTGTGAACTCACTGTAATGGCAAAGCATCTCACAGAGTACTACCCAAGGCTGTGGGACAAATCTGCACCCAGTGGATCTCAGTAGGTATGTCAATAGACTGCTATTCAAGTTTCCAAATGCAGCACTGTGTACTTGCCCGACAAAGTATAAACATTTGACACAGGTGTGAGGCGGTGTTTTATATGTAAATCAGGCCAACACGTCTGTACCTATTAATTTCTGGATTCAATTTTATCAAATGAGATTTGTAACACTAATAATTTTGTTTGTCTGTTTCTTGTTAGGAATCAGTGAAGAAGCAGCCGTTGAAAAGGGTTCAGAATATGATTACCCCCAAAAAGAAGCAGGGGTGACCCCTTCAAGAAAAAGACCACAACGCCTTAGCTTTCAAAACAGCCAGGAGATGTCCACTGATGAGACTGCTGACTCTACCACCTCTGTGATACAGAGATCACTACAATGTAGTACCCCAGAGCTTGACCAGTTGGATGGTAAGAACATAAACAGAAATATAGTGTTGTATAAATGCAACTTCTACAAAGAAAACATCAAATTTCACACTATATGTTAATTGCAATTACAGATAGTCTAAAGAAGCAAGCAAGACATTATAAAATTCTGCAGGAGATGTACAAAAGCAAAGTCAAACCCAACAAGAAGGATGTTTCACAGCTCCTGGACCTTGAATTCCAAGCAAGACCTGCCTTCATTGACTCAGATGTTACTAAGAAGCAGGACACGCCTACCAAGATTCTTCAAGCATATCCTTGCTGCAGGGAACTGGATCATGTAAGCAAATGTGTTAATTTTAAGTAGACCTGTATGTAACCAAATTCTAAATGAGATATGGTGTAGCAATATCAGCTAGTGACAATATTAATGAATATAGAATGAAAGATGCAACATGTACTATTTTTGAATATCCACAAAAATATTCAAGCTTTTGATCTGTTCTGGCTCATCCTTACTTACCCAGCTATAACTGTTATATATGTTTGACATTGCACTCCCTCTCTTTGGCTGTGTGTGCATGTCAGATTATGGATGAGCTCTGACAGATCCTTGATCGAGGGAATTCCTATTTGACTGATCTACAGACCTGCTGGGGGACCTTTTATGAGAAGGCACAGTTTTATGCAGTATTCAGAAAGCTCATGAAGCCATCTTGCTGGACAAAGGTAAATTATTAGCTCTTATTTGCTTCCATGCTCTTGTTTGCTTCTGCAAACCTGGGCTTATACCGCCATACTGTAGGTAACATTCTGAGCATGGATAATAAGTACCTCCTACTATAGGTCTGTGAAACATATGGAAAGTATTGATTTAGTCATGTATTTCAATTCGTTTTTTAATGGTATGTACACTACAACATGCACTTCCAGTTCATTCTTGACTATTGAGACTGGGCTACCACCACACAATAATTGCCTCAACCCTATAAAAAAATGAACTCTTCATAGGTCTCAAAGTGTTTCTTTATCACTGAAGACTTTACTGCATGCAAATAAAACTCCAATATAAATATCCTTTGATTTAGATATGCTGTATTGAGTATAGAAAAGGGTATTGAATTTCAATACTTATTGGCATTGTATCAAAATTTTAAATTTCTTGTATCATGACATCTCAACCTCCTAAGTGTATACAAAAAAAATCTGAACTACTCTGTGGTTTTGAAAACAACTGGCCACAGTAAACTCGATGAAGGCTTTACCAGACATGTTCCCATCAACTGTGGCTCCACCCAAGAAGTTACATTCAAGTGTGGCTATGCTTCACCGCCTTAAGGTAAGAAATGTGTGAATTATTCATAATTTATATATTGCTTCAGCATAAATTACAATGAATCATTTTTGTGGTCATAATCTTTTTATTTTTTTTTCCTTGTTTTGGTCAGTGCAAAGAAGACCCCCAACACCTTTATTCAGACAAGGCCATTCTTCAGTCCTGTCATGATTGTCTGCAAAACCAACTGCTTACTGGCCATTGGAACTATGCCTTTGATGACCTTCCCAAAAGAGGACATTTATGAAAGTGTGATGTATCTCATGGTATGTTATTCACCTTTCACCTTACATATCCTAAGTGCATTGCGACACTTCTCTCTGTGCTGCAGACTGAAGTAGTGTCAGATGCCATCCATGACCGTGACATGGCCTCTTCATATAGAAAAATTATGGCTGAGTAGAAATGCACAGATCCTTTTTTTTTTCATTCCCATTTATGATTGTGTCCCTTGTAGTGCAAGACATAACAAACTTCAAATTTGATTTCATCTTTAATTGTTTGGCAGGGTGTTGGTTTAGTTTGCTGCTTGTCTATTCATAAGGTCACTATATTTGATATATTGCATATGCTGACATTCTCATTTTTACATTGAGCAATTGCCTTGTTTCTGCATGTTGTTCTGCCATACATGGCTCTGGAAAAATAATTATTTAAGCAGTCAGTCAATTTGTAGTATAGTATACTTTTCTCTGGAAATTCCAGGGTATTTTTGTCTCATTTCAAGACATTTAATCAGCACTAAATGTTAAATTCAGGCACCATTTCCTACAATTTTAGACAAAGGGGCTTATCTTTTGCTTTGCATCTAAAAAATAATTGGTTTTAGTCGGGTTGCAATGGTTTAAGATATAATTCCTAAAAATGTTTCAAGACAATGGCTAGCACTTTCTAATTTAAGCAAACTTTCATATGTATTCAGAAAATAAATCTTAATTTGTTTTCTTTGTATTAAACAAATTTACTTGTTTTAAGTTTGAATGCCCTAGTTTTAAGATGTCCATGGGGGGGTTGGATGCTAGAAATATTTGCTTGTTTTAAAATATACTTGGCAAGTGAAATTTTCCTGTTCTGCTGGCAGATAATTTTACTTATTTTAAGTAATATTTACTTCATTTTCTATGTTTTTACTTGTTTTTGAGAACTGAGTTTTTGCAGTGTAGCTGCCAACATACCTCTCAACCATAACAAATTCCTCGGTATTTATTGGTTTTTGAGGACAAAATAAAGGGGTGCTATGAATTCCTGCATGGCCCCTTCAATTCCCAATTTTCCCAGCTGTTTTTTCAATTTTTTTTGCAAAGTTATTACTGATATCATCACGTGCAGGACCATGCGCGATGACATCAGCTTCATAATACAGACTTTCAGCTTGTTGGAATTGGCTGAGGGCTTCAGGGGTGTATACTACTGTTTCTGTTTACATTTTCCATACATGCCATGTGCACCCGTGGTTGCAACATGGATCTATTCTATTGCATTGTGGAAGTTAGCACTGCCAAGAGTCCCTCTTTGATGTGTTCCCAGGACACTGTAGCACAAGCCCACTGGAACTTTTAACTTTGCTTCAGATGGTGAAGAGAAGGGGTTTCTGTGAGTTGGAGTCTAGAGCATGCACTTCTTGTTGTCACATTGGGCATTCGCATTTGGGACTCTGCTTGTCTTCTAAAGATAATCACTGCATTATTGGGGTTATTAAAATAAGGAGCAGACCTATAGAAAAAGGGATGTTTGCATGAATTGCGTCTGATGTCAGACGTGCTATTTTATAGCGTTTAGACAATGTCATCTACAGTGTGTTAACTTCAGGGTGAGATGATATTTCTGTTGCTAGTCTCTCACATAACTGTTAGAGGCTTACTGTCATTGAAGTAAACCATTCTGGGCAGCTGTGTTGTGGGGATTCATAAGCTGGATTGTATTCTGGCCAAAGTTAGAAAAATAGTAAACTGCTTATAAGCTTGTATCAGCTCACTGTCTTAAATGCTTAAACGTATTTTATTTTAGGTAGGTGAAAATTGTTAGGATTGTTGCAGGCTTCTCATGTATTTCATGTGGTTTTACTGTCTGGCAATTTATTGGCCTAGTCGTTATGTTAGCGTGGTTTGCTTTTTGCCCAGCATCTCATCTGCCGTGCTTCTCTTTTGGACATTTTTCATCAAACTGTTAAATTTTGCAGTTATTGAAATGTTTTGGCATGCCATTCTGAGTGATTTGTTTTTCCTTAAACTGGAAATGGAAAAGGTAATTTGAAAAGGTTGATGCTACATATGTGTATAGATTTCTTAAGACTATTATGGTACTCTCTCTATTACAGCACATACAAATGTGTATTAAGAAATGGCAGAGTACTATAAATGGTGATAATTCAGCATCGCACATTTAAGTGTCTGGTAGTTGATGCGATGGGTTATGGCTATATGCTGTAGCCTGTAGTCTTGCGGTACAGTGTTTGATTCCTTCATCCCTGATTTGCCTACTGTGTGACCTTGAGCAAGTCAGTTAGATATTGTTACTACCTCTCTTAAAAAGGGTTTGTGCATCTAGTGGGCCTACCTGGTCGGGCATCTATGCAGTTATACAGGTTTGATTTAATGGATGTTAGTGCTACTTTCAGGGGGGCCATTTGTTCCAAAGGTGAGTTGGCATGAGGGTGGCAAATTGGAGTCCCCATCACATTTTTTTAGTCTCGTAGTTCTGGTATTAATAGAGCTGTTTGACTTATGAATATAAATGGAAATTTAAGATGCTGGGGTATCTAATGACATGAAACACTTAGCAAAGATAGCCCCACAAGAGCAAATAGAGGGTCTTTCTTGGTTACTGAGAGACTTTAGGCCAACAACTTTTCTTGGTTAGGAACCTTTCTGGCCTTTCCAGTTTGATAATGTATTTAGAAAAATGTGTGGAAGGAGGCATTATCTGCAAGTTTGGTTAACCAAAAGTCCAGATTCCCAGTCTGGAAACCGGAGAAGCCCTAGTATTGAGCCGGGTGCACACAACTAGTTATTGTTTGTTTCTTAGTTTCCTAATCTTCCTGAAAAGACACTTATTTTCAGTGGCTTCCAAAACTAATTTAAGTTTATAATTTGCCTTGCTAGTAATAGTTTTTAGTTCCTTACTAAACATTTAGATATTGTTGAGGTAATCTTTTAATATGATAAATTTTAAGTTTATGGTATGACTTTTATTTTTTTATTCTTTTTAGTTTAGTTGGTGACTTCTCATTACATTTGACTGTAGTAGGTATAGACAGGTCTAGGCATTTATGGGAGATGATTTGTATAAGTTGATGTCATTGTCTGGACTGGTAATGATGCAAGTGAATTCGGATAATTCAGCATAGCATTTAAGACATCGTTTGTCCTTCTGGAGTTCTTGAAGTAATTATTGGCTACAGAGGTTTTAGAGATTTTGAAAGTGATAGTTTACATGTTAATGGTCACATTTCTCCAGGGAGAAGCTAGAGGGGGTGGTCCGTGAAGTGGCTGTCTTAGTTAACTAGGGCTAGGTGAAGATGTCATGTCCTGTAGTTGGTTTTAATTGTCTTTTTTACCCCAAGGATTTTAGTTATGAAGTCTTGCAATCCCTGAACATACTTGAGTTTGGAGGTATAGGTTCTCCCAGTTTATTAAGAGGTAGTTGAAGAAGCCTTCTATTATGAAGTATTTCAGTATCCTTTACCAAATATTTCATTGAGTCTTGTGTTATCAGGCAGCATGGGAGGTGTGTATTGGGCTATGAATTTACTTTGTTCTGGGAAAATTAGAGTTAAAGACTTAAACCTTGCCTGTGATATAAATAGGACCTGCTGGAGAGATAGGTATGTATCCCAGAGACTACCCCATCTATGGAACAGGCTCTCTATCAATGTGAAGTAGAGTTTCTCCCTAACCCAATTCAAGTGCAACCTGGACAATTGGATGGGAAACTGGAAATTCATCCCTGGTTTGGCATGTGTGTCTCTAATGGGCACAGATAACCTGCAAATGATTCATCTCCCAGGCCCAAGTATTTTCTTTTATCAGAGGCATGTGCCTTTTAAATTAGTGTAAGGGTCTGAAGATGTGACTTGCATTCCTCTCTACTTTTTAGAGCAGGAAATCTGGACAAAGCCTAAAATAATGAGGAACAAAGGATCAAAAATAAGGACAGATTTTAAAGACTGCTCTTATAAACTTAAAAAGTTGCTAAAATAACATGATTTGTGTGCCCACTCCCCACCCCTTACATTTTTGGCTTTATCACTAACTGCTGAGTGCTGACTGCTGTGCTAACAGTTTGAGAAATATGTTGTCTGCACTTGTTTTTGTTCTTGAAAGCAATTCACCAGCTGATACACAGTGTAGTACTTGTTAGAAAGAATCAGTTTGATTGTTTTATATGTGTAGTAGTAGACTAGTTAGTACAAGTTTTTTATATTTTTATATGAGAATTGTATTTAGTTTTATACAAGGTCAAAGCTTTATACAAGTTCAGATGTTAATAATATAAATAAAACAGTTTTGTTCCGGTTTATATTTTGTGTTATTTAATGAAGACGGCCGAAAAGTGCAGCCACAGTTAATTTTATTTTTATAAAAGAAAATTGTATTTTAGTTTTGCACAAGTTCAAATATTAATATAAATAAAACTATTATTGTTCTCATTATTTTGTGTTTTTCGTGCTCATATTTTGGTCATCTGTTCTGCAGTTTGCGTTTAAAAGTTGGTATCCCACAATTCCACTGGAGTGGGCAGGGATACATAATTATGCATGCAAATTTTATGTTAATCAGTGTACAGATTTGTACCTATTTTTCATGGGCCTTTGTCCAGATTTTTGATGTTTCCAGGGTGAGAGGTATGGCTGCCAAATGTAAAGCAGCATAACAGTACTTCAAAATGTAACCATTATTAAATTGGAGAAAGGAATTTATGACAGAGCCAATCAAAACTACAAACTTTACTGGAGCTGAACAGCAAACAGATTGCAAAGAAGATTCACAGGAGTAAGTAGCACTGCAGTCCTGAGAACTACACAGTTTGTAAGCTGACACTTGTATTCTGGCCAATTCTACTCTTACCACAAAAAGAGCAAAAGGTGGGAACATGCCACTCTTGGTAGTTTTGCAATTAGTTTGATGGTGAAGAAAGCTTGAATTACCTAGGAACAGCACAGTCAGAAAACAAAAAGTACAGGAATCACATAATGACAACAAGAGACTGAGTTTAAAAAATACTGTCTTATGACAGGTCACTATGACTATATGACTGGTTATCATAACTGCATTAATTAATTAGAATAATTGCAATTTACATTCCTTATCATTCAGGTTCATGGCTGCATCAGGCATCTTAGAAATGTAGAGGGCAGACAGCTTGGTGTAGATGAAAGGCAACAAAAACTCTTTATCCAGCCACTGGTGATCATTACTCCAGGAGCAAAGGGGAGTAGGGTGAGCCAATAAGTTCAATATAATTACTGCAGTGGTCTAAACAGGCACAAGGACATTAACTAAATGCAAGTATGCAAGTTTGACTTTTAAAACAGAAATTGGTTTGCTGATGTTATTGTGTGATTGGGCAAGTCATGGGCTCTATTGCATACAAGAAATGCTAATGTGGCTTTACATCCAGCATAGTCGGATACAAAAAACTGATCTGGTGTAAACATAATAAGTAAGGGTATATTTTTAATGTTTCAAATGGTAGTAAGAGATAAAATACATTACTCTCACCGAAAGCAATGGAGTAAAATATTACAATGCTAAAATTCCATAATGTGAGATCACTATATAGAAACACTAAAATATTCACTTTTACTGCAGAGTAATATTAAGCAGTCCTGCACTATAGAACAACAAAGATAAATTCAAAATATGGGAGCTTTCTATTATATAAGACTACTGTAAATTTAATGAAGTATCAGTAATCAAAGCTTGGCACACACAAAAGATTTTCTCTTGCCCTCAGCTTGCTGGCACTGACCAGGTTTAGCCAGCTTAGATTTCAGCTGCTCAATGTAAAGTGACCCAAAAGTAGTTGAAAAGGTATCAGTCATAAAAATGAAACTTAGAAATTATTCGCTGAAGAGACTCAGTATCTGAACATTTCAATTAATGAGCAGATGGATGAAAAGCAAATGACTTAGTTCAACCATGTTAATAATGTTAGAAAGTCAATGTGCTGCAAAGGAAATGCTGCAGAAAAATTATTTTTATAGAAATCTCTGCGCAGGAAACTGCCAGAGTTATACACTGCAATCAGAATAAGAATGTGAAATTTATTCAAAGGTTCACAACCTGAAGCTGAAGTTATTGGTCAAGCAACTCATCCAAGGACCCGTGCTCTATAAAAGATCTCACATATGTTTGTATAGGACAAATAAACCAAACTTCAAGGAAGATGGAGCAGCCAGAACTGTCTGAACCAATGCCTTCATAAGAAAAGAGAGTTTTTCAGGAACATGAAAGCCAAGAGTAGCAGAGAGAAGGTTCTCAAGTTGTGTCTACAGGAAAAGTTCAGTTGCAGCATAAACTGCCCCAGAAAGACAATCAGATGTGCAGAACAATTAGAATATTGTAGATTTGAAAGAACATTCAAGAAAATCAAACACACATATGGACAATTCAGGACTGGGTAATTATTCTAAGAATTGGAAATTGCACTTATTGATGTCAACAAAAAGTATTGTCTTGTATTGTCTAATATTAGAGCCTATCATATCTTTAGTACAAAGTTAAGGATAATTTAAATGTCCAATGTAACATAATGCAAAGTGCCTCAGGGAGTGTATATAAATTATGTTTGTTGTATGGCTAGAAAAAAAAAAAGAGTTTACAGCATATGGGAATATATGTCTTTAAATATGCTAATGCCTAGCTACAGGAAGTGCATGTCATGTCATTTTTGCAGGAAAGAGTTAGAATGAAGATCTATTGGAACAGTGTTTATTTTACTTATTCAACACCCCTGAAGAATATGCAAATGTTAAAGTTCACTCCTCCTTTAACATGTTTTATTAAAGTCACTATCGATTCTCAGCTAGAGCGTCTTCTGTGTGGAGACATGCGTGAATGGGCGTACCTTCGTTGAAGGTTTTGCGTCAGGGCCGGCAACTAGGCACGTAAAAATCTACTGCCAATCATTAGCGGACCCGAGTTCCACTGTGGCGACCCCTAACCGGGAAGAGCAGAAAGACTCAACAGCAACTGTTGTTTAAAAAAATTACAGGGATTAATTATATTATAATTTTAGCAGAAAAACTAGAAGATTTACAATACAGCAAACATGCTTCTTTTTCATCTGGCCTGATACATCACTCTTCTGTCTCAAATCATAATGTCATCAGACTCACTTGACTACCTGCTATAGATCATAGGAGACCAAAGCCTTAATAAATATGATATTGCTTTAGTCACAATACATAGCAAAAAAAGATGTTTTTTACTGCTTTCTGGGGACTTGAAACAAAGAATACCATGAAAATATTCCAGTCAATGATATTTAAATATTCCTGGGGAATCAATAAACTTCGCCCAAATCCTTATAGGAGTTTCTGTATTAAAGTGATGAGTAGCAGTTCTAATTGCATATTAATGCTGTTGTTACTCATGCTTACACAAATATGTGACATTTCTTGGCCAGCAATGGTGTTGCTGGCCAGGAAACCATGCAGAGCAGCATGAAAACAGAAAGAAGATGCATGCAAGTTTACCAATGGGCAAACCTGCTCAGTAAGATTAAACAGACAGCCACGATAACTACCAGGGGTGAAAATACTGCAGTAACAGCAGTATTATCACATTAAAGAAAAATCTACCCAATGCAATATACACTACAACAATTATTTGCAGAATGAACTAACAGATGGGTAGTCACCAGCAAAGGTGAATACATCTGAAACATAACACTAGGCAGAGAAAGTATACTGATGAAAATAGGCACAGACATGAATGATAGTAATGAAGAAAGAGGAAGAGAGCAAAAAATATGGCAATGTGCCCAAGATAGGATATGTCAAGGTATGTACACTTCCAAGCAAGTCAGTAGCATAACATTAAGCACATATGTAGGTAACACAGTACGTCTCCTGTGCCAGTTTTATATTTATATCATTACACAGGATGTGTGCGGCACAGTGATGCAGTGGTGCAGTGGTTAACGTTGTCACCTCACAGCAAGAGGTTCTCTGGTTCGATTCTCAGCTGGGGTGCCTTCTGTGTGGAGTTTACATGTTCTCCCTGTGTTCTCGTGGGTTTCCTCCGGGTACTCCGGTTTCCTCCCACATTCCAAAGACATGCATCTGGAGCATTTCTTCCCAGGCCTCCACTGAAAACAGGCTCTGTGGAACCTAGTCGGACTTTCCCAGTCAACAAATGCTAAATAAATAAATAAATAAATAAATAAATAATATATGTGACAGTCACACAAAGTTAAATGTTAATAGAAATGAATAGTTGTGATATAAATATCACTGATATTTTAGACTTTGTCCAGATTTCTTGTGCTAAGAGGTGGAGAGGTATGACTGTCAATATTCTATAACAGGAATTCACCACCCATTCCCCAAAATGACCTATTTTTTTGGGGGGGGTTTAAGAGGGACAGTGTTAAGCCAGGTGCTGAAATAAGGGGCAATCCTGGCCATTTGAGAGGTTTGCCAGACACATAAGCCACAAGCCACACCTGTAAGAATCAAACTCATACCAATAATGTTGTCAGTTAGCTGTGTATTTACTGGGTGCAACACATAAAGATACATCACACATGCATCTTGTAGAACACTTTGAATGCAACTGTGCACTGTCAAATCCTAATGGGTATGCATTCCAAAGAATAGCTCTGTATGGCTGACATGATGTGTGGGAGTTCACTGTGCCAAATATGATACACATGACTAAAACTTACTTGGCCGACATAGCTATCAGTCATATGGATAACAACACTTACAAACATCACACTAGTATGACTGGATTCCCTGTACACAGCTAGGTATTGCATGCATCTGCCACATGTAATGTCAATGGATATTGTTTGAAGCATCTGCAATTGTTGTGTGAATTAAGACGTGATCTGTGTGATGGGGACCAAGTACAATGAAATTATAACATCCTTTGATCTGGATGCCATGCCCATACTTTTGAGTTGTGCCATATAGAAGGGATCTGTCACCATTGTGGACACATGGTGGTCAAACATCTGATTACTATTTACCTGAGTACCCAGATCATGTACCACTGGGTCTACTTGTAGGGGTATGCTGTCTGTATTGTAATTAGCTTGGGTATTTGCTTTCCAAAAGGGAATAATAATGCTTTATTGGCCATTTAGTGTGTCTCCATGACTCTGGCAACAGTCATTCATTTGCTTTTTTTTTACTTTGTGTAGTATATCAATAGTATTAGTGGATTCAAGGACTGTCCACAGTTTGCAGTCATCTGTAAAGTTATTCAGACAAAGGTTGTCTAAGTTTGCCCTAACTTCTGGGAATTAAATACCAAACAGGAAAGGGCATCGTAGAGAATCCTGTGGTACTACCCTGGTCACTGGCCTCTTGCTTGAGGTGAATTCATACACTTTGACAGTATGTGCCCTGTTGGTGAGTCATTTGATTACCTACTTGGTGACATATAGATTTATGCCCAGCTAAGACATTTTCTCTGCAATACCTGTGTTTATATTTGTGAAAATGACTGGGTCAAGTCAGATTAGGTAGAATACACAGTCTTTCCCTCATTTGTGGCCTTGGTGACTTTCTCAAAGAAGTCAGCAAGATTTAACAGACATGATCCAGCCTTAATGAATCAAAAATGGGTTGGGTACACAGTCTAGAGATTACCTGTGTTCTTGTTGATAAGGTCCATGATAATTCTTTCTATGGCCTCACAGATGAGGCTAGTCAGGCTTATGTGCCTATAACTCCCTGTGTTGAGTGATGGTCCACTCTTGTTCAGATGAATAAATGTTGCTGTCTATCATTCTGCATGTCTGGAGGCTGTGGTTAAGTATGGATTCAACTGTGCCTGCTAGGTCAGGTTTTCAGTTATTGAAAAGGCAACCTGGAATGTTCTCAGGGCCCACTGATTCTGTGTTTTAGCCTTAGAGAGCACATAAATGATCTGCTCTCCTGAGAAAATAAGCTGAGTAATGTTTGCACGTATACTCTGTGTGATGACCAGAGGGGACAGGATGGTGAAAGCAAATAGGACAATCCAGTGACCACAGAAATAATTTAATATCATATAGTGCCTCAGCACACAATGCCTTCAATGGAGTAAAAAATTCTTAATAAAACATGCGTTATATACTTTAAGGCAAAACCTAACCAATTACACAATTATACAACCAAACAATTAAATGCTCAGTTAATCATCCATTATAATAAAAACTTTCCAGATGCAAGACATATTAATCCCAGCAGGGGTTAGAGTACCATACTTTAAAATAAAAAGAGATTCTTTATACAAAAGTTTCTTTTTACCATCAGAAAATCCTTCACATTTTTCTTGTTTTTCTAAAATAGTGCCCTGCAATCCTGCAGGGTCACTACTATGATACTGCAATAAGTGTGCTAGAGGGCTTTCAATCTCTTATTCTTAATATCTCTAATATGCTCCTGCAAGTGGAGCTTGAAAGCACT
This sequence comes from Protopterus annectens, assembly GCF_019279795.1. Classification (NCBI taxonomy): domain Eukaryota; kingdom Metazoa; phylum Chordata; order Ceratodontiformes; family Protopteridae; genus Protopterus; species Protopterus annectens. The sequence continues at coordinate 407,996,407 of NC_056729.1, read as the reverse complement.
ATTACTTTGCCCCCATATAAAACATATTGCATGGACACAATAAAACATAAACAGCACATTCCGTATTACAAGAAAAATGATCTAATACATAAAATTTATAACCATTGATATATTCAAAGGTCTGAATCACATATTTACATGAAATACATAGGTTCATAGGTTCATAGGTTGGTACTAGGCTATTGGACCTAGGGCCTATACAAGCCTAGCCATAACAATTCTCTGGCTATTTCTTCCCACAGTATTTACATCCCTGGACCCCTGTCTAGCAGGGTGACCGACGTGATCCCCGGGGTGAATTTCCTATCTCCCATCCAATCATCAAGGTTCCTTTTGAAGCGGGCCAAAGAGGTGCTCTGCTTGACATGTGTGGGCAGTCTATTCTGGGGAGTCTCTGGGTCAGGAACCTATCCCTCCAGCATAATTTGTTCATTGTGATGACAAGGTTTAGATCCCGGGAGCGTGTGTCTCTGAGGGATTGGGATTTCTTTAAGTGTAACATGTCCAACAGCTCTGGACTTGACATGGCCTTGTATGTTAAACAGAGATTGCCCCTGAGTAGACGATATGTGACAGAGTATAGGTGGAGTTCTTTTTAGATGGTCAGCATAGGGCATTTACTTTAGGCCTGTGATTCTTTTAAGTGAGGTATTTCTGTGGCCTTTCCAGTTGTTGCAGATGTCTTGAGAGGTACATACCAAATGGGGTGTTGTATTCTATAATGGGTCTAATGAGGGATGACTACAGTGGGACAATGACCTCCTTTTTTCTGGATGAAAAGCCCTTAGTGATGAGGTGTGCCACATAGAAGGATTTCCTGACTGTTGTGGTGATGTAGTTATCGAAGGTAAGACCATTGTCCACCTGTGTCCCTAAGTCTCTTATCACACTTTCAGTGTTTAGTGTACTGCCACCTATGTGGTAATTCATGGGTACACGTTTTTTCCCAAAGAGGATAACTATACATTTCTTGGCATTGAGCTTGAGCCCATGGCTCTGGCACCAAGCATCTGTTTCTGTGAGACCCTTTTGTGGAATATCCACATCATTTGGGGATTCAATAATGGCTCCCAGTTTGCAGTCATCTGCAAACTTTGTTAGCCAGAGGCCCTTAGTGTTCAGAGAAGTAGATGCCAAACAAGAGCGGTCCCAGGACTGAACCCTGAGGTACTACACTTGTCACTTGTCTGGAGCTGGATTTGGAGTAGGCTACTTTTACAGTGTGAGTTCTGTCAGTAAGCCCGTTGGCAACCCATCGAGTGATGTAGGGATTAATGCCCAGTTTAGTAAGTTTATCTATGATTCCAGAGTGGGGGATGGTGCTGAAGGCCTTGGCGAGGTCCAGATAGGCTGTATGGACTACCTTATCCTTGTCCAGGGCTCTGGAGACTGATTTGAAGAAGTCAATCAAGTTCAGGAGGCAATATTGGCCCTTCATGAGCCCAAACTGCATGGGGTCCAGTGTTTGAAGGTTGCCAATGTCTTTGTTTATAAGTTCTATGATAATATATTCCATGGCCTTGCAGAGCAGGCTCGTCAGACTGATGGGGCAGTAGTCCCTGGGATCCAAGGTGGATCCCCCCTTGTGGAGTGGGATAACTGTAGCTGTGCACCACTCAGTGGGCACGAAGCCTGAGGTGAGGCTATGATTAAACATGACACTTAGGTGAGGTGCCAGTTCATTTTGTAGTTCATGTAGTACACAGCCTGGGGTGTCATCTGGTCCCATGGATGCTGTATTCTTAGCTTTGGAGAGTGCATTTTTTACCTGTGTGGCCATTATTGCTGGAATTTGGTAATCTTTCAGTACTGAGATGGGCCCCTTTAGGGAGTGAGATGGGTGAGTTTGCACTGAATCGATCTGCCAGGATATTGGCAATATCCTTGGGATCAGTATATTTAATGCCATTCTGTTGTAGCTCAGAGCAGATCTGAGCATTGCCATTTAGATTCTTGACATAGCTATAAAATGCCTTGTGGTTGTCTTTGGAATCTTTGGCAATTTTATTTTTGTAACTAGCTTTGGAGGATTTTATGAGGGATCTCATCTTCTTACTGAGGCTGGTAAGGGAGTTTTTTTGCATCCTGGAATTTTCCTCTTTTCTGCAACAGTTTCTTCCTTTTGCTGTAAAGTTTGTTTATGGCAAGGGACCACCAGATTGGCTTCCTTTTTTTGGAAGAGAGCATCTTGGTTCTATTGGGGATGGCATGATTCATGCATGAGTGGATGTGCTTGTACAGTGCCTTAGTGTGGGATTCAGCAGTCAAACTTTCAGTTCCCGTCTGCATGGGTGTCATGAAGTTTGTCACTTCTGACTTGAGTAGCATGAGGTTGGCTTTCGAGAATTTTTTTACGGAGGTTTCCATACTGGACGATGGAGGTGGGATGTCGATGTCAAGGGTGATTAGCTTATGGTCAGACCTGACCAACAAAGAGGTGATCATAAGTGTGGAGCATCGATTTCCCATGTTGGTAATGACCAGGTCTAGGATATTGGAGCCTCTGGTTGGACCAAGGATTAGTTGATCCAGGGCGTTGGAATTTTTGAATTTCAAGAACCGTTGGGCAAAGGTGATGGTACATGAGTAGTTTTCCCAGTTAATGGCAGGGTAGTTGAAATCACCCAATATTAGTCTTCCACAAGGGTATGTACCCTTTAAAATAGGTACTGGATTGTTGTATTTGCTTTTTTCATTCTTTTTAGTGTTGTTTTTGAGACAGGGTGGTGAAGTTTGATCCAAATCTGTCAGCTAGCAGGTTATTTAGTGCCTCTGGCTGAGTATGTGTAGTGCCATCCTCAGTCATCTCTGTGCATGGCTGTGTATTCCCATTAAGATTTCATATTTAGTTAAAATATGATTTGTGACAACACCTTCAAATACATCCTTGGGCAGACAATGGAACTGTTAACACAGTCGTACAACTCTACCTATTTCATGTTATTACATCATTTGCACATCATATGCCTATAAGTTTATAATTGGAAAGATGTGTGTGACAGCCCTGATACCATATATGGATACATTACAAATGAAATGGATGTAGATCATGCATAACAGTTAATGACACAAATACTGACAGTCACATAATGTTGCTGGGGAACACCTGAATAATCCTTCTGAATAGCAACACAATTATGCATACAATGAATTCCCCAAGCTTGCAAGTAAATCTGAACTTTTTATATGTTTGTGTATATAACATCATTACAACATGTGGATGAAACAAGTCGTATGTGCCCATGTAATCAGTATGATATAATATTGCTGTAATCAGTATGATGTAATATTGCTGTATGTCACATTGCATTTCATGATGGTAGGTATACACATGTATACCTGTGCATACTGCAAGTAATAGTATGATGGCTGAATGAGAACTGTGTAAAATGCTGATATACTCCCTATAAGAGCACATGCCTTACTAAGGCAATGATATACATAGCATCATCCCATGTAAACAGTCCTCAGGAGACATATTGCTACAGTTGTTATGGAAGGAGCATGTAATCAAATGGCAGCAGTGGCCATTGATACATTACCTCAAATACACTGTTGTAGGGCTACTGCACATCCACACCTCAACATAGTACATGTGAATGACAGCAACTTTGACATGAGTAATATTCATAGTATCATAGGACATAACTAGGCTAATGGTCAACATCACGTGAAATCCTAACCATTATTATACCATTTAAACCAAAACTGCTATATCTATATGATGGAAGATAGTAGGGATACATGCATATGTGTGTATGTGTTTGATTGTATTACATACTGCCTCTGCCCATATGTGATGTGCACAACCCAATGACAAAATTAGCAATCACACATCCAGTGATCTGGAGATGGCTTGCAGAGGGTCATGGAAGGGGTCTGCTCTATGATGTGTGTATGCCTCTTTGAAATGATGACATCCTCCAGTGTTCTGCAGGAAGGATTTTATGTGGACAGAAGGAAAAAGGCAATGTTGGATTCAAGGGGCTATGTTAAAGTTTCTCCTGAGTCAGATTCAAATCAACAGAGCTTCAAAAAATCATATAATGACTGTAGTATAACACCAACCACACACACACAGCAATTGACTGAGGTCAGATATGAACATTAAATCTGGGATGGTATATATGCTTGATTATGTACAACATAAGACTAGTACCACCACAGATGTTTGACTTTAACAATGCTATTTATAGATGATGATAGCATCATTGTATGTTGAGATGATGATGTTGGGAGAAATGTCTGGCATAGATGTGGAGTCACATCTCTATGTAAAATTGCCAACAGTAATATTTGAATGAATACACACACAAGTTGTCTGCTATGAGATTAGAACCCCTACCTTTCTAGGTACACAAGATAGAGGACAATGTAATCAATGCTTGCGCCAGTACAGACATCCAAGTATAACACTGTGAGAGTGCACTTTATAGGGGATCACATCATCATTGTAAGTCGAGAAGAAGATGTTTGAAAGGAGTGGCTGACATAGCTGTGGACTCACATGCTATTCTAAAATTGCCTTCAGATGGATAGTTCAATGAACATGCACAATCTTATGTTGACTGCTGTGAGATTTGAACCTCTACCTATCTAATTACACAGGCAGGAACACACAGTACTTAATGCTATTGCTACAGTACAAGCCTGACTTTAACACTGTCAGAGTGCACTTTATAGAGGATGACATTATTGGTGTATGGTGAGAAGATGTTGGTTGGAGTATCTTCCTTAGCTGTGTATTCATCTCCTGTTCTATAATTGTCTCCTGACTGATAGTTGACTGCACACAAACACGTGTTGACTGCTGTGAGATTAGAACCCCTATCTATCTAGTTACACAAGCTGAAGAGCACAGTACTTAATGCTAGCATCACAGACTACACTTTACAGCTGATGACAGAATCAGTGTATAGTGAAAATATATTGGTAAGAGTGTCTTCCATAAGTGTGTACTCACATGCTGTTCTAAAATTGTCACCTGTCTGATAGTTGACTGAAGACACACACAACTTGACTGCTGTGACATTAGAACTCCCTACTACCTAGTTACTCAAGCTAGAGAAAACAGTACTTAATGCTAGTGACACAGCACAAGTCTGACTTTAACAGTGCCAGAGTGCAATTTATAGATGATGACATCATCAGTGTATGGTGAGAAGAAGATGTTGGTAGGAGTGTGTTCAATAGCTGTGCACTCAAATGCTGCTCCAAAATTAGCTTCTGACTGATAGTTGACTGAAAACACACACACTCACTGAATGCTAGGAGATTAGAACACCTACCTACCCAGTTCTACAAGCTGGAGAACTCAGTACTTAACACTAGTGCCATGGCACAAGTTTGGCTTTATCGCTGTCCAACTGCACTTTATAGAAGAATAACATCATCCATGTATGATGAAAAGTGGATGTTGGGATGGCTGTATAAAATCACTCTGTAGTCGTGTACCACTGTAAATTTTTTTCTGAATAATACTTGAGTGTGGCATAGACTCATGCTCTTCTGACTACCCACACACAGACAGACATACAGGCACACCCAGGAGTTGACTCTTGTGCCATTTGGACTCATACCTAATTAGTTATTCTAGCTGGAGAACACAGTATCTAACATTTACACCATAATAGAAGTCTGATATTATCAGTGTCATAGTGGTCTTTATAGAGGATGACATCAGCATAAAGTTGCAGTTAACATATACTGTTAAGAGACTTATGTGCAAAGACTGGACTTCAGATTTCATTTTGTGATGGCAACATGCAAAAATGCATTTAAAGAGATCCTGACTATATCAATGTGATATGATCATGGATGACCAATGTCCAGTGTCAATATAAATCTATACCAAATGTAACAATGCGGTTGTGCTCTTTATTTATGTAGTATTCTTAACAGTGGACCAGTTACTGATATATCATTTGCAAGTGCATTGCTGCAGGGCACACATGACTCTGAGTAACTATATCTTCAGTGAAGCACACATCCCTGCCCTTATATTGTGTTTATGAATGCCTTTCTATGTGATGGAAGATAACTGGCCAATAACCATAGTAAGACATGCTAGACAAATCTTTACATAGTGCATTGGCGAGAAACTCATTTGCACAGACAATGACAAAGTGTTAGCACATACATGATTTCCATTTCATGAATTCAACTTGAACTTGTGAATTAGTTAGGAAGATATGTTATGGGAGAAATAGCTGACAGATACTATGTTCTTCATATTGTAATTTGTATTGGAAATGTTGTTTCATAACTTTTATTACATAAATAACTGCTGCTATTGCCTTCCCAGTTTATGCAGAGTTAAATGACAAGCAATCTCGGTTCTCTGCTTAAGTGAAAAAATAATATGTCAATTGGTTCGCCTCACTCCGTGCAAACAGGCTAAGGGTTGATGTGCAGCTGTCAGCACTCTGGACAGTACCGTGTGTGGAAAATACACCTGCTGCCTAGCTTTCCCTGTTGCACCAGGTATTAAGAGTAGTGAGGTCCTCATCAGAGCAGAGATGAGAACAGGGTTTAAATCCAGATATATATATTTTTTTTTTACAAATGGTGTCACTATGACATTAGCTAAGTAAATGTGATTAGGACTGCAAATGTGACAATTAATGACTACATTAAAGTATGTGTCTTTCACAATTTCTATCAATAATGCAGTTGTACAACTGTTATCTGTTTTGTAGACCTCACTGCAAACCTCAATTTAATTGCGTGTACAGTTTTCTAAAAATGACAAGGGGTGGTACATCTTTTGAAATGATTATTGTGACTCAGTAGATATGTTAACTATTTATATGTATGGCCATATATCCTGAAAAATATGTGCAGTATGCTTTGCCACAGTAAGGACAGTTTCCAGATCACATTAGATGAAGATTTCATCCATCATCACCAGAACATTACACAAACAGAATCCTACAGATGATTTTAAAACATTGCACAGTACAGGAACACTGATGAACTATTGAATTAAGGTAACATGTTTCTATTTTCCATCATCACAGTCAAGTCAGTCTGCAGACACCATCCATCAACCTAATAGATACACGTAAAGAAGGGTTGGAGTGATGGGGATGAATACAAGGAGAGATAAACATGGACCTAACAGTGTTTAGTTTAATGGCACATCAACAGTCCTTTTTTGTCTGTTGTCATTATTAACCATATATGAAGTGTAGCATGGAGGGACTTACATAAGGGTAAATAAGTCTTAGGAGAGTGACAGCAGGCTTATGACAAGTGGAACAAGGTTAGCTTAATATGTGATATCAGTGGGGATGGATGTCAATTCAAATACTCATTTTTGGGCAGTAATCAATATATCTCCATGAAAAATCATAAATGTGGTAAATTGTAATATATGTGTGATTAAATATATCATACACATATACTATCATACTAAGAAATGATGAGAGCTGCATCTGGAATCGAACCCTTGAAGCTATTGTCAAAAAAGCCTTTAGCAAAGTGATTTATATCAACAGTCCACACAGGAAGTTGCATTTTGTTATATTCAACAGTCTAAACAACTGTCAGAGTAAATGTTTCAAAGTAGTGCCATTACTCTGCTTTAATACTGTGTTCCTTTAGAGCAGTGAGTTTAAGCAGCATTACATGGAGATAACTGGACTAGTGCAATCGATAGCAAAAACTCACCAGGTTTTGGCATAGAATGTATAGAGCTCTTCATCACCACTCAGCATTGGTACAAGATGCTAAACTCCAAGCAAATGCAGAGGACAAAAAGTGAAGGCTTTTATTATGGGCAATTTCTAGCCATGCATGTGGTATGTGATTCTATTTTTTTACCAGATTAAAGGTGTGAAAATGGGGTAGATAGGAAAGTGGTGAAATGGGGGGCAAGCAGGGGGAAGACCAAAGAGGAAGCAATAAAGGAATTTGTATGAGAGAATAAGGAAAGAACCATAGCTATCCACTTGTCGGGGAAGGGACATAGGAAAGTCAGGATCAGGTAGGTAGGGTAGGTGAGGAAGCAGGTGCAGACAAACAGGGCAAACAAGACAGACACAGGGATGGTGATACACCAATTTGTTTACTCAATACATCTGATAGAGTAGTCTGCTGGGAATCTTTAAAGTCTACCTACTCATTACACTTGCAGAAAATATGTTACCAGTTATATTTTTCTTCCACATCACACCGTCAACATTTGCTGTCTACCTGAGGAAAAATTCTCTGGTGTCTACTTGGAGTATAAAAATACCTATGCAGACATTTTCAAGCAAACATCCTAAATCTTTTAGATTTTGTTGCATATTTGATAGACAGACACATATCCCTTCCATTGTTTATTTGTTAATTGCTTATCCAATCTCTCTTACCAATCCTTTCTAACCTCTCTGATTGGTTCTTGTAGTTATAATGCAGTATTTATATGGTCTACTAATTATTACTTTTTCAACAGCAACTTCTGTTCTAGAAACAACCAAAAACTCTACCAGTGCTGATCTTTCATTTAGGACCCCCCCAATTTATTTCTCTTTGCCTATACTCTGATATAAATCCTTAATGGGGAAGGCAATCTCCAACCTGCAGTCCGAATAAATTATTGGTGTCTTCCCATTCTATTCTTTCCCTCTCTAGTTATTTGCTTCTAATACCTTGATTCCTTTGCCAGTTTTCTCTAGTAAATTCCAGCCCCCTCTTGCCTATCCTAATTACAGTCTTAACAAAATATGTGCAGTGAACTTGAATTGTTAATGGGACTTTTTACTGGACACTTAGCCATCCTATCTGCATCATATTTTCAAAAATTGTATCTCTAAGTCATTGTTGGTATGTTGAATAAATTATGAGAACTTATCTGCAGACATAACAAAGTTATCATTGTGTTGCCTGGTGTTCATTGATAAATCTATGTTTTATGACCATACATTACTGCAGACTACAGTCTGTTCCTGAGGCTTTGAACTCTACACTGCATGAATGTGTGCATTATTACTGTTGTGAATGTATGAATCATTGACTCTGCAGCTAGTCAAATCATTGTCTCTGTGGCTGTAGAAATCATGGTCTCTGAGTGCACTGCATCCTCTAATGTTTGACTTCTGCATCTACACACTATAAATTTACTCACCCATGTGCATTAGTGCACACTCAGACCTATATGCTATCACAGTGAATGGACACAGATTCAAATAATAACATGTACTCTATTTTGATACACACAGCACAAATACTTCTCCAGCAGCATGCAGAAATCGGGTACACTGTATCTTTTCTATTTTTTCCACTATTCCATTCTTGGTGTGAAACAAATTAAGGTTAACAATCCAAGGTTTACAGTTTTCCTGCTAATTTGCCTTGCTGTGAGAAAAACTCCTGGTGGCTGCAGTTTGAGATGTTTTACTCTGATAATGAATTTCTGGGTTTCCATGTACATAAGCTCTCAAAACACATATGTTTCTTTACTTATACAGATATGTTTATTCACTGTGATACCACATAACATATGGATGTTTCTCAGAATGCTCAGTATACAATACAGACACTGGGAATGAGCTAATAGAATCTATGAGATGTTTGCTTAGACTGCATTCTAGAAGAATGTAAACCACATGATGTACAACCCCCTATGACATGAAATTAGCATATTTAAAGTGTTATATTACCTATGCTACGGGTGCCTTGCAGGAGTGAACAGGAATGATACAATGTCCTGTGTGCTGCTACATCAGTGACTTAGCTTGTGAGAATCTATTTAATTGACTTGTTGTTGGTAGATAAAGTCACAAATTTGTCCAATACTATTATGTGTTGTTGAGTAGATGGAGAGATGAACAGATTATGATCCTGGTGTAGTTGTCCTCTGGTGACAGCAAAAGGCAGGATTTAGAAAATTGAGGATTTGCAGTCAGCTGCATATCACTTTTTGTTCCTGCTACACTTGCCATGCATTGCATGTCTGCTTCTCCAGTGGTGAAATTGGAGGAGCATACCTCCCAACTGCACAGATTTTCACAGAGTGTCCAGATTTTTTCCTCATATTTTTGGTCTGTTTCTCACAAAGTTGTATTTTTTGGCAAATCATTGAGGACTGAACTCAGAAAATAATGACAGACATTTGAGTTTTAGACTTCATAACCTTCAGAAAATTCATGCTAATGCAAAACCTGTTATTATATCAATTTTCTAAGTTTGTAAAAGCAATATTTAAAACTGTCCCTTTTTCTGGGCCTTTGTTCCTCCATTATTTATGGCTTCATCCAGATTTCTTGCTCTAAGAGGTTGAGAAGTATGAGAAGTATGTATAAATATGGCACAGGAATGTATTCATCCCCTATATATAACTCTAGAATGGGCTACAAAATATTTTTACTACTAAGTCTGAGTGGTGATCTAATGCCAATTAAAATAATCATGGAAGTTGTGCCATTAATTTGAAGCAAATCTCTAAGACACTAGAAAGATGTTGCTTGGTGCAAACACTACACAACATAGACATGTGGAAGCTCAAAACTGTATGAAAAAAAATTCAGAATTCAAGGCTACTAGTTCATTCATAGTACTGTTTGTGTGCTGTTTGTGGAGGAACTATTTTACACTGAAGTACACTACAAACCATACAATTACCACATATAAACTGTTAAGAGTCAGGGTATTCTTAGTAAATTCACTACAGTACATTAAGGTAGAAAAATAGGCTTGAAAATATGGATTCAGTTTCTGAAAAATACAGAACGTTCCTTTCTCAAGGGAAAAATACAATCTTACCTGATAAGTATCAGATTTACAGAAATAAGGTTTCAGGGAAAGCTACAGAATATTCCATTCTCAAGGGAAAGGCATGTGTATGTGCAATGGAATGCTAGATAAAGAGACAAAGCTAGGAAACCAAGGCTGAAGAGGCATGAAAAGCATTGCAGGGTTTTGGTATTATTAGGAAATAAATCAGACACAGTCAGTGAAGTCAGGTAGTTACGTCCGACTGACATATAGAAAATAGTAAATATCCAGTATTTTAGAGTAGCTTTTGGACTTATATGTAAAAGGATGTCTACAGTATAGACACTCGAGCCTGAGTACAGAAGACAGGTGAAATAAAGACCGTTTCAGTTTATATTATTCAGGAGAATCAGAATATATATGCAGAAACTTTGGATATGTTTATCAACACTGTTAATGAAGACAGTATTGGGATATTGTGAACATTTAATAAAGCCTTATTAACTGAATTACAGTGTTTGCAGAATTCATTCTGAAAAGTACAAACGACTTGGCCCATAAAGGAGAGACTGACACCTGTTCAGCACAAGTTTGGGTAATTAACAGATAAAGACTTTCATGCCAGTCTCATTTCAGTTGTTTCCAGTTAATTCCAGTATAGTACAGTCTTATCAATTCTTTCAATGATGAGCTACTATGAATGGGGTAAAACAGTTAAAGTAAGTCCCAAAATCCCATAGGAACCTTTCATCAACAGTCAGTCTACATGTGTTCTACAGAGCAAACTACAGAACAAGCAGGTTTTACTACAAGCAACCTTATCAGCACTACATCTACTTGTGTTCATTCAGAACACTTCTTCAGAACTTCAACAGACACAGCTGTAGAGAGTAACCCTTTCAAGTGTAGTTTCTAGTGCAGCAGCCAGCTTAACTTCAAGGTTTCATTAACAGTTTACAGTGACACTTTTTCCAGTCTATCTGTAACTACAGAAAATGTTTTGTAACAGACTTTTCAGCAGAACACCAGTGTTTTTCCAGATGGGAGACTGTGAACTCCATACAGAATAAGGGCACAGCTGACAGCACTACAGTTACTCCTTATAGAGCAGACCTTTTGGTAAGGCAACACTAATATTCCAGATGTAAACTTCATACAGAAAACAGCCAGACCAGATGACCTCTACATACAATAATTGCAGCATTTAAACAAAAACTGTTCCAGAAATGTTCTTTTAAAGTTAAAGATTATTAGTTCAGAAATGTTACATCTTTCCAGAGGCAAAAGGGTTAAATTACAGAAGCACACTGCATCAGCTTTGTAAAGAGTGAGTCAGTTTCTATCAGTACAGTTAAGACTTTAACACAAGTTCTTGTGCAAATGGTACAGCACATGTAATTCAACATACAGAGTTAAGTCAACAGTATGATTTCAATTACAAATGTTCAGAATGTAATAAATTCTTGTTTACATGTAATTCCATGTACAGAGTTAAATCGCAATATGGTAAATACAGACATAAACACAATCAGTGTATGTAATATGCAAATTCCCAGACCAAATACTTTTGTAATGTCTTAAGTTCACATTACTTTACACAGTTTCTTGTTTTCAAATGTGAGTGCAAATATTTCCAATTTTCAGCTTATCTACAAAGGGTGTGGCAGTCTGGCACCAAACCAGAGTATTTATCTGTCGTTGTTTAAGGTTAAAAGAAATAACAATGTTTCATTATTTATGGAAAACTTATGGAATAATGTACTGATTAGTACAGACACATCAACTTCAGTTACAGATAGACCTTTATTAGAGGGTGCAAATGTAGTTTTGTTAGGATTTAAAGGGTCAAGGATTACAGCAGCTAACAGTTCAAAGTGTAACAGCTCTGTACTATGTATGTACATGTTATTAGAGATATATGTTGTTTTAGACTTCAGTACCAAGATTTTTATGGAAAAATAAAAATGCTAAATAATGTACAGTAGTGCACACAGATGACGTGTAAGAATTTGCTTGTAGTAGTTTGTACAAATGTACAGAATTTGAAGAATTGGTTATGACAGAAACATGCAGATTTATGGGTTAAAGATAAAATAAATTCCAGTTCAGCTGACACAGCTAAAGTGCTCAGAAAGACATATTGGATGTGGCCAATTAAAAAAAAGGGTAAGCGTATCCATCTATGTTGTGTAGGTCATACAAGAAATAACAGTCAATTTAATTCACAGAATAAAGGGTTTACAGTTACATATTTGGCAAATAAATTTTTTGTGTTATTGTTTTGTTTAGCTGACATTGCTAAGAGTTTAGTATTATGGTAATAAGGTGTTGCAATGCATAAATAATATCTTGATGTTTTGCTAGTTTACAGAATGTAAAATTTAAAGTGAATGCTACATTTTAAAAGTGGCAGTACAGTCAAAAGTTCAGATCCCGTGAATGAAAAGAGTGCATCATAAATATTATGTATCATTAAAGCCATAGGTTCAACTCCTATGTTATACTTATAAAAAGAATAGACAAATAAACTTCCATAATTAGATCAGTTCAACTCTAGTAATAAATGTGTAAATAATGTTTTGCTACTTTACAGAATGCAAAATTTAAAAGTTCCACATTGTAAAAGTGACAGTACAGTCAATAGTTCAGATTCCATGCATGAAGAGTGCATCATAAATATATATAATTAAAGCCACAGGTTCAACTCTTATGTTATAAAGGGCAGACAAGTAAAGTTCCAGAATTAGATCAGTTCAGCTCTAGTAATAAATGTGTATACTATATCAAGAAACTTCATGCACTTCTGTAAAGGGCATACAATTAAACTTCCAGATAAAGAAACTTCACATACTTGTATAAAAGTCAAATAAATACATTTCCAAAATCAGATCAGTTTAAATCTGGTAATAAATGTGTCTATGTAATTGGTTCAAGGTTGTATATATTTCATACAAAAATTGCAGTTCACCAAGCACACCAAATCAGATTACAGCCAGCTCAGTAAGCTGAATTAAATACAGTACTGTATGCCATAAGGTGGTATGGCAGAAAATCGGGTCTATATTAGAACATCGAAATTTCACAATTTTGAATGTTCTAATACCGACCCCTATTCAGTGAATGCTGACAACATTGAACATTTAGAACAGGGAAAAAAATTGCTGTTCTGAAACACATACACACAACACAAGCACACCAAACAAACAGCAATCCATACACATACACCCAAAATCTTACAGCTAACCCTACACTAAACTGTACAAACACCACTAACTATCCACTTACCTTAACCCAGACCCTAACCCTAAGGTCTGTCACTATCGCACACTCACCTCACCCGCGCCCTAACCCTAACTCACCTAACCCACTCCCAATCGCACACTTACCTGAACCCGACCAGTAACTTTCCACCACAGCACTGAAAATAGCAAAATGACAGAAATGGACAACCAAATTCTTTCCCAAGGAAAACATTTGTTTGTCTGTCATTTTGCTATTTTCAGTGTTCGCTGAATAGGGGTCGATATATGAACATTCGAAATTATGAAATTTCGATGTTCTAATATAGACTCAAAAAATCAATTTAATATAGTTTATGCAGTTACAGTTCTTCCTACTCATCCAAGAAAATCATAGACAGTAATGATAAATTCTTGCAGCGCTCAGTATACTGAAAAGTTAAATGATGTCAGCTAAAGAAATGGCTATAGTAAAACAGTGGGTATAGTTTCACTCTCAGAACACTATGTTAAAATCTCAGAGTCACGAGAGTAAATGTAAAAAGTTCAGCAGTTAAGATTAATTTATATAGGTGCAGCAATGCACAGTGTTAGATTACTACTTTAGTTTAATTTGAGGTTATGACAGAAAAAACAATTTCACTGAGGTTTTAGTTTGATTTAATAATAAAGTTACAGCCTTTCCATTTTACTGTAGTACATTATCAGTTTGCTGACAGACTTGCAAGAGTTTATTAGCGGCAAATGTTTATTTCATGCAGAAAAAATGTAAATAAAGTTAGGGCAACAAGCAGTGATATCAGTTTATAATTGTTAGAACTGCAAATGTTATTTCAAGGACCTGATACTAAATACAATCAAGAACTTTAGATACCCAACCTTGCATAACAGATGAAAAGGAGAGGTTTAAAAGGCCTGACTATAAAAAGGCACTTGGACATTAAAGCAGGCCTACTAATACCTCATCAGTGACTGGGACAATGTAGAGTAAAATTTGGCAAGAGCCGTGGTGCAGAAGTGGACTGTCTATGTGTTTCAGTTATTTCTTCAGTGATTGTTTATAATTGAAATGTATGAGTTAAAGCAAGTATGTAAATGTTCTCATGTTTTCAGACAGTTCATAGGTTCATAGGTTCATAGGCTGATACTAGGCTATCTGCCCTAGGGCATTTATAAGCCTAGCCAGAGTGTGTTTAACTTTCGCCACCCTTTTAGATTAGTTGACTGTGCCTCTGTATAGTAGGTCACAGAAGGTAGCCCTTTTAAGGTTAGTTTACTGTACCTCTGTCAAGCAGGGACACAGAAGAGATCCCAGGGGTAAACTTACGCTCTCCCATCCACTCGTCAAGATTTCTCTCGAAGAGGGTCAGTGAGGGGCTCTGCCTAACATGGATTGGGATTTTGTTCCAGAGTGAGGGGAGCCTCTGGGATATGAATCTGTCCCTCCATCATGTCCTATTTATGTCTGTGCTGAGGTTCAAGTCCCTGGAGCATGTAGCTCTAAGGGATTTGGATTTCCTGAGGTGAAGCATGTCCATTAATTCTAGGTTGGACATGGCTTTATACGTCAGACACAGATCGCCTCTGAGTAGGCGGTACACAACTGAGCAGAGCTGGAGTTTCTTTAGCCAAACTGCATAGGGCATCTGTTTGAGCCCCTTGATCCCCTTGGTGAGATACTTTTGGGGTCTTTCCAGTTGCTGAAGGTGTCGGGTAAGGTACATCCCAAATGGGGCATTGTACTCAATTATGGGCCTGATAAATGATGAGTAGAGGGGCACAATGACCTCTCTTGATCTAGATGTGAACCCTTTCATGTTAAGGTAGGCTATATAGAAGGTCTTTCTAACCAGTTTGGCAACGTGATTGTCAAAGGAGAGATTGCTATCTACTTGGGACTCCAAGTCCCTAATTACTTCTTCCATACTTAATGGATTACCACCTGTGTGGTAATTTGTGGGCACTTTGTTTTTTCCCAAAGGGGATGACTATGCACTTTTTGGCATTTAGCTTTAGACCATGGCTCTGGCACCAGTTATCCGTCTCTGTGAGACCCTTTCGGAGGATGCTTGTGTCAGCTGGAGAATCGATTTCAGCACCCAGTTTGCAGTCATCTGTGAACTTGGTCAGCCATAGTCCACCCGTGTTAGCCTGTACCTCGGAAACATATATACCAAACAAGAGAGGTCCCAGGACTGAGCCTTGTGGGACACCACATGTAACAGCTTTAGAGTCTGACATGACACCTGCTATTCTGACCATGTGGGTTCTATCCCTGAGCCAGTTTGCAACCCATCTTGTGACACAGGGGTTGATATTTAAGCTGGTGAGCTTATTTATGATGCCCGAGTGGGGTATTGTGTCGAAGGCTTTTGCGAGGTCCAGGTAGGCTGTGTGGACTACCTTCCCTTCATCTATGGCTTTGGTAACTGTTTCAAAGAAGTCGACCAGGTTCAAGAGGCAAGATCTGCCCTTAACAAAGCCGAATTGGGTAGGGTCCAGTGTCTGGAGGTTCCCATTGTCTTTGTTTATGATTTCCATGATGATACACTCCATAGCTTTGCAGACCAGGCTAGTCAGGCTTATAGAGCGATAGTTTCCGGGGTCTGTTGTGGCACCACCTTTGTGGAGTGGGACTACTGTTGCTGTATGCCATTCCTTGGGTACATATCCTGTAGTAAGGCTGAGATTGAACAGTGACTTAATATGAGGGTTTAGTTCTTCTTGGAGCTCATGTAAGACACAGCCCGGGACACCGTCTGGTCCCATTGATGCTGTGTTTTTTGCTTTGGAGAGGGCAGCTCTCACCTGTGCATCTGTGATCTCAGGAAGGCTACACTCTGTTGGGATAGACATTTGCTCTTTTGGGGGGGAAGGGGTAGAGAAATTTGCACTGAACCTTTCTACCAGGATGTTGGCAATGTCTGTGGGTTAAGTGTATTTTTTGTCATTTTGTACTAACTCAGAGCAAATCTGGGAGTTGCCTCCCAGGTTTCTGACATAGCTAAAGAAGGCCTTGTTATTATCTTTAGTGTCTTGTGCAATTTTTCTTTCAAAGCTGGCCTTAGATGATTTTATGAGGGATCGTAGTTTCTTGCTAGTACTGATCAGTGACGCCTTCCCTTTTTGGGATTTTGCTTTGTTATGTAGTAGCTTTCTCCTTCTGTTGTATAGCTTATTTATGGCTGGGGTCCACCAGACAGGTCTCCTGCCTTTGGAGGAATGAGTCTTGGTTTTATTTGGGATAGCATGCTCCATGCATTCCTGTAGGTGTCCATAGAATGCTTTTGTAAAGGATTCTGCATTTTGGGCCGTATTTTCCACTGGTCCAGGGGCTTTGAAGGATTCTGCCTCAGTTTTGAGAAGTGTGAAGTTTGCTTTTGAGAAGTTCTTCACCGTGGTTTCCTTGGCTAGGGGTGGGGACAGAATATGGATGTCCAGTGAGATTTGTTTATGGTCTGATCTTACCAATGAGGGGTATACCTCTGGTGTGGAACATAGAGACCCCATGTTGGTGATGACCAGATCCAATATGTTTTCCCCTCTTGTGGGAGTGGTGATCAGTTGTTCCATAGCATTTGAGTTTATAAATTCTAGGAACCGTTGGGCGAAGGTGTTTGGGCTTGAGTAGGTTTCCCAATCGATGTTTGGGTAGTTGACGTCACCCAATATAATAGTGTTTGGAGAGACCTTCATATTCTCCAGTGTTCTCAGGAAAGCCGAGTGAGGTTCCTGTGTTTGGAAGGGTGGTCTGTAGCAGGCTACAAACAGAAAGGCAGTTTTTCCCACTGTTAGTTGCACATGGATGGTCTCCGATGATTCGTGCAGTGCCACTAACCTGGAGGTGTGGGTATCTTTGATAAATATGGATACTCTCCCTCCTTTTGTGGTTCGGTCCGAGTTTTGGGGCAGGAAAGCATGGTATGAAGTATAACCTGTTAGTACTGGGGTGCTCTCGGGAGCCTTGAACCAGGTTTCTGTTACTGCACAGATATCAATATTTTCCATACTGAGGAGAGTCTCGAGTGCGTGCATCTTGAGGTTTAGACTTCTGGCGTTGAGCAGCATTACCCTTAGTTTTTTTTCTTTGTGTTGTCTATGGGGGTGGGTTTGTCTTTTAAGCCTTGCCTAAAAAAGGCACTATGGGAGAGGCAAGAGCCTTTGCCAGTATTTGAAAACCCAGGGGTGACAGGTGCAAGCCGTCCCTAGCGAAGCAACGTGGCTTGTCGAGCATGTCTTCCCAGGCTGACAGACACTGGATCCC
Organism: Protopterus annectens; assembly: GCF_019279795.1. Classification (NCBI taxonomy): domain Eukaryota; kingdom Metazoa; phylum Chordata; order Ceratodontiformes; family Protopteridae; genus Protopterus; species Protopterus annectens. The sequence continues at coordinate 407,978,203 of NC_056729.1, read as the reverse complement.
CTTTGAATGACACCAATACTTTAGCCAATTGTTAAAATTGATAATTTTGTCTTTATACTGTGGCATCATTCTTGGTGAGGGTAAGATGCTACTCAAGGTCAGGGTCATACCGGCCTGGGCTACATGATCAAAGAGCTCCTGTACATCTTTTTTCATGTAGTCCAGGGAGGTACATCTCAGGTCATTCACACCAGCATGGACAATGATGGAGTCATATTTGTACTTGCTTTGGAGTGACCTGAGTGCTTGTGTTATGTGGTGGATCCTGGCACCTGACAGGCAGCTTACAGTAACCTTCTCCTTGTTCAGCCTGCTGAGTGGGACGTCAGTGTGTCTGACAATGGAGTCACCTATTACAAGTGTATTAGGTGTGTTGTTTAGCCTTAAGGGCTGTGACTGTGTGGCACACTAACTTTGTGAGCTATGTGCTACGTGGATATTGATTCATGGTAGGTGTTGCTTGGATGTCTGCTTTGGAGGTCTCTGCTGCTTAGGCAGAGTTTTATTGAGAGCCTCTGAGTATGTTTTTGTGTGTTTATGCATTTGGTTTGCTAATGCGATAGGTCTATGTGAGACTGGATTTGTGGTGTGTGTGGTTACCTTCTCCTCCTGACAGGCTGTGCCAGTACTGGGTTGAGAGAGCTTAGCCTCCAGTTTGGCTATATAGTTGCATCTCTCACATATATTTGAGCTTGTTGGGAGGAGGAGAGGGTGGTCTGTATACATAAGGCAGTTGTAACATTGCCTCAAGATTCCCAGATTCACCAGCTGGACTGGAGAGTAAACTCAAAACTGACCTTTGGACATGCCTTAATAATATAGGGAACTACTTATTGAATGATCAGAAAAAACCAATAGGGAGCAAGCGCTTAGAAGGAGTATAAGAGGATTCAGTGCTTTAGTTTGTGTTTACCTATGAGATTACTTATACGAGTAAGTGCAGGGCTTTAGAATGAAAATAGAGTGCTTAATTAGAGATTTAGAGCAGTTCTAAGGGAAAAAGTGAAGAGCAGACTTTGTGGAGCCGGGAATAGTTTAAACTTGTTTAAGCGGCGCTGCCCGACAATGCTCTGTGCGCAAGACCGCGCAAAAAGAGAGTTGCAGGGTTTTAAGAGAGAGAGATCAAGGAGTTTAGAATTGACCCAAAATGGCCAATAAAACTACAGCTTCTGGGCAGTAACCACTCCTACAGGGACAGGCAGGCTGCTCAGTGTTAACCACTGCCACTGGTGAACACAGAGACTTCCCTTTAAGCCCAAGCAAGCACTGGCCTCCAAGAAACTTATAAACAGTTCAGAACAGCAAATCTGTAACTGAACTTTCTTAAATTTCAGAAAGTGGGAAATATTCACAACAGTGCAATAAATGACCCCACACTTGAGTGCTAGGCCAAAGTCAGGTAAAATCCAATTTTAAGAGAAAAAAACGATTTTAAATTAAGTGCAACACAGGCAATGCAGTAAACAGGCACTAGATGTGTTCTAAATACTGTTTCTAATACAGATATAAACTTTAGCAAGCCAGAAAATGCCGAAAAGTAGGCGGCAAAGCAGTAATTCTAAACAAAAATCAGAAGAAAATACTTAAAATCTCAAAAGTGGCTCCTTTCTTCTCTCAGCATTTTCTCCCCTTGGTAGGTGCTTCAGCAACAACTAACAAGCCTGGAAAGATGCCAAAACCACGAGGCAGCAGGGTTTTAAGAAAGAGAGATCAAGGAGTTTAGAATTGACCCAAAATGGCCAATAAAACTACAGCTTCTAGGCAGTAACCACTCCTACAGGGACAGACAGGCTGCTCAGTGTTAACCACTGCCACTGATGAACACAGAGACTTCCCTTTAGCCCAAGCAAGCACTGGCCTCCAAGAAACTTACAAACAGTTCAGAATAGCAAATCTGTAACTGAACTTTCTTAAATTTCAGAAAGTGGGAAAAAGGCAAGATTTTTTTGTTTTTTTCTTTTTTTGTTTTAGTTTAAAGGTAGCAGAGATACACAAGTAGCAAAATATTCACAATGCAAATATTCACAGTGCAAAAAATGACCCTACACTTGAGTGCTAGGCCAAACTTTTCAGTTTATGTTTTTATCTATGCTCAGACAATACTGACAGTATTAATAGGTTACTCTCCAGAATATAACATTAACAGATTTTAATTTATTTTTTATCTGTGTTCAGGTAACACTGTCAAAAAAGATATTAAGTATGTAAATGTTCTCATGTTTTCAGACAGTTGTATCATAACACTAATTTTTAATTTATTTTTTATCTGTGTTCAGGTAACACTGTCAAAAAAGGTATTAAGTATGTAAATGTCTTCATGTTTTCAGACAGTTGTATCATAACGCTAGTTTTTAATTTATTTTTTATCTGTGTTCAGGTAACACTGTGAAAAAGCTATAAAGTATATAACTGTTCTCATGTTTTCAGACAATTGTACAACAGTGCCAGTTTTCATTTTATCTATGTTCAGACAATACTGATGGGAGAAACTACTAATAGTTTAGTTTCCAGAATATAACATTACCAGTTTTCAGGTATGCTTGTGTATGTGTTTAGGTAACACTGGAAAAAGATATTCCTGTAGTATTATTTTAGTTTACAAATTATAACATTCATTCATAGCTATTTTAGATGTCTAGTAATGTGAATTTCAGTCAAGATTCAGAATATGATATTTATACTCAGTTATGTGCTCAGTACAGTACATTTCAGTCCAGTTTCAGAATATAACATTAATACTCGGTTATAGATTTCTGCTTCACATTATTCAGTTAGCTTTAAAGGTAAAGTGACAGAATTATTTGTAATAGGCTTATTTCATCACACATTTCTGTACATCACCATTCACATTATTCAGTCATTAGTTAAGGGCAAAGTGACAAGAGTTATTTATAACATGCTTATTAAATATGTTATCTAAAGAACAGGTAGTAATTCAATATTCTCAAGGTATAACAAGGCAGGCTTAATTTGTTAATTAGTTTACAGATTACAGTGCACATTATTGTGCATTAGTCAGAAAGTTAAAAAGGACACTGACAGAGTATGTTAAAGTATAGATCTTAAATACAGAAAGCATAGGTTTTAATAAACTATTTTAGTTCATAAATATGTATAGAATATTTCATACACAAATTTAGGTGGCAGATATCTATTACAGCACATAGAAGTTAAAAAAAGTAAATAGCATTATTAACAAACCTAGACGAGAATTTAAAGACACCACTTAATACAATATATGGTAATTATGCTTCAACACCAGTTATGAAGTTATCTCTTTAGTGCTGATTTCAGTTAATCTTCAGAAAATAGCCATCATGCTTGTTAGGCTATACAATAAAAAAGAAAATAGACTATACAGTACAATGTTTAAAGATTTAAATCTATGAACAACAGGAAAAGGTTTCATTCGCTATATGAAAGAGATATCATGGTGCAAGAAGGCACCAGTTCATAAGGTAAAAAAAAAACAAAAACATAGGCAATAGATAGTGTCATTTTACCATTACAGCATACAGAGATAGGGAAGTAAAATAGGCAGGTTTAACAGTTTGTACTCTGCCTAACGTAAAAGACTCACAGACGCAGGTTAAGGAAGTGTATGGCATTATCTCCATGCTGTTTCTGGAACAGCAGGCTTAAAAGAATTACCTGGCCTAATCAGCTTTAGAAGCCAGATATTTGAAAGACACTCCTTCGGATTCAGTAAACTTCTGTGCAAGAATAACTTATTCCTGCATGGAAGGGACCATTTCCGTGCAGCACGCCATGCATATTCATGAAGGTGTGCTGCCATGCTGGAATACGGACACGGTTCTGTGTATGAGTGCAGGGGGTGTGTCTGAGAACAGTGCTCTCACATTACACACCCCCCCCCTGCACACCAGAATTGCCATACAACAATTTTAATAGAGCAAGATCGCTCAGTACACCTCCCAACACATCAGGGTAAGAAATCTGGTCAAAGCCATAAGGGACAATTGTCCCCACAAACCGAGAAAGTTGATAGAATAACAGGATTAGCATTAGCATGAAATTTTGGCAGGGTATGAAGTATACAACGCACACCTCTCAATCCATTAGAGTAAGAAATCTAGACAAAGCCATAAGGGACAATTGTCCCGACAAACTGAGAAAGCGGATGGAATAACAGGTTTAGCATTAGCATGGATATTCTGAAGGGTACGAAGTAAAAAAACACAACAAATAATTTTTTTTTCACATGTGCAATAAAGTTTAAGCATAGCTGCGTGGGTGTGCCCATTGCTTAGCTATGCTTAGCCCAGCTGAAATGGCATGATAATTTAAATAGCAATAGAAATCCAACATAAGCATAAGTGCAATAGTATAGTGGTTAGAGCATACACCTTGCATGTACTCCTTCACAGTTTGAGCCTCACCAAAACCATTTTAATTTTGTATGTGTAATCATTGCAATTATAATTTATTTGTATATTTATGTAGGAAGTAACTTATATTTCTCAACCAGAGTAGTGTATTAGGCCCAGATGTGAGGTGTCAGTGTAATAAAGTAGTGAAACCCCCATATAAACACAAGGGCCCCATACAGTATAGTCACACAAGAATAAATGTAATTACAGCACATTGGGGGGTGTCAGGGAAGGTAAACAAATTTATATTATGTAATAAATGATGAATAAATCCCATACAGGTGGTAGTCCAATAAAACATAAGCAATGCTAAGCATTGCACAGCTATGCTGACCAGGTGAAAGCATTGTGTACATATGAATGCTAAGCAATGAGTAGCCCAGCTAAGTGGATTTTCCCATTGGTAAGCAGTGCTGAACCTGCCCCTTTAAGCACTGCAAACCTTAGCTAAACAGGTTTGCCCATAGCTTAGCTTAGCTCAGAAAATTCAAAACTGTCCAATTACAGCAAAGGGCAGGAAATTGTCAATATTTAAACCCCGCAGGTGGGAATACAGCTCATAACTGGCTGGAGCTCTCCACTGTAGGCAGTATGGCAGGTATCAGAGAGGTCATGCACTTTCGGGCACAGCGCTGGGGCATAGAGGCGTCCAAGGTCATGGTAGGACTCCTGGTAAAAAAACATGACATGAGACTGCTTCAGGACCAGTACTAGAGCTCCCAATACAAAGCAGAAGCCTGGGAAAGTCTCACCCATGATCTCACCAGTGCCAATGGTATCCCTCAGACTGGTAAGCAGGTTCAGCACCACTATACTGACTTGAAATGGAGGAAGAGGGAGCTCTTGGAACAGTGTTTCTAAGAAGCGAGAGAGAGAGGGGTGATGTCCCAGCAGTGTGTAAGTATTCATAACAATAACTGTTTACCAAAGTCCAGCCTGTGTATGTGATTGATAGGTATGCCTAAATGTTTCTCTATTTTCCTTACAGCTCCAGCTGAGGGGGCTGTGAACCAGGAAGCCCATGCCAGTAGGTTGCAAAGGCTGCGTTGCAAGGCTGGTGAGTAACAATCCTGCTTGTAGTAGTCATACCAAATAAATATAAAGGAGTAGAATGTCACCTGGCAGTATAAAAAATGTGTATGGTTTGTACTGAATAAACCAGAAAATATGACAGTAATAGTCCCATATAGGTCATATTTAAATAAAACTGTAACTGCCTGGCAATAAAGTTCTAAATCCTGGACTGGATGTGTTTACTCTGGTATTGTATGGCTTGACATGTTGCTTTCATCAAGATCTGATATGTGAATAGTAATGTTGTGTTAACCACTGTTTCCCACACTGTGCTACATAAAATATATGTCTAGGAATGTCTGCATAAGAATGTTGTAATTACAAGGATTGTACAACCAAGAGAGACTTACACAGAAAACACTGAAGGAAGAAAAAGCAGTTTCTAAATAGCTCACTCTGATGAACCACAAATTGGTGTATTTTTAGCAGACACAGCCGTGGTTAGAATTCCGGGACTGGTAGTAAGCTGTATACATAATTTCAACTAGGATTTTGTGAATATGTGTAGAAACAGTCAGGTAGTGTTAGCAACCATGCCCCCACAGGTCTTCCAGGTAAGAGAAGTAGAAAGTAGCTATAAGAAGGTTGAATTATACACTGTGTACAAACATAACACTGCCCAAACCAAGGTCGTAGGCTACTGTAATAATACCTGTAGAGTAAAGATTAGAGCAATGATCATTAAAGTTGTGAGTACTATAAGGATATACAAGCTGTTAATTGACATCTACCCCCACCATATCTGCAACAATAATCTAAACACACAAATCAATGGGTATGTTTACACCAAACCTACTGTTGGGCCATATGTCCTATTGTTCAACAAATATTGAAATGTGTTTCTATTAGTGCTCCATGT